>NC_133469.1:28828306-29152056 GCF_048565385.1 Saimiri boliviensis | reverse complement strand
AAAACACAGTTAAAGATTTACATACTTTACATGTTTACATGCTTCTCCTTTCATCCCAGAGTTTTTCAAAACTACGCGACTGCTTTTTTCTGCATATTATCTCAGTGCTCTAAAATTATCCTAGCCTACGTGCAGGAATGGGTAAAGGCCCCTTAAACAGAAATTGAGTTCGTTATGTTAGTTCTTTTGCTGTTTCACTGTTACAAAATCTTTTCAAGGCAAGCAGTGGGCAGGTGGCGGAGGGGAGCGAACGGGGTGGCCATTAGAGGACACTGTGGCTCACTGCGAATAGACTGTGTCTAACTCAGATGGACTCAGGACAAGCTACAAACCGAGTCATGCAAGGAGGGAGTGGACCCCCGTGTTCTGCAGGTGTGAATACCAGCCTGAGCCTTCTCTGCTCCCAGTTCTCTAGCACGATACATTTCTGCATCATGGAGTGGCCAAACTAGCTCTCCTGGGGGATTCAGCTGGTCCTTTGCCCTCCTTTCGCCCATCCGTGCCTTTATGGTGGGCAAAGTCTTCCCTAGCATCCTCCACTTCCCTAGGGAAGGTTGGACATCCTTTGGGGTTCATGCCTGGTTTGAGAAGCAGAGCTGGCATCCTTCTCTCCTCCCCCTCAATGTAACTGTGACCCTCACCTTATCCTGTGGGTAGACTCAGAACATACCCTGGGAAGAGCATGCCCCTGCATGGTAAATGTCATCCTCACTGCAACTGGCCAAGAGTTCCCACCTTCCAGGAAACACCTACGGGGCCCGCTTGGACCCCAGGAGCCCGTGAGCAGATAGCAGTACTCCAAAGAGACACGTCGGTATTCCTGCTCTGCATGATTTCGCTCTGAAACCCCAGATTTCCAGAATTCTGACACTGGCAACGTATCAAAGAAAGAGGAGCCTGAACCGCTCTTCTCTCTAGTCCTAGAATAGCCCTTGGAGAAACGAGTGGCTGGGGAGGCCAGGGGTCCAGTTGTAATTCTGTGATCAGCCCACTGGGTGGCTATTTAAAAGAAGAGAGAGAGGGCCAGGTGCGACGGTTCACACCTGTAATCCCAGCACTTTGGGAGGCCAAGGCGGGTGGATTACCTGAGGTCAGGGGTTTGAGACCAGCCTGATCAGCATGATGAAACCTCATCTCTACTAAAAATACAAAAAAAAGCCTGTAATCCCAGCACTTTGGGAGGCTGAGGCGGGTGGATCACGAGGTCGAGAGATCGAGACCATCCTGGTCAACATGGTGAAACCCCGTCTCTACTAAAAATACAAAAAATTAGCTGGGCATGGTGGCGCGCGCCTGTAATCCCAGCTACTCAGGAGGCTGAGGCAGGAGAATTGCTTGAACCCAGGAGGCGGAGGTTGCGGTGAGCCGAGATCGCGCCATTGCACTCCAGCCTGGGTAACAAGAGCGAAACTCCGTCTCAAAAAAAAAAAAAAAAAAAAAAATTAGCTGGGCGTGGTAGCAGACGCCTGTAATCTCAGCTACTCGGGAGGCTGAGGCAGGAGAACTGCTTGAACCCAGGAGGCAGAGGTTGCAGTTAGTGGAGATTACACCACCGCACTCCAGCCTGGGTGACAGAGCAAGACTCTGTCTCAAAAAAAATAAAAAAGAGAGAGAGAGGCCAGGTGTGGTGGCTTACGCCTGTAATCCCAGCACTTTAGGAGGCCGAGGCAGGCGGATCAGGAGGTAAGGAGATCAAGATCATCCTAGCCAACATAGTGAAAACCTGTCTCTACTAAAATACAAAAAAAAAAAAAAAAAAATGAGCTGGGCATGGTGGCATGCGCCTGTAGTTCCAGCTACTTGGGAGGCTGGAGGCTGAGGCAGGGGATTCACTTGAACCCAGGAGGCAGAGGTTGCAGTGAGCTGAGATCGCACCACTGCACTCTGGCCTGGTGACAAAGGGATACTCTGTCTCAAAAAAAAAGAGAGAGACAGACAGACAGACAGATAGGAAATTCACATAATCTAAGGTCGGGCACAGTGCCTCGTACCTGTAATCCCAGTGCTTTGGCAGGTCGAGGTGGGAGGATCGCTTAGAGTCTTGGAGTTCAAGACCAGCCTGGGCAACATAATGAGACCCCCCCCACCAACCACAACCACATCTCTACAAAGACATATTTAATATTAGCCAGGCATGGTGGTGCGTGCCTGTGGGCCCAGCTACACAGAAGGCTGAGCCAAGAGAATCACTTGAGCCTAGGCGTTCCAGGCTGCAGTGAGCTCTGATTGCCTCACTGCACTGCAGCCTGGGCAACAGAGCAAAACCCTGTCTCAAAAAGAAAGAAACGAGCAGAAAAGAAAGGGAAGTCACACCCTTTCAAACCAACCATTTAAAGCGTATGATTCAGTGGCATTGGGAACAGATGCAGCCACCAGGTCTAGCTAGTCCCGAGACATTCTCGTCGCCCCCAAAATAGCACCCCACACCCTTAAGCGGTTGCTTCCCACTTTCCCCTCCAGCCCATTGTCATCAGCGACCTTTTGTGCTGGCTTCTTTCACTCGGCGTAATGTTTTTGAGGTTCATCCACATTGTAGCCTGGCTCAGCACTTTATTCCTTGTATGACTGAATAATATTCCATTGTATGAACAGAACACAATGTATTCATCCATTCATCGGTTGATGGACATGCGGGTTGTTTCCACCCTTTGGCTGACGTGAATAGCGCTGGTATAAACGTGCATGTGCAAGGATTTGTTTGAATCCTTCTTTTCGGTTCTTTTGGCTACCTACCTCTCCATTCCACATTTCCTTTTATACTCCCCACCTTGCCTTAGTCCACGGGATTAGAGTCAGTGGCAAAGGTGGGCTCCCTCATGTACACCCTCCCGTGTCCCAGCACCACTTCTCTGCTGGGACCCATCTGTAACCCTTGGAGGAAGGGTTCTGGGAAAGGCCAAATTTTGTCTTCCCTCCAGCCATGTTACTGCTGGAGATATGTCCATGAGGGGATCAGGGGACCTCTTTTCTGACAGCTGTTCCCTGAGCACACAGCTCCTGGTTTAACCCAAATAGAAGATGTCATTTGGGCCGGGCACGGTGTCTCATGCTGTAATCCCAGCACTTTGGGAGGTCGAGGCGGGTGGATCACGAGGTCAAGAGATCGACACCATCCTGGTCAACATGGTGAAACCCCGTCTCTACTAAAAATACAAAAATTAGCTGGGCATGGTGGCACGTGCCTGTGATCCCAGCTACTCAGGAGGCTGAGGCAGGAGAATTGCCTGAACCCAGGAGGTGGAGATTGTGGTGAGCCGAGATCGCGCCATTGCACTCCAGCCTGGGTAACAAGAGCAAAACTCCGTCTCAAAACAAAAAAAAAAGAAGAAGGTGTCATTTGACCCACCCGTTGCCCACTTACTTACCAGAAGCCGTTCCAAGTGCTTCACCCACACTCTCTCTTAGCACCCTCTAAGGAAGTATCAGTGTGAGCTCCATCTGGTAAGGAGAGTGAGGCTTAGGGAAAAAAAAGTGACGGCTGGGCACGGTGGCTCAAGCCTGTAATCCCAGCACTTTGGGAGGCCGAGGCGGGTGGATCACGAGGTCAAGAGATCGAGACCAACCTCGTCAACATGGTGAAACCCCGTCTCTACTAAAAATACAAAAATTAACTGGGCATGGTGGCGCGCGCCTGTAATCCCAGCTACTCAGGAGGCTGAGGCAGGAGAATTGCCTGAACCCAGGAGGCGGAGGCAGAGGCTGCAGTGAGCTGAGATCGCACCATTGCACTCCAGCCTAGGTAACAAGAGCAAAAAAAAACAAACAAACAAAAAAACTCCATCTCAAAAAAAAAAAAAAAAAAAAAAAAGAAGAAGAAGAAAGAAAAAGTGACTTATCCAAGGTCAGCTAGCTAGACTGTAGCAAACCTGAGACTGAATGCTGGCGCTGACTGATCCCAGAAGCCGCACTCAGCAACGCTGAACTCCCATCAGCACCATCCTGAATCCTTTGTCCCCCTAGGAAGGGGTGCACCGCCCCTCACCTGGCTGAACAATGACCCCACTGCCATGCTCCGGTCACTCGGGCGTCTGTTCATCTGGACACGGGCTCAAGATCAATGCCATGGTCAACTAGAGCTCAGTGGTCTCTGAAATCTTATCTCTGTCCTGCCCCGGTGGCACCTAAATGTGTGAAGCCAGCAAGCTCTCTAGATAAAGGACAGATGGTGACTATAAGCCTGGGTCACCCCACGTACAGATCCCAAGACACGGATTCAAATGCAAGTTGTTTATTTAGGAGGTGTTCGTACCAGAAAGCCTTGGTAAGGGAGCCGGTTAGGGGGACAGGGAAGAGGAGAAAGCTGTAATAGGTACATCACAGAGTATATTTGGGCCAGCACAGTGGCTCACGCCTGTAATCCCAGCACTTTGGGAGGCCGAGGCGGGTGGATCACCTGAGGTGGGGAGTTTGAGACCAGCCTGGCCAACATGGAGAAATGCCATCTCTATTAAAAATACAAAATTAGCCGGGCGTGGCAATGCATGCCTGTACTCCCAGCTACTCGGGAGACTGAGACAGGAGAATCACTTGACCCCAGGAGGCGGAGGTTGTGGTGAGCCAAGATCACGCCATTGCACTGCAGACTGGGTAACAAGAGCAAAACTCCTCTCAAAAAAGGGGGGGGGGGAAGAAAAGAAAAAGAAAATGTATGATCCTGTGACCGTGCTTCGTAAATGTTCTCCTTCTCTCTCTCTCCCCCCAGTCACTCGCTCTCATATGAGTATAAAATATGACTTTGATCTCTTATTTTCCTGAATTTTCTCCTCCTTTCTGTGAATATTCTGTGGTCCCTGCTGTCCATTGTGGGGCCTCATGCAAATGATTTAACTTCAATCTAGTAGTCTCTCTCTCTGTCTCTCTCTCTCCTTTCTCTCTCGCTCCTCTCTCTCCCTCTCTCTCTCTCTCTCTCTCTCTCTGCCATTAGAGATTCCCCACAAGACCTGGAGTTCTCATAGCTGGGTAGTTATTATAAGAGATGTCAGACGCTACGCAGACCCCAGCACTGTGTGCAGCACACAGGCACATCAGGTCTGGTCCACAGATACAGTTGTCGTTGTTTCTGTGTGAGTAGATGCTGTTGCTTTGACAGGAGTACAGGCTGTGTAGACACTACACTACATTAGCAGCCATTTAAAAATACGTCGTCAGGTCTTTTCTCCATTGGCAGGACCTGAAAATATATCTTCTACTTTATGGAATCTATGACCCATTTTCCTTCAAGACAGAAAAAAAAAAACCATCAAACTAGCAAAGTCCAGGGACCACTGGTTTCCCCCAGCCTCTTTATTTTATGGCGCACACAGCAAAGCTCAGGAGCCCAGGAGACCTCGACGGAGGTCACAGGGAGCCTCCCCCCTGCCCCCGGGCTCTCCGCTCTGAGCGCCTCGCCTCTGCGGGCCTCCCTTTTGTCCCCAGCGTGTGTGCTTGCCTACGTGTGTGCCGGGCCTGTCCCCACCCCTGCTGCTTCTTTGTCTGGGCTTTTGTGTCCAGACAACAGAGAAGGGGGGCAGAGCGTGTGTTTCGCTCATCCATCTGCAAACAGAGCCCCTCCAGACGCCCTGCACCTGCTCCCCGGGCCTCCCAGTCGCCCCAGCAGGTGCTGCAGCCTGGCCAGCCTCCCCCCCACCCACCCCGGCTGCAGCTTCTGCTGCGGCGGAGAGAGAGGTGCAGACCGCAGCCGCCACTCCAGCGGCTGCCTTCCCTCCGCCCCGCCCCGCTGCCGCCACCTCTCAGCCGCAGGAGATGACGCTCATCTTTTTTCCTGTATGGGCAGACGCCGATGGAGCCACAGAGACGGGGCTAGAAGGAATTGGGATGGGAAGACAAGCTCTGCAGAAGATTTTACAAAGACACCCTTCCTCCAGTTTCGCAGTCACCCTTCCTTCTCCCACACGCCCACACCCAACGCGCTCCCAGCCCCATCCATGCTCTGGAACGTTAAGCCCAGTCATTCCCCATCCCACCAAGTCGCCACGGTGGCCCTGGCCTCCAGCATCCCCTACTGCGCTGCCCTCCAATCTGTCCTCCTTGCCGCAGCAGCCTGAAGATTCTGGAAATGCAAAGCTGACCTCATCACTCCCCTGCTCGAAGCCCCTCTGGTCTCAGGATGGAGAGCAACCTTTACCTTCCCTTGCAACCTTACCCTGCCCTGGCGGGCCCCAGCACATGGCTCCGCCTTCATCCTTCAGCATGCTCCCACCGCAGGCACACGCCTCCAGGAGCAGCCCAGCCTCATGGTCTCCAGGGAACCTTCTCTGACCTTTAGGTCCCTGGATTTACTGGGGTGCCTCTCCTTCTGGGCCGATTTCAGTTTAGAATTACATATCCATTTGCTTTTCTGTTATACACAGTCTCTCTCTCTCTCTCTCTCTCTCTCTCTCTCTCTCTCTGCCTTTCTTTCTCCCCACCCCCAACAACTAACTCCTGAGATTCATCACGGGAGAAGCCTACTTTATGCTCACACCCAGCATTGTCAGAGCATGGTGAAGGGCCTGCTACACAGGAGACCCTCCACATATGTTTGTATGTTTGCCAGAAGGACTAAATCTTTTTTTTTTTTTGAGGTGGAGTTTTGCTCTTGTTACCCAAGCCGGACTGTAATGGCGCGATCTCGGCTCACCGCAACCTCCGCCTCCTGGGTTCAGGCAATTCTGCCTCAGCCTCCTGAGTAGCTGGGATTACAGGCACGCACCACCATGCCCAGCTAATTTTTTGTATTTTTAGTAGAGACAGGTTTTCACCATGTTGACCAGGATGGTCTCGATCTCTTGACCTCGTGATCCACCTGCCTTGGCCTCCCAAAGTGCTGGGATTACAGGCGTGAGCCACTGCGCCCGGCAGGACTAAATCTTGAAGCTGCAGATGCTGTAGTTCTGGAGGGATTCTCAGAAACCATTTTGAAGACGGAACAGAGACCCAGAGAAGAAAAGTGGCTTGCCCGAGGTCTCTGTTCCAACACAGCCATGCTGACAGTGTCATCCCAGGGTGTCCAGGGACCCCAGCTCCTTATGCCTTCCAAAGATTCATCTTGCCTTTAAAAGCCAATCAAGGCCGGGCGTGGGTGGCTCACGCCTGTAATCCCAGCACTTTGGGAGACAGAGGCCGGCGGATCACAAGGTCAAGAGATTGAGACTAACCTGGCCAACACGGTGAAACCCTGTCTCTACTAAAAATACAAAAATGAGCTGGGCGTGGTGGCGCGCCTGTAATCTCAGCTACTCAGGAGGATGAGGCAGGAGAATCACTTGAACCCGGTAGGCGGAGGTTGCAGTGAGCCAAGATCACACCCCCACACTCCAGCCTGGAGACAGAGTGAGAGTCCGTCTCAAAATAAAAGCCACTCGAACTCCCCCAGTGCCCACCCTGAAATGGCTGCAGGTCCCTGTCAGGGACTTGCCCGGCCTGTCTGGGCTGATGACGGCATCTTCCTCTCTTGCTCCCAACATCCGCTCCTGTCACCTTGATCCCATCTCCTTGTCTCCTGCCCATTCCTGTGGACTGTGGTCCTCTCTACAGACACAGAGGCAGGCTCCCAAGCCACCCTCATTATCCCTCACAGTATAAACAACATGAAGCTCTTGGGCACAGCACTAAGAAAGTTTGGAGCAAACAATCACACTTATTGAGCATTTACTGTGTTTCAGGTTCTGGGATAAATGCTATAAATCTAATAGCTGCTAACAGTCAAGTGCTGCCGGGGATACTCTCCCCATTTTATAGACAAGGAAACTGAAGAGAAACAGACACGACTAGAAGGTATCCGAGCCAAGATTCAGTCCTAACAATCTGCATCCAGATCCTGGCCGCATGGAGCCATCTCCCCAACCCTGTCCCAATGCACCTTCCGAGGCTCCCATCACCTTCCACCTGGCCAGCACCCCCTGTACGTTCCTCCCTGCCTCTCAGGCTTTCTGTCTGCTCCTGCCCTCCCCCACACAGCCACGCCACAGCCATCCTGAAGAACAGGACATTCCTTATTTATGAGATGCGTCTGGGCTCTCAGCAAATCAGCTGCGAATGCCACAATGCCTGCAGGAGCGAGGCAGAGAATTCTGGAGCCAACATCTTCCAGAAGGCAGGTAGGAACCGGGCTCAGGGTACCAGGCTCTAGTAGGGGTCCCCACTGGGTAAGTGATCAGGGCTTTTGATCTCCTTTGCATCCTAGCCTGCACCACATAAATGGCTGAGGGCCTGGAGGACGGGCAGGTGGGAAATTGGGTGGGATGCTAATATTCATTGAGCATCTCCAGAAACACACACAAAACCCTCCAAGGCAGGGATTCTTGTGCACGATGTATAGAGGAGGAAACTGAGACTTGTAGAAGGTAGGCAAGCTCTTTCTGAATATACAACCCTTGCTTTATCCCTCCTGTCCCTTAAAAAGAGGAGAGTTAAGCTGGGCGCGGTGGCTCATGCCTGTAATCCCAGCATTTTGGGAGGCCGAGGCGGGTGGATCACCTGAGGTTGGGAGTTTGAGACCTGCCTGACCAACATGGAGGAAACCCCGTCTCTTCTAAAAATACAAAATTAGCTGAGCATCATTTCGGACTCCTGTAATCCCAGCTACGCAAGAGGCTGAGTCAGGAGAATTGCTTGAACCCAGGAGGCAGAGGCTGTGGTGAGCCAAGATCAGGCCATTGCACTCCAGCCTGGGCAACAAGAGCGAAATCCCATCTCAAAAAAAAAAAAAAAAAAAAAAAAAAAAAAGCCGGGCGCGGTGGCTCACGCTTGTAATCCCAGCACTTTGGGAGGCTGAGGCGGGTGGATCACGAGGTCAAGAGATCGAGACCATCCTGGTCAACGTGGTGAAACCCCGTCCCTATTAAAAATACAAAAAAAATTAGCTGAGCATGGTGGCGCACGCCTGTAATTCCAGCTACTCAGAAGGCTGAGGCAGGAGAATTGCCCGAACCCAGGAGGCGGAGGTTGCGGTGAGCCAAGATCACGCCACTGCACTCCAGCCTGGTAACAAGAGCCAAACTCCGTCTCAAAAAAAAAAAAAAAAAAAAAATTCTGGGGGGAGAGTTAAGGTGGCTGCAAAGATGTCCTGAACATCAGCAGAAAACTAAATATAAAATAAGGTAGGAAAATGCGGCCCAGGGGAAGGAATGTGGAGTCAGAAATTAGGCTCCTCTCCTAAATTCCTGCCACACGATTCCATCCAGTTGCTGATAGCGAAGAGTTTCTGGGTTCCAGGCATCCGGAAGACAATGCAAAGAGGGAATACAGTTAGTTTGACAAGTGGCCAAAGTCTGCAAGGAGGAAAGAAACTAGATGCACAGTGACAGAGCTGTGGCTGGCACTGAAAACAGAGAAGGAAGTGTAGCCCCACCCCGATCTCATCCCAGATCCTTAAACTTCTAGGAACTAGCTCTTAGTTCCCCTTCCACCATCCCTCAACCCCACCACCAGGGAGGGGTGGGCAGCCGTGGGCTCACACTCCTGACCCACCAGGGAGGGTGTGTTTTTATATCTTACCACCAGGTGTCAGTGCGGGGCAGGTCCAGGAGGAGGTTTCTCAGGACGGACCCAGGTTTCTTAGGAACCTCGGTGATGACTGCTACAGCCCTAGGTTGAACCTCAGCAAAGAAATTGATCTCCGGCCGGATGCATTGGATCACGCTTGTAATCCCAGCAATGTGGGGGGGGGCCCAGGCGGGCGGATCACGAGGCCAGGAGTTCGAGACCAGCCCAGACAACACGGTGAAACCCCATCTCTACTAAAACTAGCCAGGTGCGGTGGTTCGTGCCTGTAATCTCAGCTACTCAAGAGGCTGAGGCAGGAGAATTGCTTGAACCTGGGAGGTGGAGGTTGCGGTGAGCTGACATCACGTCATTGCACTCCAGCCTGCGCAACAAGAGCAAAACTCCGACTCAAAAAAACAAAAAAGAAAAGAAATGGATCTCCTGCTCCTCCAGAAAGAGCCCTGGACAGAGAATCAGGAACCCAGAGTTCAAATCCTAGCTCTGCTTCCGGGGTCTGTGCAAACCTGAGCACATCAACTTATCAACTTGCCTTTTTCAGTGTTGGTCTTTTTTTTTTTTTTTTTTTTTTTTTTTTTTTTTTTTTTTTTTTTTTTTTTTGAGAGAGGGAGAGTCTTGTTCTGTCACCAGGCGCCAGGCTGGAGTGCAGCTCACTGCAACCTCTGCCTCCCAGGTTCAAGCAATTCTCCTGACTCAGCCTCCCCATCACCCAGGTTCAAGCAATTCTCCTGACTCAGCCTCCCCACCTCCCAGGTTCAAGCAATTCTCCTGCCTCAGCCTCCCGAGTAGCTAGGACTACAGGTGCCTGCCACCATGCCCAGCTAATTTTTGTATTTTTAGTAGAGTCAGGGTTTCACCGTGTCGGCCAGGATGGTCTCGATCTCTTGACCTCGTGATCTGCCTGCCTTGACCTCCCAAAGTGCTGGGATTACAGGCGTGAGCCACTGCGCCCGACCAGTGTTGGTGTTTTCATCTGAGGAAGCGGGGTATTTATGGAGGGGGAGGAGATTGAAACATAGTGATGGAGGACAATCACGGGCAGTGAGGCCTGGGACAGGCCGAAGTTGACAGACAAATATTTTTTATTTTATTTTATTTTATTTTTGAGATGGAGTCTCGCTCTGTCACCCAGGCTGGAATGCAATGGCATAGTCTCAGCTCACTG
The DNA here is from genome assembly GCF_048565385.1 of Saimiri boliviensis. Lineage (NCBI taxonomy): Eukaryota > Metazoa > Chordata > Mammalia > Primates > Cebidae > Saimiri > Saimiri boliviensis. The sequence goes on along the minus strand of NC_133469.1, from coordinate 29,141,408 downwards.
CAACCTCCGCCTCCCAGGTTCAAGTGATTCTCCAGCCTCAGCCTCCCGAGTACCTGGGATTACAGGTGCCCGCCACCATGCCCAGCTAATTTTTGTATTTTTAGTAGAGACGGGGTTTCACCATATTGGCCAGGCTGGTCTCGAACTCCTGACCTCATGATCTGCCTGCCTCAGCCTCCCAAAGTGCTGGGATTACAGGCGTGAGCCACCATCCCTGGCTGGCTGAGAGATAAAGAATTTCTAAACTAGAGGAAAGGAAAAAAGGGGTGGGGTGGTAAGGGCCCACTTTCCAGGAATTAAAAACCCACCAGGGCCCCTGTTTTAGGATGGGGAGAGAAAGTAGTGAGTGAGCTCTGCTTTGTGTCTTCTGGTTAGTTTGTGGGAGTAGAGTAGTCAGGACTTTTTCAAATGCAAATGACAGAAACTCATCTGAAAATGTCTTGGTGAGGGGTGGGAAGCACGGAGAGAGTATTCTGTGGCTCCTGTGATAAAAAGCAAATGGGAGCCAAGCGTGGTGGGCCACGCCTGTAATCCCAGCACTCTGGGAGAGCAAAGGAGTGGATCACTTGAGGCCAGGAGTTCGAGACCAGCCTGGGCCCATGGTAAAATCCCATCTCTACTAAAAATACAAAAATTACCCAGAAGTGGTGGTGCATGCTGGTAATCCCGGGCTGCTCGGGAGACTGAGGCAGGAGAATCACTTGAACCCAGCAGGTGAAGGTTGCAGTGAGCCAAGATCACACCGTTGTACTCCAGCCTGGGTGATAGAGAGAGACTGTCTCAAAAACAAAAAACCAAGCAAATGGGGTGCCTGCATAATAAGATCCTTGAACCCATTCTCACCATCTCCAGCCTCTGCTTTCCCCTGCACGGGTTTTGTGTGCAGGGTGGCTTCGATGGCAGGATCCAAGACTCCATCCTATGAACTTCTTAAGCTCAGCTCAAAAAGAGCTGTTCTTTCTGAATGGTCCAACCAGTCTCAGAGCGGATTCTCAGTGGCTCAAACTGGATCACATGTTTGTCTATCCCGAACCCAATCACAGTGACTGTTACTGGCCAAACCTAGGTTCCGTCCCCGCTTTTGGAATCAGGATGGGTCAACCCCATTCAGTGCCTTGAGTTTCATCTAAAACTGAGTGTCACCGCAGAAGCTGCTTAAGGTCCAGGGAGGATAAAACAACAGAAAGCCACCTCCCTCCACTGAAGAGGAACCTGTCATGCCCCACAGACCTGCCTCCCTGATGTTTTGAGGCAAGAGAAGATCCCAGGAGCTCACAGCAGAGAAAGGAAGGGCCTCCCCGTCCCTCCCCTACTTCCCCTCCATTAATCTTCTAATTACGGCGACTGATAAACAGAAGCCCCAGGAAGTAGGTTCGATGGGTGGGGACCTCACTTGCTCCGTTTCCTCCTGGGTGAGGTGAGGGCCCAGCGCCCTGGTGCCTGCTGACTCGAGATGGAGGTGCCAGGGCCTGGCCAGATGCCCAGCACAGAGTGGGGTGCTCGGGAGACGCTGTCTCTCCTTTCCACGTGGCTGTGGGCAGGGCGGTGGTTCCGGGAAGCGTCGCTGCTTTTGTCCTGGTTAATAATGAATAGGCATTCCATATAGCCCTGTCTCAGAGGGGCACAAACAAAAGCTTGCCATGCTCCTTGTCTCTCTCCCTCTCTTTCCCCTCCGTCTCTCCTCTCCCTCTGCCTTCCCCCTCCCTCCTTCTCCATTCCTCTCTTTCTCCCCCTCTCTTTTTCTGTCTCTCCCCCTCTTTCTTTCCCCTCTCCCCCGACCCTGTCTCTCTCCCCTCTCTTCTCTGTCGCTTCCCTCTCTCTCTCCCCCTCCATTTCTCTCCTCCCTCTCTTCTCAGTCCCTCCCCCACCTCCTCTCTCTTCCTCTTTCTCTGGCCTCTCTCTCTCTCTCTCCCCCCCCACCACCACTCCCTTCCTCTTGCTGTCTCCCTCTCTCCTCTCTCCTTCCCTGCCTCCCTCCCTTCTTCTCATAAATACACCCAAGATGTGTAGGATCGTCAGCTTCTCGTCCCCTCTCATGCTAGGTGGTTTTGTTCCTTGTTGTCTGGTGACCCCCAATGAAGTCTTTGCTCTTGGAGAGGACCTCAGTGAGAGCCGTAGTGAGAGCACAGGTGGAGAAGGGACGGGAGGAGGAACCAGGTCCTTATTTCACTCAGCATAATGTCCTGCAGCTGTTACCAATGGCAGGATTAACCCTTTTTTTTTTTTTTTTTTGGAGACAATCTCTCCCTGTAGCCCAGCCTGGAGTGCAGTGGCTCCATCTCGGCTCACTGCAACCTTTGCCTCCCAGGTTCACTAGGGTAGAGGAGGCAGGAGAGGGAGCAAGGGAAGACTAAGAAAGAGGGCCAGGCGTGGTGGCTCATGCCTATAATCCCAGCACATTGGGAGGCTGAGGAGGACAGATCACCTGAGGTTGGGAGTTTGAGACCAGCCTGACCAACATGGAGAAACCCCATCTCTACTAAAAATACAAAAATCAGCCAGGTGTGGTGATGCGTGCCTGTAATCCCAGCTACTTGGGAGGCGGAGGCAGGAGAATCGCTTGAACCTGGGAGGTGGAGGTTGCAGTGAGCCAAGATTGTGCCACTGCACTGCAGTCTGGGCAACAAGAGCAAAACCCTGTCTCAAAAAAAAAAAAAAAAAAAAAAAAAAAAGACGTGTGTGTGTGTGTGTGTGTGTGTGTGTGTGTGTCTTTTATCTGCTTTATCTGGCTAGAACTTCCAGGGCAGTGTTGACTAGAGGTGGTGAGAGAGGTCTTCCTGATCTCAGAGGAAAAGCTCTCAGCTTTGCACCATTGAGTATGGCTAGCTAGGGGCGTGTCGTATGCGGCCTTTATTGTGTTGTGGTGCGCTCCTTCTGTGCCTCATTTGATGAGAGTTTTCATCAGGAAAACATGTCGAATTTTGTCAAGTGCTTCTGCATCTATTGAGATGTTCGTGGGTTTTGTCCTTCATTCATTAATGCAGTATTCACATTTTTGTTTTGTTTTGTTTTTAGGGTTTTGGTTTTGTTTTTTTTTTTTGACAGAGTCTTCCTCTGTCACCCGGGCTGGAGTGCAGTGGTGCAATCTGGGCTCACTGCAGCCTCCACCTCCGGGATTCAAGCGATTCTCCTGCCTCAGCCTCCCAAGTAGCTGGAACTATAGGCGTGTGCCACCACGCCCGATTAATTTTTGTATTTTTGGTAAAAATGGTTTTGCCATGTTGGCCAGGCTGATCTCAGGCAATCCACCCACCTTGGCCTCCCAAAGTGCTCGGATTACAGGCGTGAGCCACCGTGCCCAGCTCCCATTTACTAATCTGTCTATGTTGACCCACCCTTGCATCCCAGGGATAAATCCCACTTGATCATGGTGAATGATCTCTCTCTCTCTGCAGCTCAGCTGCATTTCAGTGTGGTGTTGAATTTGGTTTGCTAGTATCTTGTCAGTTTGCTAGTATTTTGTCCCTGTTCTCACCAGGGATATTGACCTGTAATGATCTTTCCTTGTGTCCTGATCTGGTTTTGCATTCAGGATAATGCTGTAAAATATGCTTGGAAGTACTCCTCCTTCTTTATTTTGGAACGGCTTGAGAAGGATAAATATTGGTGTTTCTTTTGTTTGTTTGTTTTAAGACTCTGTCTCACTCTCATCCGCCAGGCTGGAGTTTGATGGCGTGATCTCGGCTCACTGCAACCTCCGCCTCCTGGGTTTCAAGCAATTCTCCTGCTTCAGCCTCCTGAGTAGCTGCGATTACAGGCGCCTGCCACCACGCCTGACTAATTTTTGTATTTTTAGTAGAGACAGGGTTTCTAACTCCGTTGGCCAGGCTGGTTTTGAACTCCTGACTTCAGGTGATCCACCCTCCCCGGCCTCCCAAAATGCTGGGATTACGGGCATGAGCCACTGCACCCAGCTTGTTTTTTCTTTAAATGTTTGGTAGAATTTCACAGTGAAGCCATGTGGTCCTGGACTTTTCTTTAGTGGGAGATTTTTTTTTTTTTTTCTTGCAAAGGACCTAAATAGACACTTCTCAAAAGAAGCCATACAAATACTTAACAGATACCTGAAAACACGCTCAGCAGTGTGAATCATCAGGAAAATGCAAACTAAAGCCACCATGGAATATTGCCTCCCACCTGTTAGGATAGCCCATATCAAAAAGACAAAAGAGAAGTGTGGGCGAGGCTGTGGAAGAAGGGAACCCTTACGTGCTGTTGGGAATGTGAATCCGTGCAGCCATTATGGAGAACAGGATGGAGGTTCCTCAGAAAACTAAAAATAGAATAGCCATATGATCCAGCAATCCCACTACTGGATATCTATCCAGAGAAATTGAAGTCAGTATGCTGATGAGATGCCCGCACTCCCAACTTCATCTCAGCACTATTCACAAGATATAGAATAGCCACGATATGGAATCAATCTATAGTCCACTCACCTGTCCATCAACAGATGAATGGATTTTTAAAATGTGGTATTATATAGCCAGGCATGGTGGCTCACGCCTGTAATCCAAGCACTTTGGAGGACAAGGCTGGTGGATCACCTGAGGTCGGGAGTTCAAGACCAGCCTGACCAACATGGTGAAACCCTGTCTTTATAAAAATAAATAAATAAATATAAATATAAATATAAATAAATAAACATGGTATTATATATACACAATGGCTAAAACAGAGGTTATTGGGAGGCCAAGGTGGGCAGATCACCTGAGGTCAAGAGTTTGAGACCAGCCTACCCAACATAACAAATCCTCTCTCTACTAAAAATACAAAAATTAGCCAGGAGTGGTGGCAAGTGCCTGTAATCCCAGCTACTCGGGAGGCTGAGGCCAGAGAATCGCTTGAACCCAGGTGGCGGAGGTTGCAGTGAGCCAGGATCATACCACTGCACTCCAGCCTGGGCAACAGAAACTCTGTCTGAAAAAAAAAAAAGCAAAGAAAAAGAAAAAGGTTAATTCTACCATTGGTGACAACATGGATAAACCTGAGGACATTATGCTAAGTGAAATAAGGCAGGCGCAGAAGATAAATACTGCGTGATCTCACTCATGTGTAATCTAAAGAAGTTGAACTCATCAAAGTAGAGTAGATTGGTGGTTACCAGGAGCTGCAGGAGGGGGTGGATGGGGAAACGGGATGTTGATCAAAGGGTGCGACGTTTCACTTAAACAGGAGAAATGAGCTCTCGTGGTCTGTTGCACAGCACGGTGACTATAATAAATACTAGTGCATTGTATATTTCAAAAGTGCTAAGAGTAGATTTTTAATGTTTTCATCACAAAAAAGTAACTATGTGAGGTGATCAATTTGTTAGTTAACCCAGTTTGATCATTCTGCGTTGTAAACATGTATCAGAACATCACATTGTACCCCATATGTGTATATAATTATTATTTGTCAATTAAAAATACAATTTTTCACTGAGTCTGGTGGCTCACGCCTGTAACCCCAGCACTTTGAAAGGCCGAGGCAGGCAGATCACCTGAAGTCTGGAGTTCGAGAGCAGACTGACCAACATGGTGAAGCCTCGTCTCTACTAAAAATACAAAATTAGTCAGGCGAGGTGGCACATGCCTGTAATCCTAGCTACTCGGGAGGCTGAGGCAGGAGAATTGCTTGAACCCAGGAGGCAGAGGTTGCAGTGAGCTGAGATGGTTCCATTGCACTCCAGCCTGGGCAACAAGAGTGAAACTAAGTCAAGGTGGGCGCGGTGGCTCAAGCCTGTAATCCCAGCAGGGAGGGCCGAGGCGGGTGGATCACTAGGTCAAAAAATCGAGACCATCCTGGTCAACATGGTGAAACCCCGTCTCTACTAAAATACAAAAAATTAGCTGGGCATAGTGGCACGTGCCTGTAGTCCCAGCTACTCAGGAGGCTGAGGCAGGAGAATTGCCTGAACCCAGGAGGCGGAGGTTGCGGTGAGCCGAGATCGCACCATTGCACTCCAGCCTGGGTAACAAGAGCGAAACTCCGTGTCAAAAAATACATATATATATCACATGTGAAAGGGATGAACACAATATGTATCACCGATGTTATTATTATCATCATTATTCTGAGAAAAGGGTTTGGGGTGGAGACGAGGGAGGAGGTCAGAGCAAAGGGACAGAGAAAGGTACAGTAATACTAATAACTATACTAAGACAGATACTAACGGTCTTTATCAACCTTTACCGAAAGTTCACCAAGTTCTTTGCGTGTGCCCTGGACACAAGCCTGTATATATCATTGAACTTTCTGCAAAGAGCTGAGAATTTCCCCATTAAAAGTCGAGGAAATTGAGGTTACGTGCTGGTAAGCGCAGGATGCAAACCCAAAACCATGATGGCCTCTTCCTGGAGGCTGGTACCAACTCAGCCTTCCTGTCGAGGTCGCAGAGTGGCCTCTCTGTGGTAGGTGCAGCAGAGTCCAACTCCAGTACCTTTCAGGGCCTCAGGGGCTGAGTGAGGGCACCACTAACTGGAAGATCGTGACCATGCCCAGCCCTTGTTCTGGGCCCCAGAGTCCACAGAGATTGACTTCAGGGACCTCTCTAAATTATCCTCACCCCTGTGTCTTCCCAGTCCCCTTTCCCTAAGACTGACCATGGGACCACTTCCTAGACAGTACCCCTCCTCCTACAGCAACACTTACAAGTTCCAAAGTCCATTTCCTAACGCCCGTTAGGAAACTAATTCATACTAGACTGTGAGTGGCTATCACAGCTAACTCTAGCATTCCCTATCTTATGTTCCACAGGCCGCTGATCATGCAAGGTGTTCCACAGAAGGGAAAGAAAAAGGTCATAACTGTTCCATGGTCAAATAGATTTGGAAAACTCTGAATGCTCTATTCTCCCTTCCAGATATTCGCAATACATGTTAACCTACTGAAGGCTCTGAGAAGTCCTGCAGTATAGACGCCAACGATACCCAAACCTATTGCACAGTTTTTTCAAGGAACAATGTAACAACATCTATGTAACAGTCAAAAATCCTGGCTGCGCAACCATGAAGTTAGAGGGGAAATATCTGTATACCCTGGATGAGTATATAAATTCCCCAAGGCAGCCAGGCATGGTGGCACACGTGCCTGTAGTCCCAGCTACTCGGGAGGCTGAGGTGAGAGAATGGCTTGAGCCCAGGAGCTCTGGGCTGTAGTGCGCTATGCCTATCAGGTGTCCGAACTAAGTTCGGCGTCAATATGGTGATCTCTCGGGAGCGGGGGACCACCAAGTTGCCTAAGGAGGGGTGAACCCGGCCCGGGTCAGAAACAGAGCAGGTCAAAACTCCCGTGCTGATCAGTAGTGGGATTGCACCTGTGAATAGCCACTGCACTCCAGCCTGGGCAACATAGCAAAATCCCATCTCTAAAAAAAGAAAAAAAAAATTCCCAAGGCAAGGGATTTTAGCTTTGTTCCCTATTAGATCCTTGGAACGTGTAACAGTGTTTGGTACACAGCAGACATTTGATGCGTGATTTTTTTGCTCCCCCACACCCCGCCCCCCAAAGGAGTTTTGTTCTTGTCATCCAGGCTGGAGTGCAGTGGCACGATCTAGGCTCACTGCAACCTCTGCCTCCTGGGTTCAAGCAATTTGCCTGCCTCAGCCTCCCAAGTAGCTGGGATTACACGCGCGAGCCACCATGCCCAGCTAATGTTTTTATTTTTGTTAGAGACAGGGTTTCACCATGTTGGCCAGGCTGGTCTTGAACTCCTGACCTCAGGTGATCCACCCGCCTCAGCCTCCCAAAGTGCTGGGATTACAGGCGTGAGCCGCTATGCCCAGCCGATACGGTACATGTTTAATGAATGAATAAATAAATGAATGAATGAACAGGTCTGTGTCCCAATCCTGACTTTGCCTTTAACTTGCTGTCTGGCCTTGGGCACGTCCCCACACTTCTTGGGTCTCCATTTCTCTACATGTTAAAAAGGGATGATGGCTGAGTACGGTGACTCACGCCTGTAATCCCAGCACTGCGGGAGGTTGAGGCAGGTAGATCACCTGAGGTCAGGAATTCGAGACCAGACTGGCCAACATGGCGAAACCCTGTCTCTACTAAAGATACAAAAATTAGCTGGGTGTGGTGGCACACACCTGTAATCCCAGCTACTCCTGAGGCTGAAACAGGAGAATCTCTTCAACCTGGGAGGCGGAGACTGCAGTGAGCCGAGATCAAACCACTGCACTCCAGCCTGGGCAACAGAGAGAGACGCCATCTCAAAAAATAATAATTAAAAAAATGAAAATAAAAGAAGATGCAGGGAGAAAGGAGCCATCTACTAGCCAAGGAGAGAGGCTGCCGCAGAATCCAACCTTGCTGGCACCTCAGTCTTGGGCTCCAGCCTCAAGAACTATGAGAAATATTTCTGTGGTTTAAGTCACCCAGGCTGCGATATTCTGTTACAGCAACTGGAGCAGACTCGTACACTAGCCATCTTGTTTGTCTTTTAAAATACAGAGACAGGGTCTTGCTGGTCTCAATCTCCTGGGCTCAAGCAATTCTTCCACTTTGGCATCCCAAAGTGCTGGGATTACAAGCATGAGCCACTGCACCTGAATTTTTGTTGTTGTTGCTGTTGTTATTTTGGGGTGTTTTTTTTAATACAGTATCTCAAATTGCCCAGGCTGGAATGCAGTCGCAGGATCATGGCTCACTGCAGCCTCAACCTCCCAGGCTTAAGTGATCCTCCCACCTCAGCTCCCAAGTAGCTAGGACCACAGGTGCATGCCACCACAGCTGGTTAATTTAAAAAAAAATTTTTATGTAAAGATAGGATCTCAGTATGTTGCCCAGGCTGGTCTTCAACTCCTTGGTTCAAAGGATCGCACCGTCTTAACCTCCCGAAGTGCTGGGATTACAGATGTGAGCCACCTGGCATGTTTAAAGAACAACCAGGCCAGGTGTAGTGGCTCACACCTGTCATCCCAGAACTCTGGGAGGCCGAGGCGGGCAGATCAGGAGGTCAGGAGTTCAAGACCAGACTGGCTAACATGGTGAAACCCCGTCTCTACTAAAACACGAAAAAAAACTTAGCTGGGCGTGATAGCTCGTACCTGTAATCCCAGCTACTTGGGAGGCTGAGGTAGGAGAATTGCTTGAACTGGGACCCGGGAGGCGGAGGTTGCAGTGAGCCAAGTTGGTGCAACTGAACTCCAGCCTGGGCTACAGAGAGTACAGAGAGATACTCCGTCTCAAAAAAAAAAAAAAAAAAAAAAAAAAGGCCGGGCGCGGTGGCTCAAGCCTGTAATCCCAGCACTTTGGGAGGCCGAGGCGGGTGGATCACGAGGTCGAGAGATCGAGACCATCCTGGTCAACATGGTGAAACCCCGTCTCTACTAAAAATACAAAAAATTAGCTGGGCATGGTGGCACATACCTGTAATCCCAGCTACTCAGGAGGCTGAGGCAGGAGAATTGCCTGAACCCAGGAGGCGGAGGTTGCGGTGAGCCGAGATCGCGCCATTGCACTCCAGCCTGGGTAACAAGAGTGAAACTCCGTCTCAAAAAAAAAAAAAAAAGAAAAGAAAGAACAACCAATACAGGGACATGAGACATGAGATCAAAATAGGTTGTGGGGAGATGCAGATGATGACAGGCTTCAGAGAACTGGGAATAATATGGAGTTTTTTTATTGTTGTTTTCTTGGCTTGGGATGGGGAGCACGAGAGGACTTTAAGCAGGAGGGTGACAAGATCTCCCTTACATTTCTAGCAGGACTACTCTTGATGCCGGGCAAAGAGCAGATCACTCATGGGAAAAGACAAAAGCGGAGGGACCATGAGAAGGAGAGAGAAGAAGGCGGCTGGGACCAGGATGGCAGCAGTGGGCATGGTGATGAGTGGGTTGGAAACTAGTGCTTGTTAAGGGTAAAAGCTAGGCAGGGCACGGCGGCTCACACCTGTAATCCCAGCACTTGGGGAGGCTGAGGCAGGTGGATTACGAGGTCAGGAGTTTGAGACCAGCTGGCCAACGTGGTGAAACCCCGTCGCCACTGAAAATACAAAAATTAGCCATGCATGGTGGCTGTTGCCTGTAATCCCAGCTACTCAAGAAGCTGTGGTGGGAGAATCACTTGAACCCGAGAGGTGGAGGTTGCAGAGAACTGTGATTGAGCCACTGCACTCCAGCCTGGGCAACAAAGAATGAAACTCTGTTTCAAAAAAAAAAAAAAAATCAATATATTAAAAAAGTCAAACTAGTGGCTGGGCGTGGTGGCTCACACCTATAATTCCAGCACTTTGGGAGGCTGAGGTGGGCAGATCACTTGAGATCAGGAGTTCAAGACCAGCCTGGTCAACATGGTAAAACCCTGTCACCACAAAAAATACAAAAATTAGCTGGGTGTGGTTGCACATGTCTGTAATCCCAGCTACCCGAGAGGCTGCGACAGGAGAATCACTTGAACCCGGGAAGCGGAAGCTGCAGTGAGCCAAGATCGCACCACTGCACTCCAGCCTGGGTGACAAAGCAAGACTCCGTCTCAAAAAAAAAAAAAAAAAAAAAAAAAAACCAAAGAAAACAAGAGTAGAGCTAGTAGGAATTGCCAATGGATTAGAATGTGGAGTGTGAAAGAGAAGGGTTATGGATCATTCCAGATGTTTAGCCTGAACACCTGGAAAAGTGCGGCTTCAGTCATGTTTGGCCCGGTTCGGTTTGGGATGTGTATTAGACGTTCACATGGAGGTGTCAAGCAAGTGGTTGGACGTTCAGGGACAGAGCCCCAAAGGGCAGTCTGAATAACGGTAGACACAAGAAGGCTCTGCCCCCAACCCCATGCTTCCCCACGACAGCCCCTATCACAGAATATCTGCAAACAGCTATGTACTTGTCTGCATTCAATACTTGTTAAACTGAGTGAGAGAAAACACTTTGTCACGTTTACCATTGTACATCCCAGGCAAATGGTCTGCTGACTAAATGGGATGATATCATAAGGGGTTAACAATTACTGAAGTGCTAATGTTCCTAAACATTACCCACCCCTTCCTGAGCCAGATAATGTTATCTTTTCCAGCAGACCGTTCGGGTCCTCATCCCCTTCCTGTCCTAGCAGACTAATTAGGGACATTTGTGGGCAGAGGAAGATGGGTCAAGAGAGTCTGGAACAAGAGCGAGAGGGCTCCTGAGAGAGATTTAGACAACCTATAAAATGCAGAGCCAGGAGAAAGGAAGGACGGGAGGAGAAAGGGAGAGAAAGAAGAGGTCAGTCCTGCCATTTGGTCTGCAAGTGGAACAAGGGTTTCTTTGTTTTATACGCTGTCTTTGGAGTATGGAGGGTGTTAAATGAGAGATTCCAGGGTAGTGTGTGTGTGAGAGAGAATTAGGAAGAGAGAAAAAAGGTATGAGAAGTTTTGCTAGGGGAGAGAACTGACTCTATCCATGCGTGGCTTTGAAAACCACAAGCTAGGAACAATTTATCAGGAAGACATAGCAATCATAAATATATGTACACCTAACAACAGAGCAACACAATTACTAAAGGAAAAAAAAAAATCAGGAAGCAAAAATAGACAAAACTAAGGGAAGAAATAGATAAATTCAAATAATCAATAGTTCTTTCTCAGTAATTCACTAAAATTGATTTTTTAAAAATCAGCTGCTTTTTTTAAAAGCAGCTGCAGTGAACCATGATTGTGTCATTATACTCCTGCCTGGGCAACAGAATGAGATCCTGTCTCAAAAAAAAAAAAAAAAGTCAGCAAGGATATAGAAGAATTGAGTCAACACTGTTAACAAATTTGATCTATGCCAGGCGCGGTGGCTCAAGCCTGTAATCCCAGCACTTTGGGAGGCCGAGGTGGGTGGATCACGAGGTCAAGAGATCGAGACCATCCTGGTCAACATGGTGAAACCCCGTCTCTACTAAAAATACAAAAAATTAGCTGGGCATGGTGGCGCGTGCCTGTAATCCCAGCTACTCAGGAGGCTGAGGCAGGAGAATTGCCTGAACCCAGGAGGCGGAGGTTGCGGTGAGCCGAGATTGTGCCATTGCACTCCAGCCTGGGTAAGGAGAGCGAAACTCCGTCTCAAAAAAAAAAAAAAAAAAAAAACAAATTTGATCTAACATTTACAGAACTCTGTACCCAACTACTGCAGGATATAAATGGTTTTCAAGTGTACTACCAAGTCTATCGAGGATAGACCACATGGCCAGGAGCAGTGGCTCAAGCCTGTAATCCCAGCACTTTGGAAGGCTGAGGCAGGAGGATCTCCTGAGCTCAAGAGTTCAAGACAAGCTTGAGCAACATGGTGAACCCCATCTCTATCAAAAATACAAAAGTTAGCCAGGCGTGGTGGCTCACACCTGTAATCTCAGCTGCTTGTGGGGCTGAGGCAGGAGAATTGCTCGAACCTGGGTGATCGAGGCTGCAGTGAGATGAGATTGTGACACTACACTCCAGCTTGCGTGGCACTGTGAAACCTTGTCTCATAAAAACAAAAATAATATAAAATAACAATAAAAAGACCATGTGCTGGGTCATAAAATAAGTCTTAATTATTTTAATTAATTTCAGAAGATTCAAATCTTAACAGTATGTTCTCTGACCAGATTGGTCTTAAAAAAAAAAAAAAACATACCAACCACAAAAAGCACCTAGGAAATCCTAAAGTATTTGGAATTTAAATAACATCCTTTTAAATAACCCGTAAGTCAAAAGAAAAAAAAATCACAAGTGAAACTAGAAAATATCAAACTGAATGATAATGAAAACACATCAAATTAATAGTTGTGGGAAGCAGCTAAAGCCGTACTTGGAGGGAAATTTATAGCTAAATGACTGTATTGGCGAGGGAGGAGAGAGGGGTAAAATTAATGACCCAAAAGTCTGCCTTAAAAAAAGCTAGAAAAACTAAGAACAAAGGAGGCCTGAAGTAAACAGAAGAAAGGAAATACCGAAGTTAAGAGTAAAAATCCGTGGAATCAAACACAAATGATAGAGAAAAAAGATTAACAAAATGGAAAAACACAGCTACGACCGGACTTTCTCTTTTTTATTCGTTTGAGTTTTTTGTGCTGACTGTGCATGGACCGGTTCACACGGGTGCTGGGTTCACACGGGTGTCAAGGGGAGGCAGAAGGAGAGAGCGCGCCGCAGCCCCCAGAGCGCCTCCATGCCAGACAAGTGCGCTGCGCGCTCCTCCGTGCCACGCCCCTGCTCACTGCTGGATCCTGCGGATGCTCTGCACCTGGAAGGTCTGAGCGTGCGAGCCCCACTCCCGGAAATGCTTGTAGTCACCGGAGTGGTGATCACACTCCAGCACATACTGATATCCTCGGTAGCCCGGAAACTGGGAGCAAACCCAACTGGAAAAGAGAAAACGCAGACTGTTCCTCTGCAGAGACACCAGCATGGTGATCAACACCGGGGCAAAGAGATCCATGCAGACGCACGCATTCCAGCCATCCTGGCCTTTCTTCAGTGCTCACAGGGTGCCATGCTCTCTCCCCTACCACAGGGCCTTTGATCATGCCATTCCCTTTGCCAGAAGCACCATCCCAGTCTTTCTTGTCCTGGACAAGTCGAATTTGTCCTTCATGGCTCGGCTCAATTATTAGGGGAATCTGACTCATTCCCCAAATCAGGCCACAGTCCCTTAGTATACCTTTGTAGCACTCATGTAATTCAATAATTTTCAAACTATTTGTAAAATATCACCCTCCCTTGCCAGCAGGTAAGCTCCTGAGTGTAGGAACGTGTATGTCTTGTTCATCGTTATCTCCACCTGCACAAATATATAAAGGCCTAGCACAGAAGAAGGGCTCCCTAAATACTTGCTGAATAAATGAACAAGTGAAGGAATGGGAAGTCTCATTCTTTCCCCTTTCCCCCTCCTTCCATATCCAGAGGCACTTGTAAGAAAAAGGCTATCATTGATTTCTTTTTTTTTTTTTTTTTTTTTTTGAGGCAGGATCTCGCTCTGTTGCCCAAACTGGAGTGCAGTGGTGCGACCTCGGCTCACTGCAACCTCTGCCTCCTGGGTTCGAGTATTTCTGCCTCATCCTCCCGAGTGACTGGAACTACAGGCAAAGCTACCATACCTGGCTAATTTTTTGTATTTTTAGAAGAGATGGGGTTTCACCATGTTGGCCAGCTGGTCTAGAACTCCTAACCTCAGGTGATCCGCCCACCTCAGCCTCCGAAAGTGCTGGGATTAGAGGCGCAAGCCACCGCATCTGGTGGCTTCATTGATTTCTACACTGTTCAGGGCAAGGATTGGTGTCTGGTTTTCTAAGTCTCCATTTCCCCTTCTGTAAAAGAGGGAGTGAAGTCAAGAATCACAACGGGTCCCTCTTACTCTAAAAGAACATGATTCTTTGACGGTTCCTGAAAGCCGGAAAACAAAACAAAAACAAAGATTAAAAAAACCCTACTTCCCATCTTTGACCCCTCCCTACCAGGAGCCAAGGGGCCCCTCAGGAAGTGGCTGTGATGTCCTCCTGAAATAAGAATCTCACACCTTAGCCTTCACCTGCCACCTCCTGGGTGGAAGGCCATGCTGAGTTTGAAGATGGATTGTTACCTCCCTGCTGATGGACTTTAAGCAGGTTGCTTGAGCCACACCTATTTCTTTATGGCTGAGGACATTCATTCTCCCCTCTTCTGGCCATGGACCCTGTTGCCTTTGGCTCTCAATCAAGGTGAGAAAATGCAATGCGGCTGATGCTAGCAATGACCACAGGACCAAACCTAGCCAATCAGAATACTCCATTCCTGTGGGGATAGTGATTGGTCCGGAGTCCAGCGCAGGATGCAGCTGGACCAGTGAGCACCTTTCTGGGAAGCGTTAATAGAATCATTGAGACCGGACACTGTCTTTCCCTAGGGCTGGATGTAAAGATGAAGCTGCCACCTTTGTCTTCACACAGGAAGAGTCTGTCTAAGAACACAGCCACACAGAGGCAGGCAGAGCAATGGGTGTGGGGTTGTTAGGGGGAGACAGATACCTGCTGTAGCACCTGGATCCAGCTGTGCTTGAAGCTAACTACTGGGGCCGCTAAATATCATCTGGACTTAAACCAGCTTGATCTGGGTTTCTGAACTCGAAGCTAATATCCTTTGGGCTTAAACCAGCTTGATCTGGGTTTCAATCCTTCAGATTCTGCCTGATACCTCCTTGTGCCTCAATGTTCTCCTCTGGAATGTGGGCATCAGAGCACAAAAGCCCCCAGCACACCATTTTCACAGGAGATACCCCTCCCCCTCCCAGTATCCCCTATTGCCCCCACCAGGCAGAACCTTGGATACACTTACGCCCCAGAGTGGACACGGAAGGACCCTACTTCATTGCCTTCCCATCCCATGGCCTGGAGGGAGGGATAGTCATCGCTCAGCTCTCCTTTCTTGCCCAGGAAGTTCTCTTGCTCGAAGATGGTCAGCCTCGAGTCACGGTGGTTCTACAGGAACAGGGGACACAGTCAGACCACCGGGCTCCCAGCTAGAAACCCAGAAGCCTCTCCTGGCCTCCGTACGCTGCCCTTGTCTCCCAAATCAGCCTTCCTTGCAAACCTTGTGGAAGGGCAATAAGGCAACAGATACCAGAAACGTTAGCATTTGCCCTTCCAGAAATTTCCACAAAGAGAATAATCATGGAATAAATAGGTTGCAAGGATGTTCACCATAGCAGTTAAAAAAAAAAAAAAAAAGAATCAACCTTTATGTCCCAAACTGGGGATCCAGCGGTAGGCTGAGGTATAGGTTAGACATCGCTAACCTAAAAATCCGAAATCCAAAATGCTCCAAAATCTAAAACTTTTTGAGTGATGACATGACACTCAAAGAATGCTCATTGGAGTATTTTGGATTTTGGATCTTTGGATTTGGGCTGCTCAACTGTATTACAAATATTGCAAACTCAGGGGGGAAATATTCAAAATCCAAAACACTTCCAGTCCCAAGCATTTCATATAAGGGACACTCAACCCTGGCCATAGCAAGATTTTCCTTCAGAATTTTAGATGATAAATACGGCACCTTATGCCATTTTAAATCAGTAAGAGTTGGAAAACAAAATACACTTTTTTCTGTTTTGAGACAGAGTTCACTTTGTCGCCCAGGCTGGAGTGCAGTGGTGCGACCTCTGCTCACTGCAACCTCCGTCTCCTGGATTCAAGTGATTCTCCTGCCTCAGCTTCCAGAGTAGCTGGTACTACAGGCATGCGACACCACACTCAGCAAATTTTTTAACGTATTTTTAGTAGAGATGGGGTTTTGCCATGTCGGCCAGGCTGGTCTTGAACTCCTGGCCTCAAGTGATCTGCCCGGCCTGCCTTGGCCTCCCAAAGTGCTGGGTATAGATGTGAGCCATCGTGCCCACAAAAGGCAACAGATACCAGAAACCTTACCATTTGACCTTCTATGCAGCCTAAAATGCACCTTTCTGAGCCTCAATTTCTTCATCAATGAGATGGAACTCATAATGTCCACCTCCGCCCACACTCCACAAACAGCAGTAAAATGTAAAATCAGGAGGACTGATAATTGAATTAGGAGCAAGAAATGAAATCCTTCCTCCTGACTTGGGCTACCATCCCTGGTACCCAGCTTCTCTCGGGGTCCCTGAATCACACACACAAAAAGGGCACAAAGCTGGCAGGGGCTCCTTTCACAACCAGGGTTCCTGTGAGCAGAGAGTTTAAGGCGGGCTCTGGCCAGATGCTCTGCAGTCTTCTTCCCGATGACATTGCTAATATTGGCCCATTTCAAGATGGGGAAACTGAGGCTTGGAGAGAAAAGACACTGAACAGCCCTTGCCACACTGCTTGAACAGGTGACATGAGACTTTCAGCTCTGGGACATTTGACTCCCCAGTGTCCACTTGAGGGGCTCAGGCCTCCCCAGGTCACAGCAGTGGCAGAACTCACAGCGCAGGCCACCGGCCTGAAGGAGGTGAGCCTCTCAGAAGGGTAGGACGTGTTACCGCTCCAGGCATCCCAGCTCGGGTATTCGCCCTGTTCCAGAATATACTGCTGCCCTTGAAAACCAGCATGCTCGAAGCCCACCCACCTGCAGACAGAGGATAGAGCGTGCAGGACTTAGCGCCCCCCCCCACCACCCTGCATTCTAGACCAGCATATGGGTCTAGATTGGTCACAATCACAACCCTTCAGGAGTGATCGTGCCCACAGAAAACACTTGGCAATGTCTGGAAATATTTTTTTTTTTTTTTTTTTTTTGAGACGGAGTTTCGCTCTTGTTACCCAGGCTGGAGTGCAATGGCGCGATCTCGGCTCACCGCAACCTCCGCCTCCTGGGTTCAGGCAATTCTCCTGCCTCAGCCTCCTGAGTAGCTGGGACTACAGGCACGTGCCACCATGCCCAGCTAATTTTCTGTATTTTTAGTAGAGACGGGGTTTCACCATGTTGACCAGGATGGTCTCGATCTCTCGACCTCGTGATCCACCCACCTCGGCCTCCCAAAGTGCTGGGATTACAAGCTTGAGCCACCGCGCCCGGCCTGTCTGGAAATATTTTTTGTTGTCGTGACTAGGGGAGGGGCTGCAATGGCCATCCAGAGGGCAGAGGCCAGGGATGCTGCTAGGATCCCATAAAGCACAGACCAGCCTTTTCTGCAGAGGATGGTCCAGCCCAAAACATCGGTAGTGCTGAAGTTGAGGAACCCTGCTCTAGACCAACCCCTGACCTGCTGTGTGTCCCATAGGTACCTTGCACCTTTGTCCGTGTGCACGGAGGCCACGGAGGCAATGCTGACCACAGACTGACCTAAGCCTTAGTGGAAGTCCCTGTGATCCTGCCAGGGTGTAGGGAGACTCCCTTCTTAATGTCTCAAGACCTGTGCTTGGAATGCTGGGACATGGACTCTCTTTTCCCCTCTGGACTTAAAAAAAGAAGTGAGAGAAGGTCTTTCGCTGCCCCACTGGTGGCTGCAGCAGGCTATCGCTGAAGCATAAAAGTGGATCTTCAGCCACAGGGATTCCACCATTTCTGCTGCCTGTCATCCGGCCCCCTTTGTTTTAGTGTCACCCCGTAGGACAAGGGACACAGGAGGCTGATACCATGTGCACCTTGCCTGTGCTGTTCGTGTAAGTAAGAAACTGGATCTATCCGAGTTCGTTGACTGCTTACTGGCTGAGTCTGTAAGGCTGGACATACTCTTCCCTAGAAAGCCTCTGTTATCCGATCCCCTTTCCCCACCTGCACAAATCAGAAGCTTAAAGAGTAAAAATCACCCAAGATGACCTCAGGTGGCACTCACAGGCATAGCATTAAGTGACTCCAAATCTCCTTTCTATCTACTTTCCAACCTTCCAAAACCTTTTATCTAATATGGTAGCCACTGGCTACATCTCCTTTCTACTTTCCAACCTTCTAGAACCTTCTATCCAATATGGTGGCCACTGGCTACATCTCCTTTCTATCCACTTTCCAACCTTCTAGAACCTTCTATCCAATATGGTAGCTACTGGCCACATCTCCTTTCCACCTATGTTCCAACCTTCTAAAACCTTCTATCCATAGCTACTGGCCACGTCTCTCTTCTATCCACTTTCCAACCTTCTAGAACCTTCTATCCAAGATAGTAGGTACTGGCCACATCTCCTTTCTACCTGCTTTCCAACCTTCTAGAACCTTCCATCTAATATAGTAGCTGCTGGCCACATGTAGCTAATTAAATTTAAACTTAAATAAATTAAGATTAAATTAAAAATTCAGTTCTCTAGTCATGTTGGCTCAGTGGTCACATCTGGCCAGTGGCTCTGAAATGGACACAGCAGGTGTAGAACGTCTCCATCATTGCAGAGAGGTCCACTGAATGGCACTGGTCTAGAAAGTCCTGGTGTGTTATTACTGTGTCCTTAACACCTCTCTACATCTCCTTAATCTCTCTCTCTCTCTCCCCCACCTCGTTTTTATTTTTATTTTTATTTTTTTTTAATTTTTTAATTTTTTTGCAAAAAATGATCGGGCCACATGCTTAGCACCAAGACTAGCTAAAAATTAATAACATATGAAACACTACATTTATTTTTACAATTACCTTCTACTTATGGTGAGTGATGTTGGCTTTCAATGTATGGCTAGGAGGGACATTTTTACACCCAGCACTGGATTCTACGGAACTTCTCCTGCAGGGCTGCCTCATCCAGTGGGCAGGGTCTGCATAAATGGCACCCTCCTACTGTTGGGCAGTGTGCAACCTGCATAACCTTACATGGCAGTCCTGCACACTCCTCAGCACTTCGGGAGGGAACACCAGTAGGAGCCTAGGAAGAGAGGACCCAGAATATCTAAAAGTCCCAGCACCCCTCTCTATGTCCCTTCCTGTCCACCCTCTACCCCAACTCAGTATCCCCCTAGACTCACGCTCCACTCAGCACTTTCAAAGATCGCACAGTCTCAAACCCAAGGTCCAGCACGCTGGGGCACTCGGCTGTGAACTCATGTCGCCGGCCCTGGAAGCCGTCCTGGTCCCACACCATCATCTGTGCCAGAAAAAAAAAAAAAAGGTGGAGATCCGCATCAGAGTCCCGTGGAGGGTGAGGGGTTGGGGGCTGACTCCAGGATCTGGCAGGTAAAGCGGGGATTGCAGGCTCAGATGCCTCCAGGAGCCAGGCAGGCAGGGGCGGCAAGGACTGTGAAGAACGACAGGTAAATGGGTGGCCACCAATGGTTGCCAAGTGGGAATGTGGGCCAGACCTTCCAATTTCTCGAGACAGTCACTAGCTCTGGACTTTTACGTGGTTCTTCCGAGCTTCTAAAGGCTGACGATAAATTCAAAAGCATTGCAAAAACAAACAAACGACACAGAGATGGTCAAAGAAGTCATACCCAAAGACTGTGCAATCTCTGCCAGAGTGGAACAGGTCAACTTTGGGAACCAGAAGACCCAAGTTCACATTTGATCTCCCTGTATGTGACATACAAGTCCCTTCTTGATTCTGAGCCTTGATTGTACCTCTGTGAAACACGCATTCATAACAACCTTCTCCTAGGATTCCTGGGGACCTGAACCCTCCCACACACCCCGGACACCCCTTCCCCATGCCTCTTCCTACCTTCCAGTGTCCCGCTGACTTGGTGCATTGCAGGGTCATCGTGGCCCCTTCCTACAGAAAAAAAGCATGTCATCATCTCGCAGCCTGCCCCTCGGCTCTCCTCATGCAGAGGGCTAGTTTGGACCCGGTCAGGATCCAGATGGGAAGTCTAGGAGTGACTGGGCTAGGGGCAATGTGTGGCTTTGGCCTGTCTCTCTCCTGTCCTTTCCATCTGTCACTAATGCCATCTTCCATCCTGTCCCCATCTCAAAACTCACCCATACTGAGTCTCTTTGCCTCTGAGCCCAACTTCGTGTTCTTTTATCTGCTTGTTACAGGAAATTTTCTCTGGCTGTGGTGGGCGGGCGCATCGCCCCAGTGAGTGCTAAAATGCTCAGTGTAAAAGAACCCTTTCAAAGACAGCACCTAGCTCGCGGAGGTAGCTATAGTGGTGAAAATTTAGGCAACAGGGCTACAGGAATAATTCTGTTTTTAAATGAGGGGAGCAGGCGCTGGTCTTGACGGTCGGGGCTCATCCTTGGTTAGGATGAGGCTGGCATTCAGGATGACACAGTGACATCCCTAGGACTAGGGACCTGGACTCCTCGCCTCCCGGGGTTGCTCACTCAGAACTCTGATCCCACCCCCTTCTCCAAACCTGGGACTTACCGAGATAGGCCCAGGGAACATGTCAGATCTGAGACCAGCCGAGGTCAGGCTCTTATAGGCAGGGAGGGAAGAGGGGCCCCTGGGAGACAAATCCCCGACTCAGCAACTGGGCCACAGAAACAAAAGCCAGCCTTGGCTGAAGAGCCAATGGCAAGCTGTCAGCAGCTCTGGCTTTAGCAGGGAGGGAATAGATCAGATCACCACCCCCGGGGATCAACCACGAAGAAGGAGAGAGTGGAAAATTTGCCTTCATCGGCCCCACAGGGCTCCTGACTAGAGCGGGAGAATGAGCACTAGATGAGGAGTCCAGAAGCTTCTTTCCTAGCTGCGTGAGCTTGGGCAAGTCATTTCCCCTCAATTTCTGCCTATAAAACGGGGCAGAAACAGACTATATCACAGAGTCGTTGCGAGGTTATGTAACATGCCTGGTACCGAATAAACATTGAGGAAATGCCTATTCCTTTCCTCCTCTCGTTCCTCTTTCTCTTCCAGTTGTAGCAATCAGGACAGGCTGCCTGTTGGAGGAGGCATTGGAACCAGACTCTGAAGGATGGGGAAGATTTGTACAGAGTGAGATGGAAGGAGAGGCATTCGAAGAAAAAGTTCGGAGGTGGGAACTTGAGGCACGTGTACAAGAAAGAGCTGGTAGCCCAATTGGCGTGGCGCTCAGGAGACCTGGAGGGAAGGGAGGCAGGAGGAGAGGGCGAGCCCAGGGCCTGCCGGGTCCACAGATGAGTCCAGATGGCTCTGGGGGCGGCATGAAGGAACTGCTGGTTGCAAACGTGCTTCGCAAACTGTAGCACATTTACCAAACATCCGGGACTTGTACGGTTTGCTGTGTGTGTCTCTTGTCCCTAAACCCTGCCCTCTGAACTGGCCTAAGAGCATGACTGGAAACCCGATCATCCGAGATGAAATCCAGCCCTGCTTCTTACCACCTGGGTGACCGGCAGGAGGATATCTGAGTCCTGAGCCGTGTAAAGTGGCCACACCCGTTTCCTCTCAGGGCTGGGAAATGCAGCTCTCTCAAACGCATGACTTTTAGGCTGAGCGCAGTGGCTCCTGCCTGTAATCCCAGCACTTTAGGAGGCCAAGGCGAGTGGATCATCTGAGGTCGGGAGTTCAAGACCAGGCTGGCCAACATGGTGAAACGCCATCTCTACTAAAAAATACAAAAATTAGCCGTGTGCGGTGGCAGGTGCCTTTAATCTCAGCTACTAGGGAAACTGAGGCAGGAGAATTGCTTCAAGCTGGGAAGCAGGGGTTGTAGTGAGATAAGAGATTGCACCATTGCATGAGACTGGGCAACAGGGCAAGAGTTTGTCTCAAAAAAAAAAAAAAATACATAAAATAAAAAGTGTGACTTTGATGAAGGGTTAGCATGACAACTAAAGGTTAGGAATGCAGCCTCTGCATCCAGACTGCCTGCGTTTGCATCCCACTCTTGCTGGCTGGGCACCTTTAAGCATGTTACTTAATCCCTCTGAGCCTCAGTTTACTTGTGTGTAAAATGGGTATAACAAGGTAAGTTGGGATTCGCCTGAGAGACAGGGGTATTGTGAGGATAAATGTGAATTGCACATGAATAGCAGCTGGAATTGCTCCTGCAGTACAAAAAAAATTGTATGGCATTGGCCGAGCACGGTGGCTCACACCTGTAATCCCAGCCCTTTGGGAGGCCGAGGCGGGTGGATCACAAGATCAGGAGATCGAGACCATCCTGGCCAACATGGTAAAACCCTGTCTCTACTAAAATACAAAAAAAAAAAAAAAAAAAAAAAAGTTAGCCAGGCATGGGGGCACATGCCTTTAGTCCCAGCTAATCAGGAGGCTGAGGCAGGGGAATGGCTTGAACCCGGGAGGCAGAGTTTGCAGTGAGCCAAGGTCATGCCGCTGCACCCTAGCCTGGCAACAGAGCAAGACTCCATCTCAAAACATAAGAAAACAACAACAAAAATAGGCTGGTATTTTCATCACTGTCATTGCTAATAATAAAGATGATTACTATTAATTGTTGATCAAAAAGCAGGAGTGCATAGTTCTTAAGAGCTTGGGTTCATGAGTAAAGATGTGTGTTCCAAGTTCATTTCACATTTCTATTCTGATGAGAAAGTGGGCTGGGAGAGAGGAAGGAAAGGGAGTTGCCTCAGTTTCCTTATCTGTAATTGGGGCTAATCCCAAAAACTTCATCCTTATACTGAGGAGTACAGGAAAATCCAAAAGCAAAAAAAAAAAAAAAAAAAAAAAAAAAAAAAAAAAAAAAAGAAGAAGAAGAAGAAAAAAGAAATTGGCCCTGTAAGACAGGGCAAAACCGAAAAAGATATAGTAATAAAAATAATAAAGGATAAAATAGTAATAATAATAAATGCTCAGAGGGGAGCTATGGTGGACGACCCCGTCTTCTGCCCCCATCCTCGGGCAGATGGCCCTTTCCTGGGGGGTGGGGAGGGCACGGAACTGCCCCAGATGACCTGGCTTTGAAGCCTAGACCAGTGGGTGGCCTCTGGCCACAGGCATCTTGGCCCCAGTCCCAGTGGCTACCCCATTTTACAGTTCCTGCCCACACTCACCAAGTCTTGGCCCAGGATGAAAGGCCAGGAGAGGCTGGGAAGTGAGGGGGCGCTAGGTGGGTGGAGGGACAGAGGCAAAGCTGGCCGCAGGCCAGGGAGATCTTGAGACAGAGCTGGGCTCCATGAGGAAGCCCAGACCCCCGAAGAAGAGGCGGGAGCCTATCCAGACGCCCCCCTGCCATACACCCTGCCTGGGACTGGGGCATCGACTGTGGGTGACCCAGCTGAGCAGCTCCCCTGGCTCCCTCTGACCCCGGCTCTACTGTGAGTCCCCGCTGTGTGACTTTGTTGAAGTCACTTGTTCCACCTGGGCCTCGGTTTCTCCATTTGTGAAATGAGGGGATTGGACCCTGTGGTTTCTGTGTCTGTTCTGCCGTCCTGAGGCCTGATTGCCCTGCCGTGACCTCTGTCTCTCCCTCTTGCTCCTTCACTGCCCACGTCCCCTGCGCCTTTCTGTGGCTCTGTCCCCGTCTTTCTCTTTGTCTGTTACTTCTCTGTCTCTGCCTCTCTACTTCTCTCTCCTTGCCTTGGTTTCCCCATCTCCCCGGTACCCCACCTTCTGTCCCGATACGTTGGAACCACCATTTAGTCACTAGATATTGACTGAGAACCCACGATACGCCAAGCCCTACCTAGCCAGGCCCAGCGAGGTGCTGGGGCCAGTGGTGAGCAAGATTGTGCTGGGCATCTGGGCTTCCCAGAGCGGGAGGCTCTGAGACAGGCAGTCACCTTCCTGGCCACCAGCCCTGTCTCCCGGGTCAGATAACGTGGGTAGAGGCAGGGAAGGGAGGTGACAGGAGGGGTAGCCAGTGACAGCTCAGGAAAGGATGGGGCCCAATGTGGGTAAAAGACAAAGACCCAGGTCTCCAATATTCAACCCAGCTGAGCACAGTGAGACTCCCGGCTTCCTGCCTCTTCCTACAAACAGGAAGTCAGGTCACGGGGGCCTCAGGCCAAGGTCAAGACTGGACGGCAAGAGAAGGAAGCACGCAGGCCCAGAGCTGGCTGGCCTGGGCTGGCTCTGACGTCTCCGTGCGTGCCTTTGCTTTCCTCTTCTGTGAAATGGGCATAATGAAAGTACCAAATAAGTCAGATTATCCTGGGGATCGGCAGAGAGAGCACGGGGTCAGCACGCAGTAAGCACTCCGTAAAAAAGACTGTCCACATCAAAGCCACCGCTGCCTTTACAAAGCGCTTCTCCTATGCTCACTGTCACCTTCTTTTCTGTGTGGCATCCAATAGGGACACGTGCCCACCTTATCACTGCAGACACAGAGGCCCCCCGAGGGGTAGACACCTACCAAAAGCCACACAGTGCGTAGTGGCTGAGTCAGGATTCAAACTCCGGTCTCTTGCCTCCCGGGGTCTCCCCTTTTCCCTGCCCCAAGTTGGCAGCCAGCAGGGACCCTTTGGGGACCGGGGACGGTCGGAAGGTGAAGCTGAGGTGGCCGGGGTTTCTGCTGTGTGTGCTGGTCTCACAATGGAGAGTGCTGCTGTCTGCAGTGATCCAGGCGAGGTCAGGTCGGGGCCCCAGTACCCGACTCCCGGGCCAGGCCTGCTGAGCCAGCTTCCCCTTTGTGCCACAGACTATAGGGCCTGATGTCTGCCAGACTATAAAATGGGGGGTCGGCCTGTAGTCACCCAGAGCACCCGCCTGCCTGCCTGTCCTCCAGCAGGAAGTAGCAAGTCCCCAGGTAAGAGGGAACCCACAGGGCAGCTGAGAGCCGAACGGAGGGGAAGAGAACAGGGAGGCAGAGACAGCAGGACCCAGCAGGACCGTGCGAGGCGGAGAGGCAGGGCCCTGGAGATAAAGCCAAGCAGAGAGCCAAAGAGAGGGAGGGCGAAGGAGAGGGGAGAGAGACGGAGTCAGAATAAACAGAGAGAGAAGTCACGGTCGTGAAAAAAGAACAGAGAGAGAGGGAAGCAAAGACGCAAAGAGGACAAGGTAGTGGGTGACGGAGGAATAGAGAGGGGGAGAGAAGCAGACCGGAAGATCTGCAGAAAGCGGGAGAGGAGGAAGCAGACAGCAAGGGGAGGGAGGAGAGAAGAAACGGAGACGGGGAGGGGGAGAGAGACGGAGAAGGAGACCGTCTCCAGGAAGGAGCCAGTCGGGCTGCCAGCCCTGGGGGAGTGCTGAAAGCCACAGATGTGGCCCAGATGTCTGGCCCCACCCCTGATGAACAGGGCACCCCAGAATATGCACCGCCCTCCTGGAGGAGGCTCGGGAGGGACCTGCTTATCCCAGCTAGCTCCTTCGCACAGAGTATGTTCCGGAATCAGCTTGACCAGAGGGTCTTCCTCTGTGCTATGGTGGGGGGGGGGTCCTCAAATCCCTTAACATTGTCTCCAAAGTGAAAGGGGGCATTATTTTTGTCTGGGGACAAAGTTGAGATATTCATCAAACATTCAAAGGAGCCCGTGACCCCAAAGCAACAAGGAACCGCTGGAATTGACCAAAGCCCTCTCCACCCAATGCCCGCCCGGCCAGTCGTTTTCAGAGCCCTCCACGTGCAGTAAATACATCCTCTTGGGTCCTCCCATATGCCCCAGTCCGCGGCATGTATCTGCACCCATACACCAACACCCCCTCCCCCAGAGAATCCCAGAGGAAGCCGACTGGGAGAGGAGCTGGGAGCAGGCATTCATCCACCTTCTGAACAAATGTTAATTGAGCAGCTCCTATGTGCCAGGCGCAGAGCCAAGTGTTGGGGATGGCCGGTGAATAAATCAGGTTAGGTAAACTGCAGAGCACTTTACTAGCCAGATGAGTTCAAATCCGAGCCCTACCACTTAGCCGCTGTGTGGGCCTGAGCTGGGCCCCTTCCTTCTCCGGCCCCCTACTGCTCAGAGGGGATCGTGACAGCAGCTGCTCCATGGAGTCAGGGTCATGGTCAGATGGGTTAGGGAATGTATGTCCCAGTGCCCAGCACACCTTAAGTACTCCCAGATGGGACCTCTTGGTACTAGTCTGCAGAGGCGAATGGAAGTCGCACGAGCAAATCGCCGCGATAAGCGGTGTGGAAAATTTCGGGGGGCTAAGGAAGGGCCCAGCGGGGCACTGGAGGGTGGGTGCAGCTGGTGGAGGGAACAGCGTGGTCAAAAGCCTGGAGGAAAAAGATGTACATAGGATGAGCGGCCCCCAGACGGGAGGGTCTTGGCTGGGGAGTCGGGATGGAGCGGAAAGCTTCCAGGCTTACGTTTCAGAAGGAGAGAGAGCAAAGGAGTTGCAGAGACCGGAAGCACAGGGTGAGGGGCTCTGAGGGCGGGTTGGCGGTGTCATCCCTGAAAGCCAAGGTTTCTTGATAGACTTTTGCAGGCGGGAACCATGTCTCAGGCTGCGAAGGCCTCGGCCAGCACGGTGGCAGTGAACCCAGGACCTGATACCAAGGGGAAGGGGGCCCCACCTGCAGGAACATCCCCTGGTCCCAGCACCACCCTGGGCCCAACGACCGTGCCTATTACCAGCGCCAAGGCAGGGGAGCTGCCTCCTGGGAACTACAGGGTAAGGACCTGGGCGTGCAGGGGCTGCGTCCGCTCCTCTGCTTCTCCTCCTTTTCCTCTTTCTCCTCCTCCTCCTGCTCTTCCTCTTTCACCCCTTACTCCTCCACACCTCTTCCTCATCCCCCTCCTTTGCCCATTTCCGCTCCTTTCTCTTTCCTCTCCCTTTTCTTCTTCTGTACCTCCCCACACGCTCATCCTCTGTCTCTGTTCTCTTTTTCCCTCCTCCTCCCTCCTTCTGGGAGCCCCAGAAATAGCCAGGGGTTTTGACACACTTGGAAAAAGTGGGGAGGCAGGGGGGCGGGCACGGTGGCTCATGCCTGTAATCCCAGCACTTTTGGATGCCGAGGCAGGTGGATCACCTTAGGTCAAGAGTTCGAGACCAGCCTGGCCAACGTGGTGAAACCCCCGTCTCTACTAAAAATACAAAAATTACCCTGGCATGGTGGCGGGTGCCTGTAATCCCAGCTATTCGGGAGGCTGAGACAGGAGAAACATTTGAATCCGGGAGGTGGAGGTTGCAGTGAGCCACGATCGTGCCACTGTACTCTAGCCTGAGAGACAGGGTGAGATTCTGTCTCAAAAAATAAAAATAAAAATAAAAATAAAAATAAAAGGGACAGGGGGAAACCTACTGTGGAGTTGTAAGATAACAAGAACCGAAACATAACACTTCACAGCTGAAGGGACACCTGGCAATCAGGCTACGAGTTTATCGAAAGCAAGACAAACAAAAAGGGAATGAGAAGGAAGTAGGCTGTCCTAGCAGCAGAAACCAGCTGTCCTTGGAGGCTGACTGGGGCAGCAGGACGGCCTCAGACCCTCCTGAAATTGAGCCAGGTGTTCTGGGCTGAAAGGGATCGTGTGGAGCAAGGTGTCCAGTCCCCTGGGACTTGGCTGGGTTTGGTTTTGTCCTCAGGTGCGCAGAAACAGGTCATTTTGTGATCCTTGGTTCATGACATGCTCTCATGTGGTCTGTGCGTGGCTGGCTTTTATGTATGTACCTATTTAATCATTAGTTGATTTCTAATAACGTAACATGCACCTACAAACCCACCACTCAAATAAAAGCCAGGACTTGGTTACAAACCTTCTACCTAGCTCTAAACGGTCTCCCTCGAGCCCATCATTTCCTCCCCCACTCCAGGAAATACCATCCTGTCCTCAACCTGTGTCTGCAATCTGCTTGCTTGATTTTGTATACAATTTTATGCATTATTCTTTTAAAAATGTATATACACGTGTCTAGTTATTTACTTGTTTTTTGTATTTATTTGTTTTGAGAATGGGTTATGAGACTGGTGAATTTTCATATTTTTGGTAGAGAAAGGGTTTTGCCATATTATCCAGGCTGGTCTCAATCTCCTAGCCTCAGCTCCCCAAGTGCTGGAATTACGGGCGTGGGCGACGGTGCCCAGCTGATTTTCTGGGTTTTAACTTATTGAAATAGGCAATGTGATTATTCTGGGGTTTTCCTCGTGCTTTTCACTTACTGTGAGATCCCTAATATCCATCCATATTGTCGGGCATGGCTGCAGGTCATTCGTTCTGGCTTCTGCGTGGTATTTCAGAGCGTGACCATGTCTTTCCTGCCGAACACGATTTCAGTGTTTGCTGGCTTTACTCTGGTGAACAGCACAGCTTGGATTTTTTTTTTTTTTAAGATGGAGTCTCACTTTGTCACCAGGCTGGAGTACAGTGGCACAATCTCAGCTCACTGCAACCTTCGCCTCCCAGGTTCAAGCAATTCCCCTGCCTCAGCCTCCCAAGTATCTAGGACTACAGGCGCGTGCCACCAATCCTGGCTAATTTTTTGTATTTTACTAGAGACCAGGATTCACCATGTTGACCAGGATGGTCTTGATCTCCTGACGTCGTGATCTGGCGCCTCAGCCTCCCATAGTGCTGGGATTACAGGCTTGAGCCACTGCGTGCAGCCGGCTTGGATGTTCTTATCCCTGTCTCCTGGGGCATACATATAGGAGTTTCTCTTGAGTGAACGAGGGTCGGAGTGGAAGTGCTGGGTCACGGTTATGTGAACCTCCCCCTTACAGCTGGGGAAACTGAGGCTCAAAGAAGGCAGACAATTGCCTCGGTCCGTGTGAATGGCAAAGTTGTCCCAACTTGGAACAGCAAGTGGACAAGGAACCAAAACATGAGGCTTAGTGAGAAGAGATTGTCTCAAGTTTCCCCTCCGCTGTGGAGGGCTGGATTTGCAAGTGTCTATCAGCTCTATGGCAGGTACTGGGGCTGCGGATGGAGATACAGAAATAGATTAATCTCAAGCCCTGCCCTGGAGGAGCCCTTGGTCTTTGGAGGGGCTGGGTAAGGGGAGAGAGGGAGTGCAGAAGGAGAGGGAGACCCCAAAGCAGAACAGCAGACTGTGGTGCGTTAGTTGTGCTGCTAATGGGGAGAAAACAGTGGAGGATGCTCAACCAGGGCCAATGGGGGAGGGGGCAACCAAGGAAGGCTTCCTGGAGAAGGTGGCATCTGAGCCTAAAACAGACTATTGAGCCTAGAACACGAGTTAGGGAACTTCAGTTAGGCGGCAGCAGCTCCAAGCTGGAGAGGTGTGGTGGAGAAGGCATTCCAGGCAGGAGGAACAGCACGAAGAAAGGCCTGAAAGGGAGGTTTGTAAATTCCTAATGATGGCGCAGATCTTTGCTTCAGAATTAGGGCATGAGGCCAGGTGCAAGGTCTCACGCCTGTAATCCCAACACTTTGGGAAGCCGAGGCGGGCCAATCACTTGAGCTCAGGAGTTGGGGACCAGCCTGGCAACATGGCAAAACCCTGTCTCCACAAAACAATATAAAAAAAATAGCTGAGCATGGTGGTGCGTGCCTGTAATCCAAACTACTCAGGAGGCTGAGGTGGGAGGATGGCTTGAGCCTGGGAGGCGGAGGTTGCGGTGAGCTGTGATTATGCCACTGCACTTCAGCTGGGGCGAGAAAGTGAGAGTCAAAAAGAAATAAAAAAAAGGTAAAAAATTCAGGAGTGGGAGGGCAGGATCATTTCACAAACCATGGTTCATCGTACTTTCAGGTGACCCCTTCACTGCCTGCTTTTATTTATTTATCTATATCCTGAATGAGGGGTTTTTTTGACATGGAGTTTCACTCTTGTTACCCAGGCTGGAGTGCAATGGCGCGATCTCGGCTCAGTGCAGCCTCCGCCTCCTGGGTTCAGGCAATTCTGCCTTAACCTCCTGAGTAGCTGGGATTACAGGCACGCGCCACCATGCCCAGCTAATGTTTTGTAGTTTTAGTAGAGACGGGGTTTCACCATGTTGACCAGGATGGTCTCGATCGCTTGACCTTGTGATCCACCCACCTTGGCCTCCCAAAGTGCTGGGATTACAGGCTGGGGCCACCGCGCCCAGCCGCTAAATGAATTTTTGACTCCCCTTCACTCTGCCCCTGGCTTGGGGGCTTCTCTCCTGCAGCTGGTGGTCTTCGAACAGGAAAACTTCCAGGGCCGTCGGGTGGAATTCTCGGCGGAGTGCTCGAACCTGGGAGACCGTGGCATCGACCGTGTGCGCAGCATCATCGTCTCCTCGGGACCGTGAGTGTCGGGCGGAGGAGGGGCACCCGCTCTGCCACCGTAGGACCACCACACCACAGGAGCGGCCACTCCTCCAGCATCTGCTTTGTGCCCGTGGCCCTTCATGCTCCTGGCACAGATGTTATTTCCAATCCTCCCATCAAACCGGAGAGGGAGGAATTGTTCTCAATCTCATTTTACAGATGAGGAAACTGAGGCTCAGAGGGGTGATCCGATTAGCGTAAGAGCACACTGGCAGTAAGCCGTGGTTCTGAGCTCTGGAGAAATGCGGCTTCTACTAGACCAAAACCTGTAGCCCATGGCTGAGGGCAGAGAGAGGCCAGAGTGACATGTCCACTCGCTGTCCCCTCTCCTGGGTGTCCAGCTGCCTGAGAGTAAGGAGAAGCATCTGTAAAGCACCCACTTGGTGCCAGCCACTGACTTGGGGCCGCACTTTGATGATTCACAGTGACATAGGAGGGAGGGGCTATTCTTATGCCCACTTTACAGATGGAAAGACTGAGGCTCGGAGGGGGTAAGTCTCTTGCCCAAGGTCCCCTAGTGGCAAGTGGCACAGCCAGGATTCAACTCAGGTTGATCGATTTCACTCCCAAAGCTCTTAATCACCATGCTTCACGGCCTGTTCCTGTCTCTGGGGCTTCCTGAGCCTTAGCAACTGCCGTATAAAGCAAGGTTAGCTAACCTTGGGTGGGGTGACTGCCCCATGTCCAGCCCGTGTGTGCTGAGGTCAGGGTGGAGGGGCAGCCCCAGGACAAGATCCACGTGGCTCATTTGCTCTTGTCTCCTCACTTTGAAAGCCCCCAAGGGTTCCAGTCAGCCTGTATTTTGAGCCCATTCTGAGATGGGCTTTGAGGTCAGACAAGCCTGGGTTTGAGTCCTGACTTCCCCTGTTTGCCTTGTTCAGTGTCCAAGCCTCAGTTTTCCCATCTTTGAAATGGGGAGAATGATGGCCCTCACCACTCCTCACAGGATTACTCTGAGGTCTGAGGGAGATCATACAGCCTGAGCCTGTCACCGTGAAGGCACCCAAACACGGCAGGTGACTCTGATGGTCACGTACCCAGCTCACTGCCCTGTGAATTTAGCCAGCTCACCCTGGAGCCTCCCCGGGACCATTTCTACCTCCTATTCCCACTCCACCCTCAGTGTGGTCAATGCAGCCTCAGTTCCACCCTCAGCCTCCAAACCCAGCTGGGAGCAGAAGCTACCGGATGTGGCCAGCTTGGGTTTTCAGGCTTTTTTCAGTACCAGTGACTCAAACCCAGAGTATTTCTCCTCAAAGATGCAGCTGGTCTCTGACGTGTGCCTTGGGGCTGTGCCTGATGGGCATGGAAACAGGCCTGTGGTTTGAGGGCCTGGGTCTGTGTGGGCACTGGCAGGACCATGGGAAGAAAATAATAAAGCGGGTGGGGTGGGCATGAGGGAAGTGGGGAGAGGTTGTCTTCAGCACAGAGGTGGGGACGCCTGCCTGCCTGAAACCCAGGAGACTACAGCCCGACACCCGACACCATCGTGTGACCTCAGGCTGGGGACTTAACCCCTCTAAGCCTCAGTTTCCATATCTTGTAAATTAAAATTCCTGCCCTACCCTCTCTCTTTGCTTGCAGGTTGAAATGAACCATGGGAGATAAGAAAAGGGATAGACGTAAACATTTAAAATTGAGGTCCTCGCTGGTCCTTCTCAAGAAGAGAGGGGGGATTTCAGGGGGACCACAGGCATGGCGGCAAGATCACCAAAGTGTCTGTTTTTCCATAAGTCTAGACCTCCAGCTCCCTTCTCCCTTTAATCATGAATAGTATTAATTCGGGGGTTTACTCTGTGCTGTATCTGTCCCATACATTTCCCCACTTTTTGTTTTCTGAGACAGAGTCTTGCTCTGTCGCCCAGGCTGGAGTGCAGTGGCATGATCTCAGCTCACTGCAACCTCTGCCTCCTGGGTTCAAGTGATTCTCCTGCCTCAGCCCCCTGAATAGCTGTGACTACAGGTGCCTGCCACCATGCCCGGTTAATTTGTTGTATTTTTAGTAGAGATGGGGTTTCACCATATTGGCCAGGCTGGTCTCGAACTCCTGACCTTGTGATCCACCTGCCTGAGCATCCCAAAGTGCTGGGATGACATGCATGAGCGACCACGCCCAGCCGCCTTCCCTGTTTTAGGCCCTCCTAACCTCCCAACGAGGCAGATGCAATCGTTTCTTCTCTGTTACTAAAGTTTAGCAAGCCTAAGGGCCGTCCGAGGTCATGCGGCAAATACATCGCCAGCTTGGATTGGAACTCAGCTCTGTCTGTTTCCAGGGTCTATCCTCTTAACTCCTACATGAAACCACATTCCAAGGCTCCTTTGTTATTCACCCATGCATCTATCCACCCATGTATTCCTCATCCGTGTACTTCCCCACGCATCTACCCATGCATCTGTAGATCTAACCATACATACATTTATTCTCCATTTATATGCATACATATCCCTCCCCACTGTTTATTCACCATCACCCACCCATCCATCTATAAATCTGTCCATCTACCCACTCAGCCATCTACCTATCCATTCTACCATCCCTTCATCCATCCACCTACCCATCCACCTATTCAACCATCCTTTCATCTACTCATCCATTCCATCTGTCCATCCATCCATCTATTCTTCCACTTATTTCTCTCCTGCTCCAGGCCAGACAGGGCTGAGGCAAATTCAACTCTATTCTGAGAAGACAAACGTATCTTTAATTCACGCCATTGTGGTTAACTCATTGTTAACCACAGAGACCTGAGGCTCTTGTGATGCCTTCTCTCTTAGCCCAGGGTGATAGTCCATCATCGTCATCTCCTTTCGGGGAGAGCAGGATCCCAGCAGCCCCCTGGGAGAAGATGCTAATGTCGGTGTCCCCGTATCCCTCTCTTGTTCCCTGAGTACTCTGGAACACACAGGTAGAAAAGGTCAAGGGGTTCCTTAGTCTCAGCTTCTCGTCTATGGAATGGGGATCACCACATCGGCTTCACCCACATTGTCACAATCCCTGGTCCCTCCAATACAAGCTCACTTCCTATCCTTAATAGGTCTTCACTGGGAAAGCCAGGAGAATCTTCCATCTAATTTCAAACTTCTAATTAGTCCTTGTAAGGAGCCTAGCACCTTCCTATGCACGATCATGTTAAATTATCATAGGCATCTGAGGGTAGATATTACCATCATTCCCTTCCCATCGCCCCATACTGGTTGCTAAGTGTCTCCCAAATGCCAGGCAGTGTTTACCCAGCAAGGATGAAAACACCTGTATTAATTTTTCCCCTGTACCTTCGAGTCTGTTGTTTATTTCATATATTTCCTTTAAAATGATCCTTATGCTAAGCACAAATAGACGCGTTTCTTTTGAGACAAAGTCTTGCTCTTGACCCCTAGGTTGGAGAGCAATGGCACGATCTCATCTCAACGCTGCAACCTCCAGGTTCAAGTGATTTTCCTGCCTCAGCCTCCTGAGTAGCTGGGATTACAGGCACCTGCCACCATGCCCAGCTAATTTTTTTTTTTTTTTTTTGAGATGGAGTCTCGCTCTCTTGCCCAGTCTGGAGTACAATGGCATGCTCTCAGCTCACTGCAACCTCCGCCTTCCAGGTTCAAACAATTCTCCTGCCTCAGCCTCCTAAGTAGCTGGGATTACAGGTGCACGCCACCATGCCTGGCTAATTTTTGTGATTTTAAGTAGAGATGGGGATTCGCCACATTGGTCAGGCTGGTCTTGAACCTCTGACCTCATGATCCGCCTGCCTCAGCCTCCCAAAGTTCTGGGATTACAGGTGTGAGCCATTTGGGGCTACTGTTTATATTGTTAGTAGAGACAGGGTTGCACCATGTTGGCCAGGTTGGTCTTCAACTCCTGATCTTAGGTGATCCACCCGCCTTGGCCTCCCAAAGTGCTGGGATTACAGGCGTGAGCCACCATGCCCGGCCAAATAAACACATTTTTAAAGAACCTTTACACCACCTTTTATAAATGAAGGCTAGTATTATTTCCTATAAGTAAAAAGTATCCATACAAAATTAACAATGAACACAAAAGTATTACAATGTTGCTATTATACCATGTGTGCTGGAGACTGTGGGCTAGTGGTCTTTTCTCCCTTTGCTACAAAAAAAAAAAAAAAAAAAAAAAAAAGGAGAGATTAGTAAGTGTTAAAGGCACATTAACATCAGACAGACGTTCTCCTATGTCAAGTTTAAAACGTCGATGTGTTTCTTGGCTCCAAGTCCTCACAGTACTTGAAGCACATGTGAACCCTACATCTAGAGAAACAGCGTGCTCAAATAATCACACACATATATCTCACTTAATTATTCACCAACTCTAAGGAAATAGGCATGTGAGCGTACATGAGAAACAAAGGTTCAGAGAGGCGAAGTCACTTGCCCGTAGTCACACGGATTTTAAGTGTCATAGCCTAAAATCAGACCCAGGCATGTTGGACCCCCTTTCGGGACTTTCTACTGGCCTCCGGGCTGCTGTGCCGCAGGACAGAAAGGCAAGCATGGAATGAGGGCTTCTACTAACCGTTTTTCTCCCGTCTGCCTCACGCTCCTTCTTGTATCCAGCTGGGTCGCCTTTGAGCAGTCCAACTTCCGCGGAGAGATGTTCATCCTGGAGAAAGGCGAGTACCCTCGCTGGAACACGTGGTCGAGCAGCTACCGTAGTGATCGGCTCATGTCCTTCCGTCCCATCAAGATGGTGAGTGGCTCTCTGGCTGGGGCTGAGGAATCAGCCAGGCAGGGCCAAGCAGGGGTCAGTCTGAGATCTGACAAGGGCAAGAAGGAGAGGATGGGGGACAGGCGGGCGTGGCAGCCTCTGAGTTGTCGAAGGACAGTGGGTTCTTGAGCTCATCAATTCATCAGTGTCCTTCACACACTCCCTGCATACCCAGCTTGGAACCCTGGGCAAATGATAAACACAGAAGCTTCCAAGTTAGAGCTAAAAACTTCATCATCTTCCTTGATTCTCTTGATATCCTCGGCTGCACATTTAGACCTTCCTGGGAGCTTTGTTTGTTTGTTTGTTTGTTTGTTTTTAAGATGGGGTTTTGCTGTGTCTCGCAGGCTGAAGTGTAACAGTGATCGTAGTTCACTGCAGCCTTGAACTCCTGGCCTCAAACTCCTGCCTGGGCCACCCAAAGTGCTAGGATTATAGGCATGAGCCACCATGCCAAGACTGGGGATGCTTTTAAAATTTCAGTGCCTGGGCCTGGTGCCAGGGCTCACACCTGTAATCCCAGTATTTTGGGAGGCCAAGGTGGGTGGATCACGAGGTCAAGAGATCAAGACCATCCTGGCCAACATGGTGAAACCCTGTCTCTACTAAAAATACAAAAATTAGCTGGGTGTGGTGGCGCACAGCTGTAGTTCCAGCTACTCGGGAGGCTGAGACAGGAGAATTGCTTGAACCCGGGAGATGGTGGTTGCAGTGAGCTGAGATTGAGCCACTGCACTCCAGTCTGGTGCCTGGGGGAAAAAAAAAAATTCAGTGCCCACCCAAAACACCAAATGTGCTGGTTGCAGATCATGCAATGGCTAAGAAGAGGGATATTATAGAAACGCAGCCCAAACCTGTTAATAATAAGACAATATACTGAATTAGTTTCTGATAATGTTTAACTAAGTCAACTTCCAGAAGATTCAAGGTTAAAATGGTGGCAATATCTCCAAGTGATTCACAGTTTTTTCCAAAATTGAGTTGATGCTGAGTCATGTACCAGCTACATCTTACTCACCAGTGTTAGTTGCTGATGGTAACTGACTTTTGTCTCCCACGATGGGAACATTTATAAGAATTTTCATGGGTGTGCATTTGAGGCTATCAGGTGCCAACCACCAGCTGTTCTGATGTCAACAAATGTATCTTAATGGATTATTCAAACAGATCATTCCCAATGCTTTTCTCAGAATGTAAGACTGAACTGTTTGCCTTCGTGATGTACTCTCTGTAAGAATTCACAGATGTTCCAGGCGCTGTGGCTCACGTCTGTAATCCCAGTACTTTGGGAGGCCGAGGCAGGTGGATAACCTGAGGTCAGGAGTTCAAGACTAGCCTGGTAAACATGGTGAAACTCTGTCTCTACTAAATATACAAAAATTAGCCAGGCATAGTGGTAGGTGCCTGTAATCTCAGCTACTCAGGAGGCTGAGGCAGTGGAATCGCTTGAACCCGATTCCACTGGGTTCAAGGCAGGTGGATAACCTGAGGTCAGGAGTTCAAGACTAGCCTGGTCAGCATGGTGAAACTCTGTCTCTACTAAATATACAAAAATTAGTCAGGCCTGGTGGTGGGTGCCTGTAATCTCAGCTACTTGGGAGGCTGAGGCAGTGGAATCGCTTGAACCAAGGATAGGGAGGTTGCAGTGAGCCGAGATTGCACCATTGTGCTTCAGCCTAGGAGACAGAGCAAAACTCTGTCTCAAAACAAAGAAAAAACAATGAATTCACAGATGTGTCTCTCAATCATTGAATGGTTCTTATATGCCAACCTATGTCAAGGGCTTTGTTTGGAAGAATGATCACCCAGCGCATTTCCAGTAGCTTCTAGAAGCTTGCTATTCAATATAATAAACACTAGCCATATGTGACCATTGGATACTTGGCTTTCAGCTAGACTAAATGGAGATGTGTCATAATGTAAAATGTACACTAGGTTCTGAATACATAGTAAAAAAAAAGTTTAAGAAGGTCAACAATGCATTGATGTCATTATATTGGTTACATATTAAAAATATAATATTTTAGGTATATTTGTTTTAGTTTAGTTTCGTTTATTTCTCACTCTGTTGCCCAGGCTGGAGCACAGTGGTGCGATCTCGGCTCACTGCAATCTCCACCTCCCAGGTTCAAGCGATTCTCCTGCCTTAGCCTCTCGAGCAGCTGGGATTACAGGCACCTGCCACCATGCCCAGCTACTTTTTGTATTTTTAGCAAAGACAGCATCTCACCTTTTTGGTCAGGCTGGTCTCGAACTCCTGACCTCATGATCTGCCCGCCTAGGCCTCCCAAAGTGCTGGGATTACAGGTGTGGGCCACCGCACCCAGCCCAGGTATATTTGTTTAAATAAAATATATTATTAGAAATTTTTAGAAATCTCAATGTCTAGACTCCACCCCAGACCAATTAATTCTGAATCTCTGTGGCTGGGACTCAGGCACTGATATCTTTTCTATGCTCTCTAAGTAGTCCGTCTGTGCAGCCAGGGCTGAGATCCAATGGTCTAAATCAGGGATGCCCAATATTTTGGCTTCCCTGGGCCACAGTGGAAGAAGAAGTGTCTTGGGCTACACATAAAATACACTAACACTAATGTTGACTGACGAGCTTTAAAACAATTGCAAAAAAATAATCTCATAATTTTTTTTTTTTTTTTTTTGAGATGGAGTCTCACCCTGTTGCCCAGGCTGGAGGGCCGTGGTGCGATCTTGGCTCACTGCTACATCCGCCTCTCAGGTTCAAGTGCTTCTCCTGTCTCAGTCTCCCAAGTAGCTGGGACCACAGATGCGTGCCACCACGCCCAGCTAATTTTTGCATTTTTAGTAGAGACAGGATTTTGCTGTATTGGCCAGGCTGGAATTGAAATCCTAACCTCGTGATTTACCCGCTTTGGCCTCCCAAAGTGCTGGGATTACAGGTGTGAGCCACTGCACCTGACCAACTGGCCTATTTCTGCCAGATTCTGATGTAGGCTCTGAGTATAAAACTATGTATCAGGCCGGGCGCGGTGGCTCAGGCCTGTGATCCCAGCACTTTGGGAGGCCGAGGCGGGTGGATCACGAGGTCAAGAGATCGAGACCATCC
This sequence comes from Saimiri boliviensis, assembly GCF_048565385.1. Lineage (NCBI taxonomy): Eukaryota > Metazoa > Chordata > Mammalia > Primates > Cebidae > Saimiri > Saimiri boliviensis. The sequence goes on along the minus strand of NC_133469.1, from coordinate 29,103,302 downwards.
TGGTCAACATGGTGAAACCCCGTCTCTACTAAAAATACAAAAAATTAGCTGGGCATGGTGGCACGTGCCTGTAATCCCAGCTACTCAGGAGGCTGAGGCAGGAGAATTGCCTGAACCCAGGAGGCGGAGGCTGCGGTGAGCCGAGATCGCGCCATTGCACTCCAGCCTGGGTAACAACAGCGAAACTCAGTCTCAGAAAAAACAAACAAACAAACAAACAAACAAAAAACAAACAAAAAAAAAACTATGTATCAAACAGACTATGTCCTGTCTTCATGAGACTTAAGCTACCCAGGGAGGCAGCTATGGAAAGCGTAATCATGGGGCCGGGTGAAGGGGCTCACGCCTGTAATCCCAGCATTTTGGGAGGCCGAGGCAGGTGGATCACAAGGTCAAGAGATGGAGACCATCCTGGCCAACATGGTGAAACCCCGTCTCTCCTAAAAATACAAACGTTAGCTGGGCATGGTGGCTGGCACCTGTAATCCCAGCTACTCAGGAAGCTGAGGCAGGAAAATCACTTGAACCCTGGAGGTGGAGGTTGCAGTGAGCCGAGATCATGCCACTACACTCCAGCTTGGTGACAGAGAGAGACTCCATCTCAAAAAAAAAAAAAAGAAAGAAAAAATCTTAATCATGGGACTCCATCTCCAATGGATTCATCTACCATGGTAGGCGTTACATAAAGGCCATGCAATCTAACTAGGGAAGCAGAAATGGGAATTGGGGACTCAGATATTGTTAGAGGTGGAGTGGGCAAGGGTGGTCAGGGAAGCCAGCTCCCAAAGTTTGGAAACCAAGTCAGCCATGTGAGGAACAGATGGAAAAGCCTTCCAGGGAACTGTGCATGCAAAACTCCTGGAGCAAGGATGGACTGGTGGGATCAAGAGAATTCAAGGTGGTCCGGGAAGCTGCAGCAGAGGAAGTGGAGAAGAGAGGGAGGCAGGTGGGAGGGGAGGAACTGGCAGAGGTTAGTCGTGCCGGTTCTCATAGGTGAGTTTAGTCTTGACCTCACTAGCAATGAGGAGCCATTGACCAACAACCCTCCCAAGGACCTCAAGACTGCAGCAGTCATATGTAATCGATGTTACCACTGATGAAGTACATTTACCACTGGCAAGTAATTGCACTAAGGGCATTTGTCTTACCATGGCTCAAAGGGTCCCCTGTGCTGCCATCCCTGCCTGGCACCGTGCACTGGCCCTTGTTTACCCTGTCCACACAGAGATTTTCTTTGCACGCCCCTACCTCCCAGCCTTTGCCTGTGTCTTCTCTGCCTCACCCAACCTCCCTTCCCCTCTCGGCTTTACACACTCCTCATTAACCTCCAAGGCTCCTCTCAAGTGTCACTTTTTCCACAAAGCCTTCCCTGATCTGCTCTCCTTTATTCTGGAAGATCGTTCTTCATCTATAATCCTAGGCTCCTCTTCCTCCTAGCAGTGGTGAATAATAGTAGATAATCACAACACCCATTTTTTTTTTTTTTTTTTTTTTTTTTTGAGACGGAGTTTCGCTCTTGTTACCCAGGCTGGAGTGCAATGGCGCGATCTCGGCTCACCGCAACCTCCGCCTCCTGGGTTCAGGCAATTCTCCTGCCTCAGCCTCCTGAGTAGCTGGGATTACAGGCACGCACCACCATGCCCAGCTAATTTTTTGTATTTTTTTTAGTAGAGACGGTGTTTCACCATGTTGACCAAGATGGTCTCGATCTCTCGACCTCGTGATCCACCCGCCTCGGCCTCCCAAAGTGCTGGGATTACAAGCTTGAGCCACCGCGCCTGGCCCACAACACCCATTTTTAAGCTCCAACTACGTGCTGGTATATTACCTGCCTTTTACATAATCCCTGCAACTGTCCTATGTGAAAGGCTAAGATAACACACATTTTATTTATTTATTTATTTATTTATTTATTTATTTATTTATTTATTTATTTTGAGACGGAGTTTCGCTCTTGTCACCCAGGCTGGAGTGCAATGGTGCGATCTCAGCTCACTGCAACCTCCGCCTCCCGGGTTCAAGTGATTCTCCTGCCTCAGCCTCCTGAGTAGCTGGGATTATAGGCTCACGCCACCACACCTGGCTAAATTTTGTATTTTTAGTAGAGACGGGGTTTCACCATGTCGACCAGGAGGGTCTCCATCTCTTGACCTCATGATCCACCCACCTCGGCCTCCCAAAGTGCTGGGATTACAGGCTTGAGCCACCGTGCCTGGCTGATAGCATACATTTTAAAAGCAAGGAAACCGACACTCAAAACTAGGAAATGACTGGCCTAAGGTCACACAGCTGGGAGTTTCTGGGGCTGGGATTTGAAACCAGGTCTGTGGGTTAGAACCTACAGACTGAGGTTAGCATCACTCTGCTGTGATTTCCGGTTCATCTCTTTGGCTCTTCAAACCCTTGGGCCTAAAACAGGGCATGATGACTTTTGAAAAGATGGATGATCCCTGCCCTCAGAAATAACTGACAAACTTTAAAAACAAGACACAGGGTCATGAAAGCATTAAAAGTCAGTGCACGCCAGAACTGAATCATGTGTCCAGGTTCAAGGATGAGCCTGTTTTATAGTTGGTGCTCAGCCGTGAGTTGAGTAGCCATGACAATCCCACAAAGCAATAGTAACCCCATTTTTTGTCGTTGTTGTTTGAGACAGAGTCCCACTCTGTCACCCAGCCTGGAATGCAGTGGCGCAATCTCGGCTCACTGCAACCTCCGCCTCCCAGGTTCAAGCGACTCTCCTGCCTCAGCCTCCCAAGTAGCTGGGATTGCAGGCACCTGCTACTTCACCTGATTAATTGTTGTATTTTTAGTAGAGACAGGGTTTCACCATGTTGGCCAGGAACTCCTGACCTCAGGTGACGCACCTGCCTCAGCCTCCCAACGTGCAGGGATTACAGGTGTGAGCCACCATGCCTGGCAGTAAGCCCCTTCTAAAGATAAACAAACTGAGGCTCTGAGGGTGGCAGAGTAAAATGTCAAGATCACCAGAGCATAAATGTCAGAGGCAGGATTTGAACCTCGATCTGTGTTCCACTAATGTTCCTCATTTCACCTGGTTTGTAAGAAGCATTTACAAAAGGGCAGTTGGTTAAACTCCTGATGACACAGGGACATTCATTGATTGGGCTTAGGAATGAAATGTTTCTCTGAAAGGTTCTGCACCCCTCCCTGGCTGTGTGATGTTGATCAATAAGCTTGGCCTCTCTGAGCTTTTTGTCCCTGACCATAATTTAAAAAAATAATAAACATTTTTTTTTGAGACAGAGTCTTGCTGTGTCACCCAGGCTGGAGTGCAGTGGTGTAATCATGGCTCACTGCAGCCTCAACCACCTGGGCTCAAGTCGTCCTCCTGCCTCAGCCTCCCAAGTAGCTGAGACTACAGGCATGTGCCACCATGCCTGGCAAATTAAAAAATATATATTTTTGAGAGACAGGAGCTTACTATGATGCTCAGGCTGGTCTTGAAACCTTGGCCTCAAGCAATCCTCCCATCTGGGCCTCTCAAAGTTTTGGGATTATAGGCATGAGCCATGGCACCTGGCCAATAAATGCATTTATTCAGCACCTGATGTATGCCAGGCATCGTGCTCAATGCTCTATGTGGATGCACTGATTTCATCCTCACGAGGACCCTGTGACTTGGGAGCTGTCATCCCGTTTTCCTTCTGTCTCCTTCCAGACTAGACAGCAGTGGTCCTGGAGAGTCCCACAGCGGCCTGCACAGGCTCAGCTCTCTCCCTCCACACCCAGAAGGCACCACTAAGTTTCTTCTCTTCGTCCCACCTGTGTTCCATACACCTGACCCACCCTCTCTTTCCCCAGGACTCCCAGGAGCACAAGATCTCCCTGTTTGAAGGGGCTAACTTCAAGGGCAACACCATAGAGATCCAGGGGGATGATGCGCCCAGTCTCTGGGTCCACGGCTTCAGTGACCGCGTGGGCAGCGTGAAGGTCTCCAGCGGAACGTAAGCACCCCTCCTGCCAGGTCCACATCCCCCGCCTCAAGCACAGGCAGAATCAGAGGCAGCTCCCCTGATGGGTTAAACATCAGATTCCTAGAGAGGGCCACAGCCTCTCCCACAGTGTTCCAGTGCGGGTTCCTGGGCTTCAGCCAATAGAACTTTATTCCCCTGGGGAATAGAGTCAGACTTTGAGAAATTCCAGGTCAGTGTAAACAAATCAGGCAAGTAGCTCTAAAAGGCTGTTAGATGGAGAAAATAAGAGCTACTAAACCTCATTGGGGTTGAAGGAATAATCAACGAAAAGGGTCAGAGCTGACGTGGATAGATGAGGCTGGATGCGTCCAGGGACAGGGGATGTAGAGGCAGCTTGGAAGCTTCTGGGAGAATGAGCCGAATGAGTTCTGAGCGGTGAATTTGCGTTATGAGATGCCCCTGACCCTGCAACTGATATGCTGAGGAACTTGAGTGAGCCTAAAAACCTCTCTGCCTCTCAGTCTTGCCAGCTGGGCAATGGGCACAGAAAACTCCCTGATCTAAGAGGGCCCTTTCTGCTCTCAATTCTCGGGATCTGGAGCTACCAAAACAGAGCTCCATGACCTAATGTCATGAGGATACATGGAAGGGCTGGATCAAAGGAGTCACTTTATCCATCCCCCTACCTCCAAATGACTGTGCCAGACACCCCTGATCTCCTCCAGGTAAATGTAAGGTTCTGCCTCTCCATTCCCAGACTTGATCTAAGCTCCTGTAACACCATCAGGGCCACGGCCTTTTTCTTGTTCCTTTCTACCTCCCTGAAACCTACATCCCTACCATTCAAGCCATCTGAAATATATTGAGCTTTGTCTGTGAGCCAGGCATTGTGCTACCCACACTGGGGAAAACAGCGATGAATACAGCCGGGTTCCCACAGCCAGGTTCCTACCTTCAAGGAACTTATTTGGCCTAGCAGGGGAAAGCCAGATATACCTGTGAGATGGTGTCCAACAATACTAAGTAAGGGATGGGCCAGCCAGTGCAATCTTGTTGCAGGTGGTCAGAGGAGGAGAGTAGGTTTCTAGGATGGCTGTGGATGTTAGGGTGGAGGGCAGGTCAAAGGTTTATCTGAAGAGGCTGGGACTTAAACCAGATTTTCAAATATAGGGAGGGGGTCTGGGAGAGCCCTGGAAACACCCTCTCAGCAAAGACAATGAGAGATGTTAGAAATTAATCGCTGATGATAACTTCTATTGAGTGCTTACTACGTATCAAGCACTGTGCTTAACCTCTTTAGATAAATAATTATTAAACCTTTATAACAAACCAAGGCAGTCTCCATTCTGCCCTTCTCACTTTCTTCTCAGATGGGTTGGCTATCAATATCCCGGCTACCGCGGGTACCAGTACCTCCTGGAGCCTGGCGACTTCCGGCACTGGAACGAGTGGGGGGCCTTCCAGCCACAGATGCAGTCCCTGCGTCGCCTGCGTGACAAGCAGTGGCACCTTGAGGGCTGCTTCCCTGTCCTAGCCACAGAGCCCCCCAAGTGAGTCCACACCTCATCCTCCTACTTTGCCCCACCCCTTCTTCAGGCTCAGTGATTCCCCCATTTTTCCCAGGCAAATAAAAGTCCCTAAAGCCAAAATGTCTCCTGGATCTGTAAACAGATGTGTGCCTTGTGGTCCCCCATAGTTGTTGGGCTGTGACTTCCTCGGTCTTAATAATTACAACAATAATAAAAGCAGCAAACACTGAAAAGTTCTTTATGCCCGTTATGTGACTGTATCCAATGCACAGGCAGAAATGAATAAGGCCAAGTTCCGGCCGTTAGGGAGCTTGCTCCGCCCAGCAGGGGAAACCGATACACCTGTGAGATGCTGTCCAGGGTACTAGGTAGGAGACGGCCCAGCCGGGGCACTGGTGCTGCAGGTCAGGGAAGATGGGTTGGTTTCTGGGTCCTGAATGGATGTGTTGGAGTGGAGGGGAAGTACTTGACCTTACTCATTATGAAGACCACTCTAGGAGTTTGGTATTAGAGTTATTCTCATTTAACACGTGAGGAAAGTGAGGTTCACAGACCGGAAGTTATTTTCCCAAGGTCACACAGTTAGCAAGTCAAGACTTGAACTCAGGCTGTCTGGCTCCAGGGCCTGCACTCTTCAGGACATATCTAAAGAATTTTTTCAAACTCTTGCCGTTTGCACACTCCCCTCAGGATTTTTTGCACTGCTGCACGATGCCTGGTCTATGATTGACGATATTTTTATTTAAATAGACGTACCTTTTTGTCGTTAAATGCATTGATTTGTAAATAAAGCTTTATAATGCTACAGGAAGTGGAAAATCAGTATCATATACATAGAAAGCAAACACGTAGGCCGGGCGCGGTGGCTCACGCCTGTAATCCCAGCACTTTGGGAGGTCGAGGCGGGTGGATCACTTGAGGTCAGGAGTTTGAGACCAGCCCGGCCAACATGGTGAAACCCCATCTCTACCAAAAATATAAAAAGTTAGCCGGGTGTGGTGGCAGGCGCCTATAATCCCAGCTACTCAGGAGGCTGAGGCAAGAGAATCGCTTGAAGTGGGAGGCGTGAGGTGTGAGGTTGCAGTGAGCTGAGATCACTGCATTCCAGCCTGGGCAACAGGGAGAGACTCCGTCTCTGCACCAAACTGAGCCTTTTTTTCCTCCGTGATTTAATCAACAAAGGTTGAAAACAGCATATTTTTCTTGTATCGGATTCAGTGTCACTCAATCCTGGGGCTGGAGCCCGTCAAGAATCATCTCGTCTGGAAATCTCCGCCTGGCACTATTGTTTCCCATATCAATAGTTAATATTGATTGATGTTATTAATCATTAATCTATGCAGACAGCCTGGTGGAACAGGGGGTGGGGGTTGCTATGGATATCTTCTGGGTGGAGGGAGTAGCTGAAGCAGGCCTTGAAAGGTGGAGCAGGAGCTTGCTCGGTGGCGAATAGGGGAGATGATATTCCAGGCAGAGGAAACAGCAGGGTCCCCACTATCCCATAAGGCACCTTTGTGCCAGTGACAAAAAGGATGCTTCTTCCTCAAGACATTTTAGTGCCACGTGCTAGAAATTATTGGTCTAAATCTGGGGTGTCTACCATGTGAATGTGCTATGCCCAACGTGCACAGCTGTACTCGGCAGCTCCGGAACGCCAGGAACAAAGGCATAGAGGTTGAGAGAGTTGTGGTGGCCCCAGCGAAGCTTGTTGAGGTGGGAACCTCAGCGTGGTGGTTGTGTGGGCAGAAGCGCAAGGTGGGACGGATGCACTCGTACTCAGAAGATAAGGTTGGCACGAAAGCTAGGGCCTCATGACACCCCACCCTGTGGTTTTGCTGAGCTTCAAAGTTGAGTCACCACCTCACATCACCTTGCACTGGTCTCACTCACCTTCCCTCTTCTCATTTTCATTCTTCTCCCCACCTCCACACTCTTGGCCAGCCTCTTGGACTAGAAGACAGGGCTGTCGGTGGACTGGGATTCCCGGACAGAAATCAGCAGGAATACATGGGTATTAACCCTGCCGTACTGTTAGAAGCTGGAAAGAACCGGGCAAATCGCTCCATTACCTGGGACTCGTTTTTCCCTTCTATAAAACAACAGCTCAAATACCCATCCAGCCCCAAGATTCCAAGGTAACCAAGTTCCATGATTCCCTAAGGTTCTGATATTTATCTCTAAGCTTCTGTGATTCTCTGATTCCAAAACCAAGTCACGTGGCTTTTCACTCTGAGTTCTTTTTTATTTTTTGAGATGGAGTTTCGCTCTTGTTACCCAGGCTGGAGTGCAATGGTGCGATCTCGGCTCACCACAACCTCTGCCTCCTGGGCTCAGGCAATTCTCCTGCCTCAGCCTCCTGAGTAGCTGGGATTACAGGCACGCGCCACCATGCCCAGCTAATTTTTTGTATTTTTAGTAGAGACGGGGTTTCACCATGTTGGCCAGGATGGTCTCGATCTCTCGACCTTGTGATCCACCCGCCTCGGCCTCCCAAAGTGCTGGGATTACAGGCATGAGCCACTGTGCCCAGCCTGGTTTTTGTTTTGTTTTGTTTTCGATGGAATCTCACTCTGTCTCCCAGGCTGGAATGCAGTGGCACCATCTCAGCCCATCACAACCTCCACCTCCTGGGTTCAAGGGGGAGTGCCCCTAAACACTGGCTTTAAAATACAATGTCTGGAGAAATTATGTACTTCACACTGTTTCAAGGCTAGATAGATCCCAGCTTGTGAATCTTTGAGTCGCAGGCCTTCGGAAAGGCAGAGCACGTTGATGATGGGACCGTAGCTCTCATTCTTGTTGACAAGAGGCAACCCATAATAATTTAGACATTGGAGCACATGCCCAACGCCGGCAGTGTGTGTATATGTGGAGTGGAGGCAGGAGGGTCACCCAGAGGCATTGAGTGCTTTTGTGCCAGCATGAGATGCTGACAGACACACAGCAGCTGGGGGAAAGATGTGGTTCCAGAGTGCCCTGCAGAGGTTCTAAAGGGATGAGCCTTGTTAGAGCCACACTGCCACGGCAGCCAATCACCTGGGTCAGATTCTCAGGATCAGTGAATGCTTTGTAAAGCCGGGATCCCCAGCTGGGAACAGTAATCCCACATCCTTCCAGCAGGAGAAGAGAACCTGCCCACTCACCTTCACTTTCTGCCCACTGCCGAGCCACTGCCTTCTACCAGCTTACTGGAAAGGGTAAGAAAGACCTGAGTGTGCGTTCCGGCTCTGACGTTTACCAGCTATTATTCTTGGCCAAATCAAATTACTTGCTGGAGCCTTTGCTTCCATACCCTGCAAAATGGGAATAATGATAATAAAATACCAAAAGGTAACCAGGCGTGGCGGCTCACACCTGTAGTCCTAGCACTTTGGGAGGCCGAGGCGGGTGGATCACGAGGTCAAGAGATGGAGACCATCCTGGTCAACATGGTGAAACCTTGTCTCTACTAAAAATGAAAATTAAAAAAAAAAATGAGCTGGGCATGTGCCTATAATCCCAGCACTTTGGGAGGCTGAGGAGGGCAGAACACGAGGTCAAGAGATCAAGACCATCCTGGCTAACATGGTAAAACCTTGTCTCTATCAAAAATACAAAAAAAGGCTGGGTGCGGTGGCTCAAGCCTGTAATCCCAGCACTTTGGGAGGCCGAGGCGGGTGGATCACGAGGTCAAGAGATCAAGACCATCCTGATCAACATGGTGAAACCCCGTCTCTACTAAAATTACAAAAAAATCAACTGGGCCTGGTGGCGCGTGCCTGTAATCCCAGCTACTCAGGAGGCTGAGGCAGGAGAATTGCCTGAACCCAGGAGGCGGAGGTTGCGGTGAGCCGAGATGGCGCCATTGCACTCCAGCCTGGGTAACAAGAGCGAAACTCAGTCTCAAAAAAAAAAAAAAAAAAAAAAAAATGAGCTGGACATGATGGTGTGTGCCTGTAATATCAGCTACTGGGGAGGCTGAGGCAGGAGAGTCACTTGAACCTGGGAGGCAGAGGTTGCAGCAAGCCAAGATTGCAGCACTGCACTCCAACCTGGCAACAGAGCAAGACTCTGTCTCGAAAAATAAAATAAAATATGAAAAGGTTGGAAGGGGTAAATGATCAGTTTGAATATAATAATTATAAGATGTTTAGCACATAGCAAGCACCTGAATAAAGTGTTTTTTTTTGTGTGTGTGGCTGGTCACAGTGACTCATGCCAGTAATCCCAGCACTTTGGGAGGCTAAGGCTGGTGGATCACCAGAAGTCAGGAATTGGAGTCCAGTGTGGCTAATATGAAGAAATCCCAGCTCTACTAATAATACAAAAATTAGCCTGGCATGGTGGTGTACGCTTGTAATCCCAGATACTCAATAGGCTGAAGTAGGAGGATTGCCTGAACCCAGGAGGCGGAGGTTGCAGTGAACCAAGATCACACCACTGTACTGCAGCCTGGGAGGCTGAGTGAGAATGTATCTCAAAAAATAAATGAAGTGGTTTTAAAAATATTTTAATTTAAAAAGTAGAGACAAGGTCTCATCATGTTGCCTAGGCTGGTCTCAAAGTCCTAGGTTCAAGCTATCTTCCCTCTTCAGCCTCCCGAAGTGCTGGGATTACAGGAGTGAGCCATTGAGCCTGGCCTAAAGTATAATCATTGATATAGCATCAACATCATCTTCTTGAATGTCAGAGCTAGAAAGAGGTTTTTTTTTTGTTTGTTTTTTTGTTTTTTTTTTTTTGTTTTTTTGTTTTGAGACAGTCTTGCTCTGTCGACCGGCACCAGGCTGGAGTGCAGTGGCGCGATCTCGGCTCACTGCAACCTCCACCTCCCGGGTTCAAGCAATTCTCCTGCCTCAGCCTCCCGAGTAGCTGGGACTACAGGTACGCGCCGCCACACCCAGCTAATTTTTGTATTTTTAGTAGAGATGGGGTTTCACCGTGTGGGCCAGGATAGTCTCGATCTCTTGACCTCGTGATCCGCCCACCTTGGCCTCCCAAAGTGCTGGGATTACAGGCGTGAGTCACCGCGCCTGGCCTGGAAAGAGTTTTAGAATCAATGTGTTTTATGCTACATCTATTCTTCCTTCTTTTGACAATATTGACTGAAGACCTCTTAAGTACTGGGTTTTGCCTAGACTCTGGAAAGACAGGTTGAGGAGGAAGACAGAAGAGGTATCTGCCCTAGACAGCTGTTCCCGGCTGGGGATGTAGACAGGAGGAATCAATTATTTTGTCTGCCATCAAATTCCTGGGCTGCACAGTCTGATGTCTGGTCCGCCAGGATCTCCTGGGGGACAGTTAGCCTTTCTCAAGGAGGTGATAGACAGGTTGAGAAGTGAAAAGGTTCACTGAGCTAGGGGTGCTGACAGAAGCCTCAGCCCAGACAAAAGGATCATTCTGATCTCCTCCTGAGTCCTGCAACTGACATCTGCCAGTTCCGTCTTCCAAACATCTCTGGAAATGAAACGCTCCCTCCATGCCCACATCCCTTCTCTGGGTTTCTAAATTATTTCAGCAGCCTCCACACCGGTTTCTGCCTGTTTCTTCTTCATGCAGCAGCCAGAGAAATCTTTGCGGAAAGTCAGGCTCACCATGCCCTTCCCTGTCTCTCCGTCACTGCAAGAGAAAACCCTGACTCCTCACGATCCACAAAGCTCTGCGGCATCCAGCCATGCAGACCCCTCTGATCTCTTCTCTCACCTCCACCACATCCTGTCCACTGCACTTCATGCAAAGCTCCACACTTGCCTCCTTCCTGCTAAGCCTTTGCACCTGTTGGATTCTGTTGACGGGTGCACTCTTCCCAGGTCTCCGGCGTGTATGCACACCCCTGGCCCTCCCTCCCTGGACCAGGTTAATCCCTGCTGCTCCTGCCCCATCAGTTACAGGTGCTGGCTTCACTGTGGAGGGCAGTTGAAGGATTTAGCTTTCCCTACTTAGACACAGGACGCTTGTCTCCGTTAGCTGCTGAATCTGTGCCTAGCACAGCAAGCCCAGGAAATGCCATTGCTAGAATGTTACTAAGCAAATGCCCCCATTCAGACCTCTTCCTCTGATCTCCATTTTTTTCATCCACAGAAGGACATTATAGACCCCTCTGCTGGTGTTTAAACTATGTGTCTATCAGATCAGTCGTATGAAGTCTCTAACATGCATGCAATAAACATTATATAATATTGTTTTATTGTTTCCAGATCAGCAATAGCTAGCTCCATGGAGGCAGCTTTATCAGTCCCAGCATTTTCCATATGGCGGGCACTATTGAACACATGAATCAATTAATGAATGAACACATGGCTGGCCATGGGCAAAGTACTTAATATCTGTGTGCCTTAGTTTCTCTCTCTCGCTATGTGTGTGTATGTATGTACAGTCACTCAAGGTAGAGTGCAGTCACGTGATCTCTACTCAGTTCAACCTCTGCCTCCTGGGTTCAAGCAATTCTTATGCCTCAGCCTCCCAAGTAGGGGGGATTACAGGTGAGCAGCACCATGCCCCAAACATTTTTGTATATATTTGTTTTCTTTTTGAGATGGTGTCTGGCTCTGTTGCCCAGACTGGAGTGCAGTGGTGAGATCTTGGCTCACTGCAACTTCTGCCTCCCAGGTTCATGCGATTTTCCTGCCTCAGCCTCCCAAGTAGCTGGTACTATAGGCGTGTGCCACCACACCGGGCTAATTTTTGTATTTTTAGTAGAGGCAGGGTTTCACCACATTCGTCAGGCTGGTCTTGAACTTTTGACCTCGTGATCTGCCCACCTCAACCTCTCAAAGTGCTGGAATTACTTTTTTTTTTTTTTTTTTTTTTTTTTTTGAGAAAGAGTCTCACTCTGTTGCCCAGGCTGGAGTGCAGTGGAGTAATCTCAGCTCACTGCAACCCTTGCCTCCTGGGTTCAAGCAATCGATTTTCCTGTTTCAGCCTCCTGAGTAGCTGGGACTACATGTGCACACCAACTCCCCCGACCTCCAGCTAATTTTTGTATTTTTAGTAGAGATAGGGTTTTGCCATGTTGGCCAGGCTGGTCTCAATCTCCTGACCTCAGGTGACCTACCTGCCTTGGCCTCCCAAAGTCATTTTTGTATTTTTAGTAGAGACAGGGTTTCACCATTTTGGCCAGGCTGGTCTTGAACTCCTGGCCTCAAGTGATCTGCCCACCTTGGCCTCCCAAAGTGCTGGAATTAAGAAATGTGAGCCACTGCATCTGGTCCAGAAATTTATTTGAAGGAGATAATATATACATATGGCAAATAGAAAGTTAAAAAAGAACAAAGACCCAAGCTTCACAGTGAAAAGTAAACCTGCATGCCTACCCTACCTTTTCTTCAGGTATTCAGTGCACAAGCGTGTGATGCATAGGTAGGTCTATTATTTTTCCAATTTTACACATGAAGAAACAGAAGCACTGAAAGGTTATAGCCAGGAGTTTTATTTCATTCATATATATCAGGGTTTCTCAACCCCTACGCTATTTGGCATTTTTTGCTGGATGTTTCTTTGCTGGGGTAGTGGCAAGGGCGGGGTGGAAAGGGTGTCTTGTGCACTGAAGAATGTTTAGCAGCATCTCGGGCCTCTACTCACTAGATGCCGGTGGCACCTCTCCACTTCTCCAGTAATGACAACCAAAAATATTTCAGATATTGCCAAATGACGGGGTGGTGGAGGAATGTCAGGACAAAATCACCCCCTCCCAAACCACTGATGTGTATGAATATACATTCGACCACTTTCTTTTTCCTGTGTTTTACACAAACAATCGCCCAAATACACCCCGCTGCGGGGCTACTTTTCATTTCCTTTCTTACACCACTTTTTGGTGACCATTCCACTTCACTGCTTACAGGCAGAAAGGAACTTCTCTTCAACAGAGCCGTCTGGGAGAAGTGGTGAGCTGCCCGTCCCAGGGGTAAGCCAGCGTGCGGACAGGGGCGTCCAGGGCGGCGGGGCCGGGAAACTCCCGGGGTAGCCTCTGCTCACCTCGTGGTCCCGCGGCGGAGTGGAGGGGGCGGAGCGTGGGCGGGGCCGCGTATCGGACACGCCCCCGTGCGTCACGGCGCCGCGGCCCCGCCCCCGCGCGGGCTCCTCCCCCTCCCCCGGCCGGGGTGGCTGGAGAGCCGGGAGCCGCCGGGTTCGCGGGGCTGCCTCGCCGCGCCTGGCACGGTAGGTGGCCCCGGGGCGGCGCGGGGGGCCTCGGGCCGCAGCCGGGGGCGTGGGCGCGGGGCGCGTGCGCGTCGGTCTCTGGCGCCGGGCAGCTCTCCGTCCTGGCGGCTGCCTCCGGGCCCGGCGCGGCTGCTGGGGCTCCGGGGCTGGGAGCTGGGAGCTCGGGGACAGGCGGGCGGTTCTGGGATCCGCACCCGCCCGGCGTCCCGGGCGCCTTCCTCGGGGTGCGGCACCCAGCGGGCCCCGGTTACCGCGCTTCCCGCTTCGGACCCAGCGCCTGGGAGACGCGCAGCGTCTGTTGGGGGGGGGCACCGGGAGGGAGGGCGGCGCGTCCCCGCCTTCGGAGTCCCCAACCCCGCCCAGGCGCGCGGGGACCCCCAGGCGGGCGGCGGGGCGCGTGGAAGTTAACTTGCGGCCGCCGTGGAGTTGCGAGGAGCTTCGGAAGTGGAGGCGTGTCGTGGGGGGGGGGGTTGCGGAAATCGCCGGCCGGGGAGGTGGGCGTCGGGAGCACGGGGTTGGGGAGCCCTAGTGAACTTGGGGGTCACTCGGGAGGGAGCGGGGCAGAATTTGACCCCCAAGCCCCTCTCCGTGTGAGCTGGATGGGAGGTGCCCGGAAAGCCGGGGCTGGGAGGGATGGGAGCAGGGGACCGGGAGCGAGGGCTCAGACGCCGCGCACGCCTGACCTGGCACAGGCGTTATTAGGTGGGGCAGAGGTCGAGGTCTGGCTTTCTCACTCACAGGCCTGTTCGCTAGGGAAGGAACCATCGTCCACTTCGGCACAGTCATTAGAAAGCACCATGCCGAACATCTTGCCCCTTTCCCCTTTTACAGATGGGGAGACTGAGGCTTGGAGAGGTCACCTGCCCGTGGCCCTAGGGCCCACAGCTAGGATATGTAGAGCTGAAACTCACCCACAGGCCTCCTGACTTAATGTCCTATGGGGGTGTTGAGGAGGCGGGCTGTTGAACTCCTACTCATCCTACAGAAGCCCCCCTCAGGCAGCACCTCCCCCGGGAAGCCTTCCTTAGCATTCTCCTGGTATTGTTGGGTGCTTCCTGTTTTGAACCCCACAGAAGTAGCCGGCCCTTTTTCTCACTTTCCATCAGACATTCCCTTGCATATCTGCGGGACTGGGCCGTGGGTGGACACCTCTCCCTAGCCTCCATCTGATACGCCGTTTCATCCCAGCAGGTGGTCTGATGGTGAAGGCAGGCTTCTGGATTTGAACAGGTCTGTGACTCACACTGGATTTAGTAGCGATGTGGCCCGGGCGGCCCATTTTCCTTCCGCTCTGGCCTAGTAAAGCTGGGTTTATTTCACGGTCCTAAAGGAATTGTTGCATCATTTCTGAATCCTCCCACCCCACTGAACCCCAATTGTACTATTATTTACTTAATATGCGTCTTTGTATCACCTGATTTTTTAAACATCTCAAGCTAGCTTTTTTTTTTTTTTTTTTTTTTTTTTTTTGAGACGGAGTTTCGCTCTTGTTACCCAGGCTGGAGTGCAATGGCGTGATCTTGGCTCACCGCAACCTCCGCCTCCTGGGTTCAGGCAATTCTCCTGCCTCAGCCTCCTGAGTAGCTGGGATTACAGGCACGCGCCACCATGCCCAGCTAATTTTTTTTTTTTTTTTTGTATTTTTAGTAGAGACGGGGTTTCACCATGTTGACCAGGATGGTCTCGATCTCCTGACTTTGTGATCCACCCGCCTCGGCCTCCCAAAGTGCTGGGATTACAGGTTTGAGCCACCGCACCGGCACTTTTTATAACAGCTTTGTTGAAATACAATTCACATACCACACAATTCACCCTTTGAAAGTACCTGTTTCAGTACTTTTTAGGATACTCAGAGTTCTAAAGCCATCACCACTATCTAATTTTAGAACATTTTTATCATGCCCAAAAGAAACACTGTTTCACAGTCACTCCCTAATCCTTTTTCCACTTACCCACTCTCAAATTCTCTGTGAATTTGTCTGTGCTGGACATTTCATATCCTATGTGGCCTTTTGTATCTGGTGCTTTTCACTTCAGAGAATGTTTCTAAGGTTCAGCCTCTTACAGCATGTATCAGCACTTCATTCCCTTTTTTTTTTTAAGTACTTCATTCCTTTTTATGGCTGCATAATATTCTATTATATGGATATACCACATTCTATCCATTTATCAGTTGATGGACATTTGAATTGTTTCTCATTTTTGTCTATTATGAATAATGCTGCTATGAACATTCATGTACAGGTCTTTGGACATACATTTTCAGTTCTCTCAGGTATATTTGTAGGAGTGGAATGGCTGGGTCATAGGTAACTAACTTTAAAAAAAAATTATTTATTTATTTTATTACTCATTTATTTATTTTGTAGAGATGGGGTTCTCACTGTGTTGCCCAGGCTGGTCTTGAACTTCTGGTCTCAAGCAGTCCTCCCACCTCAGCCTCCTGAAGTGCTGGGATTATAGATGTGAGCCACCCCACCCAGGTTTAATCTTTGAGGACCTGCCAGACTGTTTTTTCAGAACAGCTGTACCATTATATATTCCCACCATCAGTGTATGAGGGTTCCAGTAATCTTAAATACATTTAGTGTTCTCTGAAGCAGTCATAATCCTTGAAATCACTGGCTTTGATGTGTTAGTTATAAACTATTTTCAGGCTGGGCGCGGTGGCTCACACTTGTAATCCCAGCACTTTGGGAGCTGAAGGGGGCAGATCATCTGAGGTCAGGAGTTCAAGACCAGCCCGTCCAACATGATGAAACCTCGTCTCTACTAAAAATACAAAAAGTAGCTGGACATGGTGGCACTTGTAATCCCAGCTACTTGGGAGGCTGAGGCAGGAGAATCACTTGAACCCAGGAGTTGGAGGTTGTGGTAAGCCAAGATCGATCCCACTCCAGCCTGAGCCACAGAGCGAGACTTTGTCTCAAAAAATTTTTTTCTATTTTTTATTTTTCTTTTATTTATTTTTTTGAGACAGGGTCTCGCTCTGTCACCCAGGCTGGAGTGCAGTGACATGATATTGGCTCTTCTCCGCCTCCTGGGTTTCACCTCAGCCTCCCTAGTAGTTGGGACTTACAGACATGCACCACTACACCTGGCTAATTTTTGTATTTTTAGTAGAGACGGGGTTTTACCATGTTGGCCAGGCTGGTCTCGAACTCCTGACCTCAGGTGATTCACCCATCTGGGCCTCCCAAAGTGCTGGGATTACTAGTGGCGTGAGCCACTGCGCCTTGCTTGTTTTCTAATACTCAATAATTAAGCTCCTCAACAACAGAATGAAGGGTGTGTCCTGCGGGTCATGAGGAACGTCTCTGGGGTCATCTGTTAGGGAAAGAGATCAGTTCTATAGAGTGGTTAGTCTGGGCATGGGTACACTTCAGTTCTACCTAGCAACAGTGAAAATACTGAAGCATGGGGAGGCTGTGTAGGACCCATTGGCTCACAGAGCCCACCCCAGGAGCTGGCACACAGTATTAGGAGGGGGTGATAGGAAGGCGGAAGCTGCTTGGATCTTCTCACCCCAGGCCAACCTGGAGCCCCCTTGCCAGCTGAGGCTTTGGGGAGGCCAGGGAGACCCTTCATGGCTCTCCTAGACCATAACTGAAAGGGAAGACTTGTCCCTTGACCCCAAAATTAAGTCTGGTCCTGCCCACACCCTATCTGGACCCCGCACACTACTTTGAAGGTGATCTCTTTGGTTGGCCACTGGAGGGTCCTGTGTGAGTTGGTGCTTAGTTCTTTTTTTTTTTTTTTTTTTTTTCTTGAGATGGAATCTCAACTGTCACCCAGGCTGGAGTGCAGTGGCGCCATCTCGGCTCACTGCAACCTCCGCCTCCCAGGTTCAAGTGATTCTCCTGCCTCAGCCTCCCAAGTAAACTGGGACTGCAGGCATGCGCCACCACACCCAGCAAATTTTTGTGTTTTTAGTAGAGACGGGATTTCACCATGTTGGCCAGGATGCTCTCGATCTCTTGACCTCATGATGCACCCTCCTCGGTCTCCCAAAGTGCTGGGATTACAGGCTTGAGCCACGGCGCCCGGCCGAGTTGGTGCTTATTTCAAGAGGAGCCATCCCCCAGGTCTGAGATGAGCAGTCCTGAGTCACAGACGCTTCATCTGTGGACAGTCTGCAGACACATCCTCCCTATACTCTCAGCATCTCCCCCACCCAGGACCCTGCGTCTCTTCCTTCACACTCTTTGCTTTGGCAAGAAGCTGAACAGGAAGAACTCGGGTCAGAGCCCCGCGTGTTCACAGAGGAAGAGTTCCTTGAGGGTCGTTAGTTCACCCCGGGTTGAATCTGCACTCTGCCGCTCCGGGAACTTAAACCGCCCCTCTGCGTGTTCCAGTTTCCTGGCAACTTTGTTCATCTGGGCAGCTGCTGTTTGGGAGCGGTGTTAAGACCACGCCTCCCAGCTGCTGTATTTGGCACCTCGTGATTTTATCCTGTTTTACATACTTACGTTTCCTTGTCCTTGTAAGATCCTGAATTCCTGTGCGTGAAGAAAGCAGCCTCGGCCAGGTGCGTGGCTCATGCTTATAATCCCAGAACTTTTGGAGGCTCAGGTGGGCGGATTGGTTGAGCCCAGGAGTTTGAGACCAGCCTGGACAATGTAGTGAGACTCCATCTCTACAAAAAATACAAAAAATTAGCCAGGCATGGTGGTGCGCACCTGCAGTCCTAGCTACTTGGGAGGCCGAGGTGACAGGGCCAGATTGTTGGCTATTAGGTCAATACACAAAAATCAATTAAATATTTAAATAGAAAAGAAAAGAAAGCAGTTTAAGGACATGGAGACAGGGTGGGAAGGCTCTCCAGGCAAGGAACTGGCCCTCTCTGGGTCTCAGTGTACCCTGCTGAGGAATGGGCATAGACCATTCGGAACTAAGATGTGGGAGCCCCTTGGCATTGGTTAGCCTGTTGAAATGTATTATTGATGTGACTTTGGGGGGGAATTTGTAGCAAGAGTGGCAGGTCAGATACAGCTTCACAGCCTGGGGTTGGTAACCAGAATGTACCTTTTCGGAAACATGAGTGTGGCTTGTGTGGCTTTGATGCCCCGCGTGGCCCCAGGGAAGCTTCTCCGGGTAGCAGCAGCTCCTGCGCCCACACTTGGTGCCTGTTCCTGTTGCTTGCAAGTACCCTTGCTCTCTCAGGACCTGTATGTGCCCTGTCTGGGTCCCCTCCCTATGTCTGGGATGACTGCCCCCCCCCACTTGTCACTCAGAACTCCCCCACCCCCGACTGCAGCCAGAAGAGGATTTGTGGGAATGATTCATTCAGAGCGGCCTGAGATCTTGGCCAAGCCCCAGAAATTGCAGGGAAGGACCTCAGAGGGCAGTGCCCACAGGCCCTAGGGAACGTCTGGGGCTGATGGCCCGGACAGGAACATCTTATCCTGTGTGCTCAGATGGCGGGCAGCCAGCCCGTCTGCTGAATGACTTTTTGCATCAGTTAGACTTTTGACCCGGGCTTCTGCAGCCAGAAAGCAGGCAGTGGCCCAGAAAGCAGGCAATGTGATAGGGAGCTGGGGCACTGGCCTGTGTTAGAATCTGGGTGCTCCACGGCCTTCTGGGGCTGGCTGGCTGTTTCCCTGTGCTTTGGCTTTGTCGTCTGCTGAATACAGGTAGAAGTAGGTCCTACCCCCCAGAGGTGTTGGATGGAAGGGAATGGTAGTAAAGTACTTACCTTGGTATCAGGCACAAGCTGAGGCCCTGGGGTTAGACAGGCTCCTTGGAATTTTTTTTTCATTTTTTATTTTTTGAGATGGAGTCTTGTGTCGCCCAGGCTGGAGTGCAATAGCCTGATCTCTGCTCACTACAGCCTCTGCCTCCTGGGTTCAAGCGATTCTCCTGTCTCAACTTCCAGAGTAGCTGGGATTATAGGTGCGCACCACCACACCCGGCTAACTTCCTGAATTTTTAGTAGAGACAGGGTTTCACCATGTTGGCCAGGCTGGTCTGGAACTCCTGACCTTGTGATCCACCCATCTCAGCCTCCCGAAGTGCTGGGATTACAGATGTGAGGCACTGCGCCCGGCCAGGCTCTCTGGAATTTTGAACATATTCTTTTGTGAACCCTTAGTTCTTTCATCTGTCAAAAGGCAACAATTATAAATACGGCTATATCAGCAGGGCTTGCTACGTGCCGGAAACTGTTCAAGGGACTTTATGTGCTTTAACTCATTTAATTCTCCCAACAGCCATATGAGGTGAACAGGCTGAGGCGCAGAGAGGTGACGCAGTTTGCACAAGGTCACCCAGCTAGGAAGTGGGAGACGTAGCGTTTGGATCCAGAGTCTTTCTCTCTCTCTCTCTTTTTTTTTTTTTTTTTTTTTGAGACAGCGTCTTGCTCTGTTGCCTAGGCTGGAGCGCAGTGGCGCCGTCATAGCTAACTCTAGCCTTGAACTCCTGGGCTCAAGC
This sequence comes from Saimiri boliviensis, assembly GCF_048565385.1. Lineage (NCBI taxonomy): Eukaryota > Metazoa > Chordata > Mammalia > Primates > Cebidae > Saimiri > Saimiri boliviensis. The sequence goes on along the minus strand of NC_133469.1, from coordinate 29,083,270 downwards.
GGTCCTCCCACCTCAGCCTCTCGAGCGCTGGGGTTCCAGGCATAAGTCACCACCCCTAGCCCATCCCTGCACTCTTAATTCGCATTCTTACCCCTTCTTCATACCCCATCTTAAGGCCTAACATAGAAAACCCAGAGAAAATGTCAGGTGTTGTCATGACTCTTCTGAATAAATACTGATTCTCCATGCCTCTGTCCACAGTCCTTCCCTGACGGACAGAACACACAGGTCTCTTGGCATCTGAAGTCCAGATCACGCCCTCTCCCGCGCCCCCCCATTCCTCCCACTCCCTCGCTTTCATGCACAGAGGAGCCTGGAAGCAGCCAAGTCCCAACTCCGCTTCCAGTTTGCTGTGTGACATTGGGCAAGGTGCAGCCCCTCTCGGAGCCCCAGTTTCCCCTCCGTGTTAAACGAGCGGGTTCACCCTGCAGCTTGTGTTTTGTTGAGCTCCCATGCTATGTGTGAGTTTTAAAAATTGAGCAACATTCAAACATTCCTAGAGAAAAATTCTGATTCCTCATTTCTCTTGGAAACTCAGGAGCTTGGGCCAAACTGGAGTGGCCTGAAGCTGCCTTGTAGGTGGCCTGGGCTCTCCTGGTCACTGTGTTCCCCACTCCCCACTGTCCCATAAGTGCGGCTCTTCAGGGGATCTGAGGACGCCTCAGGCCTGCCTGGTGCCGCTCGAAGAAGCTGTTTCATCCCTTTAAAAACCCTTGCTTTTTTTGACCTCTGGTTGTGACGTTCTCCAAGAGCCCTTCCCACTCCGTTTCTAGGACATTGGAGGTTGTCTGAGGCCTCCCGATACCCTGTCTGCCATTTTAAGCCCTCAAGACTTTTTTTTTTTTTTTTTTTTGAGATGGAGTCTTGTTCTGTCACCCAGGCTGGAGTGCAATGGCACGATCTTGACTTACTGCAACATCCACCTCCTGGGTTCAAGCAATTCTTCTGCCTCAACCTTCTGAGTAGCTGAGATTACAGGTGCCTGGCTAATTTTTGTATTTTTTGGTAGACACGGGGTTTTGCCACGTTGGCCAGGCTGGTCTTGAATTCCTCACCTCAAGTGCCCACCTCGGCCTCCCAAAGTGCTGGGATTACAGGTTTCAGCCACCACGCCTGACCTTTTTTTTTTTTCCTTTTTTGAGATGGTGCTTCGCTCTGTTGCCCACGCTGGAGTGCAGTGGCATGATCTTGGTTCACGGCAACCTCTGCCTCCCAGGTTTAAGTGATCCTCCCACCTCAGCCTCCCAGAGTACTGGGACAACAGGCATAAGCCACCATACCCAGCTAAGGCTTTTAACATACATGGAGGTTGTCCCCCTTTGCACACTCCCTGGGTGAGGGGCTCCTGTCTCTGGGTGCCAGGGTGCCACCTTACCTGGTACAGGTCCCCACCCAACTGCTGGTCCCCGCAGTGAGATACCTGAGACCATCCGATGTCCCTGTGCTGTGAGCACTGGCAAGTTTGGGTCTCTGATCGTCACACATGTGCATCAGCCACATGGTTGCCTGCCGGGACACCGTTCCACGCTCCTCTGTCCTCACAAGTTACCAGACTTGCATTTGTTATTGACCACGTCATTTCCCAGAAGCGGAGCCTTGGAAATTGTCACTTTCCTGAGGTCACATGGGTCTGAGATGGCAGCATCGGGACTCAAAACCTGTCTGATCCCCTTCAGAGGCTGCCGGTGGAAGCCGTACCTTGATCCCAGCTCTGTGTGGATAGCCACTGAGTGACATCTTCCCCTAGAATAAGGACATGCGGCAGGTTCTTAGCTGGACGTTGGGGTACAAGATGTTTTTTTTGGGGGGGACAGAGTCTCGCTCTGTCACCAGGCTGGAGTGCAATGCACGATCTTGGCTCACTGCAACCTCCACCTCCCGGGTTCAAGTAATTCTCCTGCTTCAGCCTCCTGAGTAGCTGGGACCACAAGCATGTGCCACCATGCCCAGCTAATTTTTTTGTATTTTTAATAGAGACTGGGTTTCACCATGTTGGCCAGGATGGTCTCGATCTCTTGACCTCATGATCCGCCTGCCTCGGCCTCCCAAAGTGCTAGGATTATAGGTGTGAGCCACCGTGCCTGGCTGGGACACAAGATTTAAGAAGCAGTGAGGTCCTATTTGTCCTGGAGTTTACGTTCTGGTGGAGACATCAGGCAAGAAAAAGCAGCCACAGACAATCTCTATGTGAGATGTCAACCTATGAAGCTGAGTTACTTAGGCCTCTCAGGTCTTAACATGCATATGAACCCCTGGGGATTTTTTTTTTTTTTTTTTTTTTTTTTTTTGAGATGGAGTTTTGCACCTGTTGCCCAGGCTGGAGTGCAATGGCAGGCGTGGTCTTGGCTCACCTTAACCTCCGCCTCTTGGGTTCAAGTGATTCTCCTGCCTCAGTCTCCCAAGTAGCTGGGATTACAGACTCATGACACCACACCCGGCTAATTTTTGTGTTTTTAGTAGAGACAGGATTTCAGTATGTTGGCCATCCTCTAACTCTTAACCTCCTGCCTACCTTGGCCTCCCAAAGTGCTAGGATTACAGGCACGAGCCACTGTGCCCGGCTAAGGTGCAGATTCTGATGAGCAGGTTTGGGACAGAGACCAAGACTGTGTTTCTAACCAGCTTCCAGGGGCCTCTGATGGTGCCTGTCTAAAGATCACATTTGGAATAGTGAGGGCTTGGATTAGAAATGGGCAGATGACCATTCATAGGCCACATCTGGCCCACTGCCTGTATTTGTAAATAAAGTTTTATTGGAACACAGCCATGCTCATTTACTGACATTTCGTCTGTGGCTGCTGTTGTGCAGGAAAAGCAGAATGGAGTAGTTGTGATAGAGACCATAGGGCCCACATTGCTGGCGTTTGAAGAGAAAGTCTGCCAGTTGCTTTTCTAATCATCTTTTGGGTCCCTACAAGTTATAAAACTTTGGTTTGGTGAGTGTTAGACGCTAATAAGAATAATGATTGCAGTTAAGATTTGAATGCTTTCTGGGTACTTAACTCTTTATATTTATTTTTCTTAGCTCAGTTCTATCACAGGCAGTACTATTGTCTCCATTTTATAGGCAGGAAAACTGAATAGAGGCTTGGTCATTGGCCCAGAGTTTGTGGACCAGTGAGTGGATGAGGCCAATTTGAGTCAAGTCGCCTGATTCTTATTGGACAGAAGCTTCTGCCTAGAACTTTCCTCCAGAGCACAGAGAGGGTTTTGTTCGGATTTCCTTCAGTCCCAGAGTGTTCTAGTGCTTTCGTTTCTTTCTCTATCCATTCTCCTGTTTACTGCATACATACCGGTGCAGTCTGTGCTGGACGTTTGCGGACCTTGCTGGGTTCTGAGAGGATGGGGGAACTAGGATGGGGTCCCCAGCCCTGCACATTCCATGCGGTGGGCGGGGAAGCAACACCGGAAGCCACACAGCATGCTGAGCACCTTGGGGGATACTGGTACAGGGACAGGAGGCAATCAGGGAAGGCTTCTTGGAGGAAAGAGGGTGCAAGTGATGCCAGTAGGAGTTAACTTTGTAGAGGAGGTCAGGAAAGGTTTTCCAAGGCGAGAGAATCACAGGTGCAAAAGTTTGGAGGTGTGAGACCCTGTGGCCTGGTGCGTTTGGTAGAGTTCAGGGCACAAAGACTGTAGTGTGTCTGTGTTTGTATGTGTTGAGGGTTGGGGGAATTGGTGGTATTATAAAATTGGAAGTCAGCAGGAGTTAAGTCACTACAGAGCCTCAATGCGACGCCAGAGGACTTGAATTTCTCCCTGGCGGCTGTCGTTGCCTAGTCTGAAGTGCTAAATCACAGAGTCCAAGTCTTCCTCCCCACCCTCTGACGACTTTCTGGAGAAAGCCTCCGTCAGGTGCTAACACGTCTTCAGTGCTTCTCCCAGACTCCTCTTGTCTAACCAGGATCGGACACAGCTGGCTCCTTGGGGATCTTTCCTTAGGCTGGCAGCCATCTCCAGCCAGGAGGCATAAAAAAGCATTGCTGGCCGGGTGCGGTGGCTCAAGCCTGTCATCCCAGCACGTTGGGAGGCCGAGGCGGGTGGATCACGAGGTCGAGAGATCGAGACCATCCTGGTCAACATGGTGAAACCCCGTCTCTACTAAAAATACAAAAAATTAGCTGGGCATGGTGGCGCGTGCCTGTAATCCCAGCTACTCAGGAGGCTGAGGCAGGAGAATTGCCTGAACCCAGGAGGCGGAGGTTGCGGTGAGCTGAGATCGCGCCATTGCACTCCAGCCTGGGTAACAAGAGCGAAACTCCGTCTCAAAAAAAAAAAAAAAAAAAAAAAAAAAAGCATTGCTTCCTTTGATTTTATTTTTGCAGTGACTTTTTAATTAGAACTTTTTTTTTTTTTTTTTTTTTTTTTTTCCAGAGACGAGTCTTGCTCTGTCACCCAGGCTGGAGTGCAGTGGTGCAATCTTGGCTCACCGCACCTTCCACCTCCCGGATTCTAGCAATTCTCCTACCTCAGCCTCCCAAGCAGCTGGGACTATAGGCGCACGCTGCCATACCTGGCTAATTTTGTTAAATTTTTAGTAGAGAAGGGTTTCACCTTGTTTCCCAGGCTGGTCTCGAACTCCTGAGCTCAGGCAGTCCACCCACCTTGGCCTCTCAAAGGGGTAGGATTACAGGCATGAACCATTATGCCTGGCAGTTAGGGCATGTTTTTAATTTAAGCTAGTGGATTATAGTTTCCCTTGAAAATATGTTTTAAAAATATTGAATCCACGGAACAAAAATGAGTAAGACTAAAGGGGGTTCTGGATGTAATTAGCATTGTGAAGGTGGTCTTCAGCGGGTTGGAAGTTGGAGGGCCCCGTGCCAGGCTTCCCTTCTTCCCTGGAACCCCAGGGACCTTGACTGAAGGGCGGCACAGCTGTGTAGCTAAGATACGGGTAGAGGGCTGCACGCGTCCGCCGGTGGTGTGGGAGCCGAGCTTCCTGCTCCAGGCTGCTTCTGCTCCGTATCTCTCTCCTCTGTCTGGTCTTCTGCTGCTTTTTTTTTTTTTTTTTTTTTTTTTTTTCCCTGAGATGCTCTTGCTCTGTTGCCCAAGCTGGAGTGCAATGGTGCAATCATAGCTCACTGCAGCCTTGAACACCTGGGCTCAAGCAATTCTCCCCGCCTCAGCTTCTCGAGCAGCTTGGACCTAGAGGTACAGACCAGCACACCTGACTCCTTTTTCATTTTTTGTAAAAATGGGGTCTCACTGTGTTGCCCAGGCTCAGGTCTTGAACTCCTGGGCTCAAGCAATCCACCGCCTCAGCCTCCTAAAGGGCTCAGATGACAGACATGAACCGCCGTACCCAACTCATCTTCGTCTCTGTATTTGTCTCTCCCTGCGTCTGCCTCCCTTCCAGCCGCCTTCCCCACTCCCGTCTTTCCCTGTCTCTCACCCCTTCGGTCTTAACGCCCATCTTGCCTCTCCTCTGACTCTATCTCCATCTGTCTCTGCCTCTCTCTTCTCTCTCTCTTCTTCCACCCCCACCTGCACCGCTTCCCCTTCCTTCCTACCGCTGACCCCAAGCACACACACGTGGTAGCACAGCCCTTCCTTTCTCTCATTAGCAGCTTCTCTTCCCACTTGCCTTGGCTGCCGAGTGACATCCTGCCGCAGACCCATCCTGACCTTTGCAGAGCCTCCGGGGGCTGAGCCAGGAACCCCTGGAGGTGTGAGAGAGTGGTGGCAGCTACTTCCCAGGTAGAAGACAGAGGCCCTGTGAGGTCAGGCACCTGGCAGGACTGCCCCCAAGGGCCGTGGTTCCTCCTTCACCCAAGTCCTTTCCACGCCCCAAGGGCCCAGGGCTGTGGGGGAAGGAGAGGAAGCCTGGGCTAGCAGCAGGAGGGCAGATGCTGCTTTTGGTTTGATTTGCTTTGGGATGCTGGGGGAGTGTCAGCGACTCTGCCTCTGAGTGCTCCTGGAAGCGGCACCCGGTAGGTGCCTTTGCCCTTCGTTCTGCTACGTGGTCATTGCTCTGCTCAAGTGCACAGTAGGCCAGCAATGCATATTTGATAGCTAAGAGTTTGGGGGAGAAAAACAAGATTAGGAATCGAGTCTTGCTTCCAGGCCAGGCATGGTGGCTCACACCTATAATCCCAGCACTCTGGGAGCCCAGTGCAGGCAGATCGCTTGCATGAGCTCAGGGGTTCAAGACCAGCCTGGGTAACATGGCGAAACCCTGTCTCTACAAAAAAGTGCAAAAGTCAGCCGGGCATGGTGCTGCATGCTTTAGTCCCAGCTACTTTGGAGGCTGAGGTGGGAGGATTGCTTGAGCCTGGGAGGTCAAGGCTATAGTGAGTCAAGGTCATGCCACTGCACTCTAGCCTGGGCGACAGAGTGAGACTCCATCTCAAAAAAAAAGAAGAAGAAAAAGAAAGAAAGTGGGTCCTTGAGTCCAGCTTTTTCTTTTCACAGATGGGGAAACTGAGGCCCAGAGAGTTGAGGTGAACTTACTCTGCATCATGCAAACAGCTTGGAAGTAAAGAACGGGGTCTGGGTCTTCCATGCCTCAGAAGCTGTGAGCAGTGCAGGCAGCGCGTGGAGCTGGTGGTAGATTTGCCATCCCTCGGGGGTTGTCGTGTAGACACCCACTTCGGAGAGATGGGAGATCCTGGTTCGAGGCCTGGTTTGCTCTCCTCTAGCTGCTGCGGGACTCTGGGCAGAGGCTTCCTTCTCGGAGGACCTTGAGGTCTCCAAGCATAGTCCCCAGGGCACAGTCCTGAGGATTGCCGGGCGTGCTCAGGTTCGTGGGGTCGGAGGTTGCTGACCTCACAGTGGATGGAGGGCTTGGTCAACACAGATTGCCATACCCCGCTTCCAGAATTCCCATTCAGCCCGGTCTCCTTGAGCTCTGATAATCTGCATTTTGCGTCGATTCCCAAGCGCTGTTCCTGCTGGTCAGAGAACCCTCTTTTGAGAGCTCGGGTGGTAGAGGTGAAGCAGGTGAGGCACACGGGCGCTCACCTGCCGTGAGGTCTCAGGTCAGGTCTTCACCTTTCTGTGCCTTGGCGTCCTCACCTGTAAAATGGAATGACAGCACACTGTCCTCATAGATTAGTTGTGAGGATTAAATGAGCGATTGGGAGGCTGAGGTGGGCAGATCACCTGAGGTCAGGAGTTCGAGACCAGCCTGTAGTTGATTTTAACTGAAATTCCTTTTGGTAACTCTGAAAGATAAGAATCCATTTTGAGGTTTATTCATGAGCGTTACTGACGTTCCTTCCTCCAGCTACATGGTAATGTTCACTCTCACTGCTTATAGGTGAGATCTAAGAAATGAAACTTGGCCAGGCATGGTGGCTCACACCGGTAAGTAATCCCAGCACTTTCGGAGGCCGAGACGGTTGGATCATTTGAGGTCAGGAGTTCTAGACCAGCCTGGCCAACATGGTGAAACCCCATCTCTACTAAAAATACAAAAATTAGCCAGACATGGTGGCATACGCCTGTAATCCTAGCTACTCAGGATGCTGAGGCAGGAGAATCCTTTGAACCTGGGAGGTGGAGGTTGCTGTGAGCCGAGATTGAGCCACTGTATTCCAGCCTGGGTGACAGACAGAGTGAGACTCCGCCTCAAAAAAAAAAAAAAAAAAAAAAAAGGAATATTTGTAAAGTGTGTAGAAAACCCCCCAGACACAGAGTAAGCACTATATGCATGTTTGCTTGTTTTTTTTCTAAGACAGGGTTTTTGCTCTGTCACCCAGGCTGGAATGCAGTGGCATGATCATAGCTTACTGCAGCTTTGAATTCCTGGGCTCAAGTGATCTCACCCGCTCGAGTAGCAGGGACAACAAGTATGTGCCACCATGCTCGGCCAGTTTAATTTTTTTCTTTTTTTTCAGGGACAGGGTCTTGCTGTGTTGCCCAGGCTGGTCTTGAACTCCTTGTCTGGAGTGATTCTCCCACCTCCACCTCCCTCAATGCTTGGTATTACAGACATGAGCCACTGTGCCCGGCTTATTCTTACTATGATTGTCGTTGTTATTCTTACTGCCAGGATTATTTACTTTCCCCTCCTCCGCAAAGACTCTTCCATTCACGGCGAATTCCTTGCCATTCTGCAAATTTCCGGTGTGCTTTCCCACTTCTGCCCTCTGCTCCAGCTGTTCCTTCTGCTTGAGACGCTTCCTCCGACTTCTGCATGTGTCAAAATGCTGGCATTCTCATTTTCCTTCCTCTGTATCTGTGATGACGTGACTCGTTTCCCCTAACCAAGGTCTTACTTCATTCTGCGAATTACACCGTTACTTGGGCGTCAGTCTCCTGTGCTGACCCACAGACTCCTACAGATCTGACGTGGGGCTTTGTTGGTACAGAGAGTCTCCCAGGAATGTTACTTTCATTTCATTTTTTAAAATTATTTATTTATTTATTTATTTTTGAGACGGAGTTTCGCTCTTGTTACCCAGGCTGGAGTGCAATGGCGCGATCTCGGCTCACCGCAACCTCCGCCTCCTGGGTTCAGGCAATTCTCCTGCCTCAGCCTCCTGAGTAGCTGGGATTACAGGCATGTGCCACCATGCCCAGCTAACGTTTTGTATTTTTAGTAGAGATGGGGTTTCACCATGTTGACCAGGATGGTCTTGATCTCTTGACCTCGTGATCCACCCGCCTCGGCCTCCCAAAGTGCTGGGATTACAGGCTTGAGCCACCGTGCCTGGCTGAGGAGTCTTGCTCTGTCGCCAGGCTGGAGCGCCGTGGTGCAATCTCGGCTCGCTGCAGCCTCCGCCTCCTGGGTTCATGCAGTTCTTCCTCGTCAGTGAGTAACTAACTGGGATTGCAGGCACGCGCTGCCACACCCAGCTAATTTTTGTGTTTTTTAGTAGAGACTGGGTTTCACCATGTTGGTCAGGATGGTCTCAAACTCCTGGCCTCGTGATTCACCCACCTCAGTCTCCCAAAGTGCTGGGATTACAGGCGTGACCACTGCGCCCAGCCTGCCTCTTCATTTTGAAAGGGTACCATCATCACTTACATCAGCGGGTTTTTGTGAGAATTCACTGGGGTCTCATTTATGCAGCGGATACTGAGCACCTTCTGTGTGCCCGCTGTCTGCCGGATGCCGGAATCCAGCACTGAGCAGGAGAGACCCTGTTTCTGCCCTGGGAGAGCTGATGTTTTAGTGAAAAGGAAGATGATATCACAGTCTGTCTAGGAAGGAAACAGAGGGGCAGGTAAATGCTCAGAAACTGAGTTCCTAGTATGCGCTACCCCAGAACTGAGGTTGACAAAGCCTGCTCTTAAAACCCCCACCTAAAGCCAACTGCTGCCACTAGTAATATGCCCAAAATATCACCAGCGTGAAGGCCTCATGCTTCCTGGATCAACCACAAAAAAAAAAAAAAAAGAGAAAAAAGAGAAAAAAGAGGTTGAGGCCATCTTGCTGAGGAACATTACATCCAGCAAGTATTTATTTCGTGCTTGCTTTGTTCGTGGTCAAGCCTTTTCACTTTTTGGCCATCAGCCATTATAAAACCTCCACAACAAAGAAGTGGAAAATAATGCAATCAAAAAGCCATACCCTGCAGTTGGGGCCAGGGAAGAAGGAAGTTAGCTGAAGATGTTCTCAGCAAAAACGTCAGAAAACATGACATTTTAATGAAGATCCTCTAAGTAATCCCAGCACTTTGGGAGGCCGAGGTGGGTGGATCTCCTGAGGTCGGGAGTTCAAGAGCATCCTGACCAACATGGAGAAACCCCATCTCTACCAAAAATACAAAATTAGCTGGGCGCGGTGGCTCAAGCCTGTCATCCCAGCACTTTGGGAGGCCGAGGCGGGTGGATCACAAGGTCAAGAGATCGAGACCATTCTGGTCAACACGGTGAAACTCCGTCTCTACTAAAAATACAAAAAATTAGCTGGGCATGGTGGCGCGTGCCTGTAATCCCAGCTACTCAGGAGGCTGAGGCAGGAGAATTGTTTGAATCCAGGAGGCAGAGGTTGCGGTGAGCCGAGATAGCACCATTGCACTCCAGCTTGGGCAACAGGAGCGAAACTCTGTCTCAAAAAAAAAAAAAAAAAAAAAAAAAAGATACTCTAGACTCACATCTTGTGTAGAAACTCAAATCCACGTTGTTGGGGCAGAAGTAAGAGTAGCTGTCTGGCTCCAGGCATCACCCTGAACCTTCAAATAAGACTGTGGAACTAGGCCAGGCGCTGTGGCCCATGCCTGTAATCTCAGCACTTTGGGAGGGCGAGGCAGGTGGATTGCTTTAGCCCAGGAGTTCGAGACCAGCCTGGGCGACATAGTGAGACCTCATCTCTACAAAAAATAAACAGAATTAGCCGAGTGTGGTGGTGTGTGCCTGTGATCCTATCTACTTGGGAGGCTGAGATGGGAGGATTGTTTGAGCAATCCCCAGAGGAAGAAAGTAGAGGCAGGATCTGTCATTATTTAAACACTGAAGCTGATCTAACATGGTAGTAAAGCCCTTATGTGTATTTAGCTGCTCTCCCAATTCACAGATGAGAAAAATTAGGCCCAGAGCAGTTAAGTGATTTACCTGAGGTCACAAAGCTAGTAACAGGTAGGGAATTCAAACTCAGGTGCATTTTTCTGCAAAACTCACTCTTTTTTCACTACTTCCTGGTATCTGAGGAAACTTATTGGTGAGCAGAATGACCTCAAAAAATAAAACATGAATGCCTCTCAGTGTCAGGCTCTGTGTTAAATGCAGGAAAAAAAGAAATAGAAAAAAAAAAAGGACTGCAGTGCCTCCCAGCCGTGAGCTCTCACAGTGAAATGTGGTAAACAGAAAGCAAACAGCTTTACCGTACAGAATGCTGAGTGGTAGGCAGAGGGAACTGTGAGACGTGGGAGGGTAGAGCTTCATCTAGTTGGGGTATTCAGGGAGGGCTTCCTGGAGAAGGCAATACTTGAGCTGAGGTGGTAACAAGCAGTCCAAGATAAGGTGGGAAGAGGGTATGGACACACTTGTCAGCTAGGACTCTTGATAAACAGAGACAGAAACCCAGCTTCCAAAGCTTTGAGCCAAAAGTAAATTTATTGGATTATGTAAGAGGTGAGCCTAAGGTCTGGCTAGATCCAGGGGCTCAACTAGTTTCAAGGATGGATGTCTTCATCTCTCAGCTCCACCTTCCTAGGTTGGCTTTGTTCTCACTCAGGCTTTGCAGCAGGTGACTAAGGTGGCCCCATACCTCCAGCCCTGTACCCTCCTTGCTTAGCCTCCCCAGAGAATTCTGTGAACGTCTCCAGTTGAGTTTCATTGACCTGCCTTGGGTCAGACGTCCGTCTTTGAACCAACATTGCAGCCTGGGAATGAAATGCTGTGACGGGCCAGGCCTGAGTGTAATGCACAGGACTCAGTGGCGATTGAATCAGGGGTTCAAGGCAGGGTGGGAGAAGAGGTTCCTGGTGATCTTAGATTTCTGGCTTGTTCCAATAAGCAAACTTGGAGAAGAAAGGCAGCTCCTGAGATCCCGTTACGAGTTCAGGTTGATTGTCTTGAGTCTGAAATGCTGTCAAGAATCCAAGTAACAGATTCGTTGAGATTTGGCTGTTTCACAGTTGCTGTGCTGAGGGGGCCGCTCAGGATCCTGTGGCCTCAGGAGAAGGGGTGCAGAGTGACAACTCTATCCGATAAATATTAATGGAGCACCTGCTAAGCGCCAGGGCTCAGTGAAGAGAGCATTCAAGGCCCCAGACGATGCAGGCAGGATATGTAAGTCAGTCATCGGATGCGTTACAGGGCAGTCAGTGCTAGGGGAAAAAAAAATCACGCAGGGGAGGGCGTCAGGAGTGCCGTGTAGATGGGGCAGGTTGCGGCATTAACTGGTTGATCAGAAGAGGCCTTGAAGAAGCGAGATGAGAGAGGGGACAGGCGGGCGAGAGAGTGAGCCAAGTAGGTGTTTGGGGAAAGGGCATCCAGGCAGCGGGCACAGGCAGGGCACTGGCCCAGAGGAGCGAGTGTGCTTGTGTGTTTGAAGGACAGCAAGGGGGCCACTGTGGCTGGAGAAGAGGCAGGGGCCAGCGGGGTTGAGGGCAGAAAGGTGGGGGGCGGGGCCAAACCCGTAAGGCAAATGAGGACTAGCTTTTCCTGAGTAAAGTGGGAGCCATGGGAGGCTGTGGGGCGGAGGAGGGCCATGGCGTGACTTCCGTTTTCCTAAGGTCACTGTGGCTGCTTGCTGAAAATCAACCGATGAGACAAGGAAGAATCAGGGTAGCTAGTGATGAGGTGGCTTGCTGGGACCAGAGTGGTAAGAAGTGAACGCCGGAAACTCTCATGCCTGGCAGTGCGGGTGGTGAGGAATGGCGGATTCTGGCTCTGTCTTAAAGGTGAAGTCGACAGGAATTGCTGCCGGATTCCATGAGGGTGAGAAAGAAGAATCACAGCTGCTTTCCAGGCTTTTGGCACGAGCACGAAAGGACGGAGCTGCTACCAGCTGCAGGTGGGGTGTGCTGGGGAAAGGACCAGTCTCAACACCCAGATGCAGGGAGGAAGACAGTAGGCACCCACGTCCAAGTGGAGAGAGAGGTCTGGGCAGGAGGTGACAGTATGGGAGACGTCAGCCTGTGGGGAACATCCGGGGCACCTCCAGGGGTGCCAGTATCTCCTGCACTGGAGGGAGGAGAGATGGCTGCAGAGACGAGTAGCTGAGTGTGACCTCCTGACAGCTGTGGCAGAGTGGCTGGGTTTGGCCCCGCTTAAGGAAAAACCCTGTAAACTTTCTCATGGGGTGGTAGAGAAGACAAGCAGACATCACCTCCTTGGCATCTGATCAAAAGCCACTGTGGCCCGGCTGCTCATTTATTGAGTGTGGGTCTGGAAGGTGTCGGTACCAGGAGCCAGGGTGTGGGTGGCATGATCAGAGGCTGAAGCTCCATTCTCCTTAAGTTCCTGGTGCCTGGCACCGAGCGTAGCCCTGGGAGAGCACTGGTCTGCAAGTGTTGATCGAATGAATGAAAGGAGTCTTGTGTGTTCCTCTGTAGCAGCCAGGAAAGGTGTGTGGGGTGGCGGGGGTGGCAGGAGTGGCGGGGGTGGCAGGGGTAGCATACCCGGCCAGCAAACACCATTCTTCAACATTTGACAAAGTGCGATTCTTTTTTTTTTTTTTCTTTTGAGACAGTGTCTTGCTCTACTGCCAGGCTGGAGTGCAGTGGCGCAGTCTTGGCTCACTGCAACCTCTGCCTCCCAGCTTCAAGCGATTCTTCCGCCTCAGCCTCCTGAGTAGCTGGGACTACAGGCGGGTGCCAAATACCTGGCTAATTTTTGTGTTTTTAGTAGAGACGGGGTTTCACTATGTGGGCCAGGCTGGTCTCGATCTCTTGACCTCGTGATCCACCCGCCTCGGCCTCCCAAATGCTGGGATCACAGATGGCGCCCAGCCTAAAGTGTGATTCTTTAATTAATTTTCTTTTTCTTTCTCTTTTTCTTTTTTTTTTTTCTTTGAGATGGATTGTTGCTCTGTTGCCCAGGCTGGAGTGCAATGGCATGATCTTGGCTCACTGCAACCTCCACTTCCCAGGTTCAAACGATTCTCCTGCCTCAGATTCCCAAGCAGCTGGGATTACAGGTGCCTACCGCCACGCCCAGCTAATTTTTATATTTTTAGTAGAGACATGTTGGTCAGGCTGGTCTCGAACTTCTGACTTCATGATCTGCCTGCTTCGGCCTCTCAAAATGCTGGGATTACAGGCATGAGCAAGCCACTGCACCTAGCTTTTTTTTTTTTTTTTTTTTTTTTTTTTTTTTTTTGAGGCTGTGTCTCAGTCTGTCACCCTGGCTGGAGTGCAGTGGCACAATCTCGGCTTACTGCAACCTCCACCTCCCAGTTTCAAACAGTTCTCCCTGCCTCAGCCTCCTGAATAGCTGGGATTACAGGTACCTGCCACCATGCCCAGCTAATTTTTGTATTTTTTAGTAGAAACAGTGTTTTACCATGCTGGCCAGGCTGGTCTTGAACTCCTGACCTCAGGTGATCCTCCCACCTTGGCCTCCCAAAGTGCTGGGATTACAGTCATGAGCCACCACGCCAGGCCATTAATTTTCCTTTTTTTAGGAGACAGAGTCTCTCTGTCACCCAGGCTGGAGTGCAGTGGTGTGACCGTGGCTCACCGCAGCCTCCCGCTCTTGGCCTCAAAGTGATTCTGTTGCCTCCGGCTCCCAAAGTGCTGGAATTACAGGTGTGAGCCAGCAAGCTTGCTGAAAGTGTGATTCTTTAAGACTATTTTTATTCAAGTCTAACATGTATACAGAAAAGTGCATACTTCCTAAGTGTACAGCTAATGAATTTTCAAACGATGGATGTGTCCATGTCACCAGCCCCTGGATCAATAGCCGAATGTACATAGCACCCCTCCCTGCCCCAGGACCCCTCGCTCCCCCTCCAGTTACCCCCTTCCCCCACCAGGGGCAACCACCATCCTGACATCTCCCCCTAGAACTTCACCTGCTTTTGTGCTTTATATTCGTGGAACTGTTAGTGGAATCGGGTCCCGACGCAGACCCCAAGAGAGAGTTCTTAGACCTTGTGCAAGACAGAATTCAGGGTATGTTTATAAAGTGAAAGCAAGTTTACTAGGGAAGTAAAGAAACAGCAACAAAATGCTACTGCACAGAGCAGCCGGAGCACTGTCTATATTTACGGTTATTTCTCAGTCATATGCTAAATAAGGGGAAAGGAGTGGGTTGTTCCCGGAACTGAGGGCTTCTCACTTTCTTAGATCATATAGGATAATGCCTGGCGTGGCTAATGCATTATAATCGTCCTGTTATGAGCGGTGAGGATGACCAGAGGTCACTGTTACTGCCATCTTGGTTTTGGTGGGTTTCATCCGGCTTGTTTATTGCATCCTGTTTCATTCGTGGGGTCATTATGACCAAGACTGTGTTGTCTCCTGAAACCAGTCCTGCTGACCTCCTGTCTCTTTCTGTGACTAAGAATGCCTGACCTCCTGGGAATGCAGCCCAGCTGGTCTCAGCCTCATTGTACCCAGCCTGCACTGGAGAGATGGAGTGGCCGTGGTTCAGACGCCTCTGATGCAAGCACGCGTCGTGGCCTCTCTCGTGCTCATCGTACGTGTTGCCGTTGCGTGAGGCTCTGGCTGGTTGCTTCTCCCGGCTCTTTGTCTTTACTTATTTACCCGTTCTGTTGCTAACGGGTGTTTGGAGAGTTTCCGGTTGGGGGCAGGTATGATCATGCCACCGGGAACATTTCGATCTGTGCCCTTTGGCGCACAGCTAAACGCGTTTCTCACGGAGAGATAATCAGCAATAGAATTGCTGGATCATAGACGAGGTGCACATTTGGGCCTTGTCTCAGTTAAGACAGGGTTTTCCAAAGGGGTTGTACCTGGCTTCCCTCCCGCCAGCAGGGTATGAAAGTTCTGGTTGCATTACATCCTTGCCAACACTTGGTACCCTTTTCTTTTTTTAGTTATTTAGTTATGTAATGATCCCACAATGTGCTTTAAATTTGCATTTGTGTCCCTGATGGATATGAGTTTGAGCACCCTTTCCTATGCTTGTCGACCGCTTAGATAACCTCTTATGAAATATGACTTCAGACTTTACCATTTTTCTATGGTGTTGCCTGTCTTCTTTGTATTGATTTCACAGAACTCTTTCTATGTTCTAGGTATAGATATTCCCTTGATATATATTACAAATACTCTTTTTCATCCGTGACTTCATTTGATCCATTAGAGGAGGACCCGGGAATTTTGAGCCTCAAGATCATTGGAATCCAGGGCAAGCTTTACCTGTGCGAGCCTCAGTTTCCCTCTCTCAATCCCGTGGATGTTAGCTCACTGGTGCATAAATGGAGCACCTTTGTTGGGGTGAGGAAGCCCTGAGTTAAAATGGGCAAAGCTGGCCTTGCAGGGCTTCCAGCCTAAGTTGGCCGTGTTTTTCAGGTCTGTATACCGATTTCCAGGCCTTGAAAATACACAGCGAGCCAGGCCCATGTCCTGCCCTTGAAGGGGACTGCACCAGGAGTGAGCGCAGGGGGCTGTGGGAGGCCAGCAGAAACGCTAACCGGGATAAGGTATTGCGGAAGGCTTCCTGGAGGAGGTGAGTCTAAGCCTCTTCTGTTCACGTACAGGCTTGGGCACCTTTGTGCATCCCGTACTGCACAGACGTCTAGGAGACAGACAGAATGGGCTTACTTTCACCTGTTCTCACCCCCTCCAGTAGACCAGTGTGCTTGACGGGGATGATTGCCGCCCCAGGGGACAATTGGCAATGTCTGAGGACATTTTTGGTCATCAGGACTCGGGGAGGGGATGCTACTGGCATCTCCTGGGTAGAGGCCAGGGATGCAGCTCACCTCCTACAGTGCACAGGGCAGCCCCACCCCACACTGCCACAGAGAATGATCTGGTCCAAATGTCTGTATCGCAGAGACTGCGAAACTCCAAGAGGGACAATTACAGTGTGATGTGAGCAGGGGAAGAGGGGAGAGCAGCGGGATTGTCCTGGCTTTAAGGAGTTTATTTATTTATTTATTTATTTATTTAGAGCCCAGGCTGGAGTACAGTGGCACTATCTTGGCTCACTGCAACCTCCGCCTCCTGGGTTCAAGTGATTCTCCTGCCTCAGCCTCCCGAGCAGCTGGGATTACGGGTGCCCACCACCATACCCGGCTAATTTTTGTATTTTTAATAGAGATGGGGTTTCGCCATGTTGGCCAGGCTGGTCTCGAACTCCTGATGTCAGGTGATTCACCTGCCTTGGCCTCCCAAAGTGCTGGGATTACAAACATGAGCCACCAAGCCTGGCCAGGAGTTTATTAACCTTTAAGTGCACTGTGGGAACCATGAACCACGTGTGGCTACAGAGCCCTTGAAATGTGACTGCTGTGGCTGAGGACATGAATTGTAAGTTTTTTTCTTTTTTTTTGAGACAGAGTCTTGCTCTGTCACCCAGGCTGGAATGCAGTGGTGTGATCTCGGCTCACTGCAACCTCCACTTCCCAGGTTCAAGTGATTCTCTTTGCCTCAGCTCCCCAAGTACCTGAGATTACAGGCACCTGCCACCATGCCTGGCTAATTTTGTATTTTTAGTAGAGTAGGGTTTTGCCATGTCGGCCAGGCTGGTCTCGAACTCCTGACCTCATGTGATCTGCCTGCCTCGGCCTCCCAAAGTGCTGGCATTACAGGGATGAGCCACCAGGTCTGGCCAAATTTTAAGCTTTAATCTATTTAAATTTCAGAACAGATACTCAGTCCCATTCTTGGAAAACTTTTAATTGGAGCATTTTTAATTGTGTGCAGCAATTCGGGGATGTGGATGTACTTTGTCAACTGTCAGTTTTAGGAAATCTCCGTACAGATGAGCTATTTCCACTGAGAATTTAGCATCCACATTGAGGTGCGCTGAAAGTAGAAGTTACACCCCAGGTTTCCAAGACCGAGTCCTTAAAAAACAAAGAATATAAATTACCTCCGTAGTGTTTATATTAATGATAATATGTTGTGTATATTGAGTTAAACAAAATCTGTTACTAACTTTACTTCTGCAATGTAGCTACTGGAAAACAGAATTTAAAGTATGTCTCACACTGTATTTCTATTGGGTGGCGCTGTTAAAACCAAAGGAGCTAGAATTGTGTGGTGGAAGGTTTTAGGCAGGGGTTGATATCCTCTGGTCACAATGACAAGAGGGGATTCCAGAGACCAGAGCAAGTCTGACTACGGGAGACTGCATGGCCTAGGAGACCTGAGCCACAGTCACCAAGAGAAGCTCTGATTCCCCAGAGAGGAGGTGCCCACTGCCAGTCCACAGGTGAGCAACCAGACTGGGTCCTGAAGAGGGAGGAGCATTTAGGAGAGGCAGGCCGTGGCAAGGCTCCCAGCTAAAAGCCAGCAGGAGAGAGACCTTGGCCACCAAGACTCTGCCAGCTCCTGACAGTCACCACTCCAGACACCTGCCAGCTCCAGCCTGACCTCGCCTCCACCCTGGCTGCTGCCCGTACTGCCCTCAGGTCTGAAACCTCATCTCTTGCTGCGTGGCCCTGCTCTGTGCTACTTACGAGCTGTGTCACCTTGAACAAGCGGCTTTCCCTCTCTGGGGGTGGCCAGCTTTGCGTGGCCTGGCCCGTGTTGCACCTGGAGCTCAGGAAAGATCAGAGATGCCCACGGGTGACAGGTCTTCCTGGGCTGGGTGTTTTGGGGGTGGCATTATGAAGTCTCAGTGGGGGCTGTGCAGACAGTTCTCTCTGTTTGCAGGTGGCTTCCCCCCTCTGCTCTGTGTGTTATGTCCTCACGTCACTGCTGAGGAAGTGGAGGCTCAGCGAGGTGAAGCAGCTTACCCAGGGCCACACAACTCCGCAGAGGCAGACTTCAGAGGAGTAACTCTTTGACTATGCAGGTCCAAGGACACCCTCCTGTGGCTGTAACTCAGTGTTCTATCACGGGCAGACCACTGCACCTCTTTGGGCGTTAGTTTCCCCATCTGTTAAATGGGGAGAACAGCAGTGCCAGTCGCAATGACTGCTGAGGCTATAGTAAGTTGAATAAAGTAACAGCACCGGCCCAGGACAAGGCTCCAGGTGGTGGCTGCTGCTTGCTGACTGATCTGTGCCTAAGTGTTCACTGCAGCCTTCTGCAGTGAGTGATATGAGCCCATTTTTACAGGAAGGAAACGGAGGCTAAGCTGTGGAACTGGTGAGAGCAAAGATGGGGTCCCGTCTGGCTTCTCGGCCCCAGAGCCCTTTCCCTCATCTGCTTGGCCCTCCGGCATTACCTGTTATGCACCACAGGGCAAGGCTTGTTCTGTGCCCAGCCTGGTCCTCTGTCCTGCATGACTGGACATGAACGGGCACAGGGGCGACTTCGCCAGTGGCGCTCACAGATGTCCAGGCCGCTGGGCCTGCCCCCTCCCCTAAGAACTCTGCTTCCTTTGCCAGGTGAGCTGTAGCCATTCCTCCTTCCTGCTCCAAGCAGCTGCTGAGAGCCAGAGTGGTTGGTCAGTAAGCTGGGACGAGACACCCAGCCTGCAGCCGGACCCTAAAGTCAGAACTGGGAGACGTCTTAGAGGTCACTGGATGCTGGTGCTGGTTGTCCAGACACCTCGTTCAGCCTCAGTCTCCACCTCTGGAAAATGGGAGGAATCATCGCCTTGGCAAAAACGGCAGCCTCTGGCAACACAAAGTTGGTGCAGAAGGGGACCGTGCAGACTGCTGGCGGGAGGGTTTTTCGGGGGGGCGCTTCGGCAGTATCTGCTGAAGAAGTATATAGGGCTGAGCCAGCCAACCCCCTATAGGTAGTTACCTAGAGCTGCGCTTCTCAAATTGTGTTGTGTGTGGGAATGCCTGGGGTCTGGTGAAAATGCAGGTTCAGGTCTGCGCACAATGGATCACGAGGCCCGGAGTTTGAGACCAGCCTGGCCAATATGGTGACACCCTGTCTCTACTAAAAATACAAAAATTAGCTGGGTGTAGTGGCAGGTGCCTGTAGGCCCATCTGCTGGAGAGGCTGAGGCAGGAGAATTGCTTGTACCCGGGAGCGGAGTTTGCAGAGAGCCGAGATCGTGCCACCGCACTCCAGCCTGGGGGACAGAGCAAGACTCCGTCTCAAAAAAAAAAAAAAAGCAAGTTTAGTTCCTTCTCTGGCATAGGACTGACAGGCTCCCAGGTTGGCCTTGGTACCTGTAAGACCCTAGTCAGGCCCGAGGGCACCTTTCATGCATGGGCACAAGGAGGCACGGTCCTTTGTGATGATACGTCATTGCAGGAAGGTGAAAGCAGCTCCCCTGTCTGTCGGAAGGCCTTGGCCAACTGAATGGTGCGCTGTTCCTGCTGGGATGCTCTGGGACGATTCAGGAGAGGGAGGGAGGTCCATCGGTGTGGCATATGGATAGGTCTTGTCTTCTGCAAGGATGGCAGTGCCCTCTGGAGGCCGGGGCTTTGTCTTGTTTACTGATTTGGCCCCGGTGCTAGAACAGGGCCTGGTACACAGTAGGTGCTCAAGCAGTGTTTACTAGATGGTAGAACACATAGGCCGACATGGAAAGACCTCGCGTTGAGTGAACCCAGCCAGTTTCAGGAGGCTATGTAGAATCCAGGGCTTCTTAACCTTGGGACTGCTAACATTTGGAACTGGATGATTCTCTGTGCGGGGGGCTTACCTGGGCACTGTAGGATGTTTAGCAGGATCTCTGAGCTCTACCCATGAGATGACCCCTGGTTGCGGCAACCAAAACTATCTCTGGACGTTACCAGTAGTTCCCTGAATGGCAAAATGGCCCCTGGTTGAGGACCACAGGTGCGACAGGACAGCACGTGGATGAACGAGAGAAAGAGGAGTGTAAGATGGAGGGCTGGGTGGTTGGAGGAAGGGAGAGAGAGCCCGTGTCACTTCCGTCTAGATTAGATTTGGCTGTGTTCTCATAGTTAAAAGCAAGTGTGTGGCCGGGCGCAGTGGCTCACGCCTGTAATCCCAGCACTTTGGGAGACCGAGGCCGGTGGATCACCTGAGGTCAAGAGTTTGAGATTAGCCTGGCCAACCTGACGAAACCCTGTCTCTACTAAAAAAAAAATACAAAAATTAGCCGGGCATGGTGGCAGGCCCCTGTAATCCCAGCGACTCGGGAGGCTAAGGTGAGAGAATCATTTCAACCTAGGAGAAGGAGGTTGCAGTGACCCGAGATTGTGCCAGCCTGGGTGACAGAGCGAGACTCCATCTCAAAAATAAAAAAAAGTAGAAATGGTATGGGGACTGGCTTGTAGAGCTGTGAGGATTTAGTGAAATGACACAGCTGGAGCGTTCAGCACGGTGTCTGGCCCATGGTGGGGGTCCCGCCGAAGGAGACCATCGTTTCACTGTATGGCATCTCTCCAGCAGCCCCTACGCATACAGAAGCACGTAAGACCTTCTTGCATATGGGCAGACTGGAGCTCAGAGAAGGAAAGGGACTTTCCCAAGGTCACACAGCAAAGGAGGAGTTAGACTTGCCTTCGTGACCCCAAAGTAGGAACAGTTTCTCCTCTGCCACCCTGTGGCCCCCGCCAGGCTTCTGGGCCCCCCGGTCTTTGTATCTGTGGATTGAGGCTGTGTCGAGTGCTTGCTGTCCACCAGCCTGGCTGGCACCCAGGAAGCAGACAAGGCTGGAAGTGTCAGGGAGTGTAGCCTGTGGGAGTTGTGCCCTGGCTTTGCCCAGCAGCTCTGGGAGGACTGCCAGGGATCTGGGGCATGTGAGGAAGGACGTTGGCAGAGATGTTCCCTGTAGGTGGGTACTGGACTGGCTGCCAGCCCTATGCAGCTTCAAAGTCATGCTGCTCTCCCCCTGCTCAGACACCTGCTATGGCTTCCTAGTACCTAAGCCTCAATTGTCCTTCCTGGGCCTGCTGGGATAGCATTGCATGTCCTGCAAAGGACTCTCCGTGAGATTGCTAGATCCCAGATACTACTAATACTACTACTACTAATAGGATTTAGAGCATCTACTGTTTGCTAGGCATGGAACTGAGTGCTTCACGTGCAATATCTTACGTAATCCTTACAAAAGCCACGTGGCACCGCTATCATAGGATTCTCATTTTGCAGATGAGGAAACTGATGCCCACAGAGGTTAAGTGTCTTGCCCAAAGTCCGGTAGCTCCGAAGCCAGCATCTGCAGCCTGACTCCGGAGCCACGCTTGAACCAGGAGGCCATCCTCCCTCATCTTGTTAGGAGAGCAAGCCAGCACGGTGCCAGCAGAGAAGGCCTCTGGTTGCGTGGGAAGAACCCAGCCAGGTGTTCAAGCTTGGCCGTGCCGTTAACTTGCTGTGTGACCTTGGCTACACTCTCCTTTCTGAGCTCGCCCAGGCTTTCTTCAAGGCCGCTGCGGGCTGTGCAGCCCAGAGCTCAAGGAAGCAAAGGTATGCCACAAATCTAGAGATCATCTTCCCTTTTATTTCCTATCACAGGATAGATATGTATATGATGCATATACACTGATCGGACGTGCTCCTGTACCTGCTCTGTCCCACCGTGTGCATTTCCTCAGAGGCTCCTAGAAGGCCCTGTTGTCCAGGCTAGGAGGTTTCTGGGGGCTCCAGGCTCCCACTCCTGGCTGAAGGTGTCAGTAGAACCATGGTGTTAAGCGGGGGTTTGCAGAAGCCAGGGTTTGACCTGGGAGAGCCCTAGGCAGCAGGGGATGATTGAGTAATCAAGTGATCAAGGTAGTATATGAATGCACAGTTTGAAAAATTGGAACTAGTGGATGAACCTTGACCGGAGTGTGGTTAAGTGGGAAAAGCTGGTCACCAGAGTGTGCTGTGTGTGATTCCATTTATGTGAAATGTTCAAAATGGATAAATTCATAGAGACGGAAAGTAGAGTAGTGGTCTTCTGGGGGCTGCAGGGAGAAGGGGGTTGGAGTTTGATACCTAAAAGTATGAGACTTCTCTTTGGGTGATGAAAATGTTGGGAAATTGAGTATGACTGTACTAAAACTCCATGAATGCACTACTCTGAATATACTAGAAACCTGTGAAGATACTATAAACCATTATACTGTGATTATACTAAAAACCATTAAACTGTACACTTTATTTTTCTTGAGATGGAGTCTCACTCTGTTGCCCAGGCTGGAGTGCAGTGATGTGATCTCAGCTCACTGCAACCCCCACCTCCCGGGTTCAAGCGATTCTCCTACCTCAGCCTCCCAAGTAGCCGGGATTACAGGCACCCACCACCATGCCCGGCTGATTTTCATATTTTTAGTAGAGACGGGGTTTCACCATGTTGCCCAGGCTGGTCACGAACTCCCGACCTTAGGTGATCTACCTGCCTCGACCTCCCAAGGTGTTGGGATGACAGGTGTAAGCCACTGCGCCTGGCCCACGAACCGTACACTTTAAATAGGTGAGTTGTATTGTTATGTGCATTGCCCCTCAGTAAGGCTGTTAGAAAACAATCTTAATTAATGCAAAAATAACCATGAAAAACAACGTCTCCACATTGTAAATAATGTCAGGCTCAGTATTACTGATCTTTTTCTTTCTGCCAGGGTTCCAGTATGTCTTGGCACAGCACAACATCATTTGTCCTATTTGTTTAAACATTTAACTATTTTTGTTTGTTTGTTTGTCACGGGGTTTTTTTCCACTAATTTAAAAAAGATTGCATTGAAACGTGATTGATCTCGGTTCCTGAGTTTTTTGGCACCCCGTAGAGTTTTTGTGCTCGAGGACAATGACTCACTTGCCTCACCCTGTCGCCGCCCTGCCAGGCAAGCCTTTGGCTCTCCCTAGGGTGGCAGGGTCTCCCCCACCACGCTGTCCCTTCCTCCTGTCTGTCTCCTCGTGGGACAGGTGAGACCCCCAGCAAGCCCACCCTGAGAGAGGCTGTGAGTTGTTTGTCCAGCCAGGGAGTCATGTGTGAGGACCAGAGTAGAGAGCCACCTCCTCCTCCTGCTCACATTGTCTCCTTTGCTGGCTTCTCCCTTCTCTCCTCCCATCTCTCTCTCTTTTTTAATCTTTTTTTTTTTTTTTTTTTTTTTTGAGGCCAGGCCTGGTGGCTTATGCCTGTAATCCCAGCACTTTGGGAGGCCAAGGCAGGCAGATCACTTGAGGTCAAGAGCGGGAGACCAGCCTGGCTAATGTGATGAAACCCTGTCTCTACTAAAAATACAGAAAATTAGCCAGTGTTCTGGCAAGTGCCTGTAATCCCAGCTGCTCAGGAGGCTGAGGCAGGAGAATCACTTGAACCTGGGAGATGGAGGTTGCAACGTGAGCTGCTCTACTGCACTCCAGCCTTGGTGACAGAGGGAGACTGTCTCAAAAAAAAAAAAAAAAGAAAAAAAAATATATATATATGAATCACAAATATGTATGATTCTCTGTACTGGGGGCTACCTGGGCACTGTAAGACGTTTAACAGCATCTGTGGGCTCTACCCATGAGATGACCCCTCGTTGTGGCAACCAGAACTGTCTCTGGACATTACCAGTAGTTCCCTGAACGGCAAAATGGCCCCTGGTTGAGGACCACAGGTGTGACAGGACAGCACGTGGATGAACGAGAGAAAGAGGAGTGTAAGATGGAGGGCTGGGTGGTTGGAGGAAGTGAGAGAGCGCCCGTGTCACTTCTGTCTAGATTAGATTTGGCTGTGTTCTCATAGTTAAACCAAGTGGGCGGCTAGGTGCAGGGGCTCACGCCTGTAATTCCAGCACTTTGGGAGACTGAGGCGGGCACATCACTTGAGGTCCGGAGTGACCCCCTATAATCCCCCTCCCAAAGTGCTGGGATTGCAGGCGTGTGCCACTGTGCTCCATCCATATTTTTGTGTCACATTTTCAGGTGCCACAGAGGTGCCTGCTCATCACAGCATGCAGATGATAGCGATTATTCTGCTACTAGATTTGGTTTTTGCTGCTTTAATAAAAAGAGCATATAGGTTACACATAATATTTCACAGCATTTTTGTGATCGCATTCTTAGCCAACTTTTACTCCATTGGTTTCCTTTTCATCCTCTCTATTTTATTGTATTCCATTGAAAAGCAATCTTCTGGGAAGGGGCCAGCCTATATATATTTTTGAGACAGAAGAGTCTTGCTCTGTCAGCCAGGCTAGAGTGTAGTGATGTGACCACAGCTCACTGCAGCCTTGATCTCCCAGGCCCGAGTGATCCTCTGGCCTCAGCCTCCCTAGTAGTTGGGACTACAGAAACATGCCACCACACCTGGCTACTTTTTAAGTTTTTGTAGAGATGGAGCTTCGCTATGTTGCCCAGGCTGGTCTTGAACTCCTGAGCTCAAGTGATCCTCCCTCTTCAGCCTCCTGAAGTGCTGGCATGACAGACATGAGCCACTGCTCCTGGCTCCATCTCTCTTCTTGGAGATGGCTCCCTGGATCCCCCAGCAGCCCTCACCTGTCCTCCAGTCCTTGTCTTTGAAGGCATCCTACACCAGAGAGAGCCAGTGCCCCTTCCCAGGTCACAACCAGGCCAGTGCTCACAATTTCCCACTGTCCCCAGGTTAACTCCAAGCTCATTACCTGGCATTCAAAGCCTGGCACAGTCTAGGGCTTGCCAGTCCAGTTTCCTTTCCCCACTCTTCCTGCCCACCCCTGCTGATTTCTCATCAGTAGATTCAGATGGGACCCATCATTATTGACGAGCTCCGAGGCATTCGCTGAGGGTCTCTGGCCTTTCTCTCATGTAAGCCTCTATCTCGTGTAATCCTCACAGCACATTGCCAGTAAGAATTAATTGGACCCATTTTACAGATGAGGAAACTCAGGCCCAGAGAGTGGAGGTGATGTGCCGCGGGTCGGGGGCAGAGGCAGGTGCACACCCAGGCTGGCTGGCAGCACACATGGGACTCTGCCCACCTGTCTGTGCCTCCCCTCATCCATTATGGGTGTTTGCTTTCCCTCAGGGTCATGTGTACAGTGTCCATGCCAGGGTCACCCCCACTTTGGTCCCTGACGGCCTTCACACTTCTAACTTAGTAGCCAAGGCCACCTGCCAGTGTATGATGCCAGCATGGACAGGAGCCATGGTCTTTTATAACAGCTGCCGTCTCCTACCTACTTATATTTGGGTCTTGCTATGTCGATGGCCGCAGGCTGGGTCTCAAATTCCTGGGCTCAGGCTGTCTTCCTGCCTTGGCTTTGTGAGCAGCTGGGATCACAGGCGCGAGCCGCTGCTCCTGGCCTCTTAAAATAAAATCAGAACATGCAAACCGTGCTCCACAATATGCCTTCAAGTGTTTCTGGTGCAAATCCCTGCTGCTCTTGTGTTTGATGGTGGGGCGCAGAAGCGGGCAGGAATGGGAGGGAAGGAGAGTCCAAACCCCTCTGAGGCAGGACCACGGCTCCCTGGCCCCGACAGCCATAGATTTTGTGTCCATAACGGAGCCAGACGCTGGCAGCGATTCTTAACTGGGGTCCCAGGCTGCATTCGTGGGCCTCGGAATTTGGATCGGGGGGAAGACTACATCTTTATGGATGCTAGTTTAACATTTCCTCCAGGTGACAACATAGGTGATAGATCACAGCAGTAGTGGCAGCACTTGGGTCACCAGTAGAAACCACACTTTTTTTTTTGGAGATGGAGTTTGGCTTTTGTTGCCTAGGCTGGAGTG
Source organism: Saimiri boliviensis (assembly GCF_048565385.1). Taxonomy (NCBI): domain Eukaryota; kingdom Metazoa; phylum Chordata; class Mammalia; order Primates; family Cebidae; genus Saimiri; species Saimiri boliviensis. The sequence goes on along the minus strand of NC_133469.1, from coordinate 29,057,236 downwards.
CGATGGCGTGATCTCAGCTCACTGCAACCTCTGCCTCCTGGGTTCAAGTGATTCTCCTGCTTCAGCCTACCGTGTAGCCGGGATTACAGGCATGCACCACCACACCTGGTTAATTTTGTATTTTTAGTAGAGATGGGGTTTCACCATGTTGGTCAGGCTGGTTTCAAACTCTTGACCTCAGGTGAGCCACCCACCTCGGCCTCCCAAAATGCTGGAATTACAGGCGTGAGCCACTGCACCCAGCCGATATCACTTTCAACGGCAAAAACTGCATGACTTTTGCACCAGCCTACTAGAACGCTGAGTTCAGTGCCCTAAGCAATACTTCACAGAGTGGGGGTGAGGGGCAGCAGGACTTGTTAAAATGCAGATTCCCTAGGCTCCCCCTTTTCTTCCAAATCAGAATATTTGAGGGCAGGCCCCAGGAATCTGCCTTTTAACAGTTTCGGGCTATTCAGAAGCACACCAAGGTTTAACCATCCCCCTAAAGGGAAGGAATAACAGTGATGAAGTAACAAAGCTCTGTTCTGAGCCCTTTATGTGAGTTTATTTATTTTGAGACAGAGTCTCTTGCTCTGTTACCCTGGCTGGAGTGCAGTGGTGCCATCTCGGCTCGTTGTAACCTCCTCCTCCCGGGTTCAAGCAATTCTTATGCTTCAGCCTCCCAAGTAGCTGTGATTACAGGCATGAACCACTACGCTTGGCTAATATTTTTAGCAGAGACAGGGTTTCACCATGTTGACCAGGCTGGTCTCGAACTCCTGACCTCAGGTGATCTGCCTCAGCCTTCTAAAGTGCTGGGATTGCAGGCGGGAGCCACCGCAAGTTTATTTAATCTTCACAAGTGCTAATGGCCTCCCCATTTCACAGATGAGGAAATTGAGGCACAAAGATGTTAGCTAACACCTCTCCCCGACCCCCAACCCAGTGCGGCATTGCTGGTAATCAGCCAGGTATGCAGGATACCTGCGCCTCTGCTCAGTCCGCCATCTCTGACAGCTTTTGGGCAGAGGAATAGAGACGGGATCCCATGGCGGGTGGGGGTGAAAGCTCAGGAAGCACCGGTCCTTACACGATCACGCCGGCCCTTTCCTGTTTGCCTTGTTTACCAGGAAGGGGCCCTCTGTGTTTCTGTGCAGGAAGTCCAGAGCAGGGGCTGTGCCAGGTGCTGGAGGCAAGGCTGGGAGGTGGTCCAGTGGTCTGAGCTAGGCTCAACGATGAGCAGCTAGCTGTCTGACCTGGAGCTCATAGCTTCTCCATCTGTGTATGGGGTGGGGTCGAGATTTGGAAGAGGTAGTTAAGAGCTTGGGGTTTGGGCATCAGACAGATCCAAGTTCCAGATCACATTCAGCCAGTTATCATCTGTGTGATCTCCAACAAAGCACCTCCCCTCTCTAAGCCTCAGTTTCCCCTTCTGTAAAGCTAGACAATAAGTATAGTGCTTACCCTCCAAGTGCTTACCTTAAGGTCAAAATTATACAGTTGGCTCTCTGAATTCATGGGTTCTGCATGTGGGGATTCAGCCAGCAGTGGATCAAAAACATGTGGGAAAAAATGGATAGTGGCATCTGTACTGAACATGAACAGGACTTTTTTTTTGTCCTGTGATTACTCTCTAAAGAATGCAGTGTAACAACTATTTACATAGCATTTACATTGTATTAGGTAGTATAGTTGATCTAGCACCGATTTAAAGTATATGGGAGGATATGTGTAGGTTATATGCAAATACGGTGTCATTTTATTTAAGGGATTTGGACATCTGGATTTTGGTATTCAAGGGGGATTCCTTAATCAATCCCCTATGATATGGAGAGAAGACTGTATATAAAACCACCAGCCAGGTGCGGTGGCTCATGCCTATAATCACAGCATTTTGGGAGGCTGAGGTGGGAGGATTAAACTCAGATCAGCCTTGGCAACATAGTGAGATCCCGTCTCTACAAAAATAAAAAATTAACTGGGTATGGTGGCACATGCCTGTAGTCCCAGCTACCTGGGAACCTGAGGCAGGCACATCATTTAAGGCCAGGAGTTTCAAGGCTGCAGTGAACAATGATCCTCCTATGTCACTCCAGCCTTAGAGACAGAGGGAGACCCTGTCTCTTTAAAAAAAAAAAACAAAAAAAAAAACCGGGCATACACAAGTCTCTCTGCTAGTCCTTACGTGGCAACAGACAGGATGCTGGATGATTCCCTGTGCATGAGTGTGCACGTCTTACTCTTTTCAATCAACTATTTGTTTTTCCGAATTGTACATTTTTCTCTTACTCACCAAAGGCTGGCCACCTGGGTCCTCCCACAGCTCCTACCGAGATAAGTCCCAGAACCAAAGTACGCGCACACTGGTTTCTGCCTCCGCGCACTGTATTTGTGCTTTGTGAGTTTGTGCAGGTTGCTGGGAGGGCAGCTGCTGATAGTGTCTTTTTTTTTTTTTTTAATTAAGCTGGAGTTTCGCTGTGGTCACCCAGGCTGGAGTACAATAGCGCGATCTCGGCTCACTGCAACCTCCGCCTCCCGGGTTCAAGCGATTCTCCTGCCTCAGCTTCCCAGATAGCTGGGACTACAGGCACCTACCACCGCGCCTGGCTAATTTTCATATTTTTAGTAGAGATGGGGTATCAGCATGTTGGCCAGGCTGGTCTCGAACCCCTTACCTCAGGTGATCTGCCTGCCTTAGCCTCCCAGAGTGCTGGGATTACAGGCGTGAGCCACCACGCCTGGCTGATAGTGTCTTTTTGTGATATGGACTGGGGGGTTGGGCAAACTATGTCCATGGGACAAATCTAGCTCACCGTCTGTTTTTGAAACAAGTCTTACCAGAACACAGCCACATGCCTTCATGTATGTGTCATCTTGATTGTTTGTGTTAAAATTCCACAGTTGCAGTGGAGATCTTGTGGCCCACAGAGCCAAAAACATCGGCTTGCTGACTTCACAGAAGCTTGCCGACCCCCAGGAGAGCTGGTGAAGCAGGGTCATCGAAAGTTGGGGAAACAGTTTGGGTGCTGGCATCAGACGGCCTGAGTTCCGGTTCAGGCTCAACCAGTTACCATCTGTGTGACCTCCAGCAAAGCACTTCACCTCTCTAAGCCTCAGTTTCCCCTCTGCAAATCGTGGCTAGTAATAGAGCCCACCCTCAGGGTTGTTGTTCAGAGTCAAAATGTACAGGGCCAACCGTGCATTTGGCCTCTAACGATGAAGAACAGGGAAAAGGAGTCCCTCCTGACCCCACCCTGCCAGACCACACATTCCTTAGTGTGTGTAGGTCCCTGCCGGTCTTTATCCGTGTGCTGTAATGACAGTGATTATAATATCAAATGACGGCTGGGCGTCGTGGCTCATGCCTGTAATCCCAGCACTTTGAGAGGCCCAGGCAGGAGGATGACTTGAGCCCAGGAGTTTGGGGCCAGCCTGGACAATAAAACAAGACCCTGTTTCTACAAAACAATACAATATTGGCCAGGCGTGGTGGTGCACTGGCTACCTGGGAGGCTGAGATGGGAGTATTCACTTCAGCCCAGGTGATTGAGGCTGTAGCAAGCCACGATTACACCACTGTATTCTAGCCAGGGTGACAAGAGCAAGACCCTGTCTCAAAAAAAAAAAAAAAAAAGAAAAAAAAGACAGGAAAAAAATTTAACGGTAATAATTTTCTCACGTCGGCTCTGCCTGGCTCAGTGGAAGTTACACAGTTCCTATGGCACTCTTTCTTCCAGGTGTGATTCCCGTTTCTCAGATGAGAACACGGAGGCTCAGCGAGCTGCCCCAGGTTGACCCAGGACACCCAGCCTCTGAGTAGGGAAGCCAGGATGTGACCCCTGGCCTTCAGCGGGGGAGGCTGGGATAGTATGTGGGGCCCTGCTTGGATGGTTTTTGGTTAAAAAAAAAAAAAAAAAATGCAAAGCAAGACTTGGGGAAGGTCCCAGATCAAGGAACACAGGCTCGGGACAGAGAGAGACGTGGGTTTTCCTTCCAGCCGTATGGCCTCGGGCAGGTCCCTTTACCTCTCTGAGCCCCAGGAAATGGATCATGAATGAGGGAGGGTCAAACAGGGTATATAATAAGTGCTCTAAGTCTGAACTATTTTTTTTTTTTTTTTTTTTTTTAAGGCAGAGTCTCTCTGTCACCCAGATTGCAGTGCAGTGGTGTGGTCCTGGCTCACACAACCTCTGCCTCCCAGGCTTAAGTGATCCTCCCACCTCAGCCTCCCAAATAGCTGGGACTATAGGTGTATGTCACCACGCCCAGCTAATTTTTGTATATTTTTGTAGAGGCAGTGTCTGGTCTTACTGTCCAGGCTGGTCGCAAACTCCTTTCCTGTAGCAATCCATCCCCCTCAGCCTCCCAAAGTGCCAGGCTTATAGGCGTGAGCCACTGGGCCCGGCCTGAACTGAGCTAACATTTTTGTTTTTGGGTTTTTTTGAGACGCTGTCTCACTCTGATGCCCAGGCTGGAGTGCAGTGGCACCATCTCGGCTCACTGCAGCCTCCACCTCTCGGGTTCAAGCGATTCTCCTGCCTCAGCCTCCTGAGTAGCTGGGACTATAGGCATGTACTACCATGCCTGGCAAATTTTTGTATTTTTAGTAGAGACGGGGTTTCATCATGTTGGCCAGTCTAGTCTTGAACTCCTGACCTTGTGATCTGCCCACCTTGGGTTCCCAAAGTGTTGAGATTACAGGCGTGAGCCACTGCACCCGGCCCTGAGCTAATATTTTTGAGGCTGCATGCCAGCCTCCCTGCCCTTCCTCTTGAACCACTCTGCATACTTTTTACGCTCAAGTAGCGTCCACAGCTTCAGAATTATTTTTCCCTTACTCTTACCCCATTGAAATCTGTAGGGCTTTCTTGGCTGGCTTCCCACCCCCCACTCCCCACCCCGCAGTAGTTCAGAAGTCCCTGATTCCTAGGGACGCTGTCCAAGAGACCTATGTCTCTCCAGCTCTGCAGAAAGTTGGGGCGTGGTGGATGGGAGGTGGTGTGGTCAGTGTGGTTCGGTAGGGTTGGGAAGAGCCATGGCAATGGAATGTTGGGAGCTGGTTCCCATGGGGAGGAGTCGCAGGGCTGGTGGCTGAGCCTGAGCACGCGGGCACTGGGCCCTGCTCCAAGGCCACTCTGTAAGTGCTGTGACCTCCAGAGCTGGCTTTGTGTGCTGCCAGCCCCCCGCTGTTGTCCCCTCCCTGTCCCCTGCCGCTTTTCTCTTGGGAACCTCCTGATCCGCTGAGCTTGGAGAAATGATGATTTAGAAAGTTCGTATAGATTTGAGCCAAGAATCAGTGTGGGCTCAGTGCAAACATCACCCCCTTCTTTCTTTAGCCCCTGTGGAATGCCTCCACCTCTCATCATGCGAATTTCCTTCTGAGCCTTTATCACTGATGTCTTTGTCTCACATGCTGGTTTCTTTGCTCCCCACTGGAATGTCAGCTCTGTGAAGGCAGGGACCTTTGTCTGTTGCCCTTGATGTATCCCAGTATCTTGACCAGGGCCCTGCGCATGATACTTGCTCAGTAAACATTGGTGGAACGAATGAATCTGAGGCTAAGGGGATCTCTTAGATTGAACAGCCCCCACCCTTCCAGGGGCCTTTCATAGTCAATGGAAAGAGGAAGCAAAGTCCCCTCCCATGGACTCCTGCTTCCCCCGACCGCTTTTTTTTTTTTTTTTTTTTTTTTTTTTTTAATTTTTTTAGTTGGACTCTGTCACCTAGGCTGGCGTGCAGTGGCGCGATCTTGGCTCATTGCAACCTCCACTAACCGGATTCAAGCGATTCTCCTGCCTCAGCCTTCCGAGTAGCTGGGACTATAGGCACGTGCCACCATGCCTGGCAATTTTTTTTTTTTTTTTTTTTTTTTTTTTGTATTTTTAGTACAGACAGGGTTTGACCATGTTGGCTAGCATGGTCTTGATTTCCTGACCTGGTGATCTGCCCACCTTGGCCTCCCAAGTGCTGGGATTGCAGGCATGAGCCACCGCACCCGACGAAATGAAACCCCACTGTTTCCAATGACCAGCTGATTCTGGCTTAATCTGATTTTTTCTTCTTTCTTTCTTTCTTTCTTTTTTTTTGAGACAGAGTTCTGCCCTGTTGCCAGGCGGGAGTGCAGTAGTGCAATCTCGGCTCACTGCAACCGCCGCCTCCCGGATTCAACCGATTCGCCTGTCTTAGCCTCCTGAATAGCTGGGATTATAGGCGTGCGCCTCCACGCCTGGCTAATTTTTTGGATTTTAGTAGAGATGGAGTTTCACGCTGTTGGCCAGAATGGTCTCGATCTTCTGACCTCATGATCTGTCTGCCACAGCCTCCCAAAGTGCTGGGTTTACAGGCATGAGCCACTGCGCCTGGCTGCTACCCCTGTTTTGTGAGCCACAGGACACCACGCCAGGGATGGCGCCTTGGAGACAGAGGCGCAGTCAGAGACTGTCCTGCCCTCTTCCTAGCTGTGTGGCTTCTGCTAATCACTCCATCTCTTGGAGCTTCAGTTTCTTCACTTCTGAGATGGGGATAAAAATCCCCACCACACAAGGTTTTCCTGAAAGCAAGAGCCAGCATGCAAATAGCACTTGCTATGGGCCAGGTACTGTTCTAACATGCCCTCATTTATTTTTACCTCCTAGCATTCCTACAAGACTACTTTCTCATTTGCACCGGGCACATTTCAAAGTGCCCTTCTAGGAGATGTTACAGTTGCGTATCCCTTTATCTGAAATGCTTGGGACCAGAAAGGTTTTGGATTTCAGATTTTTTTTTTCTTCGGAGGCAGCATCTCCCTCTGACAGCCAGGCTGGACTGCAGCGGCATGATCAGGGCTCACTTTAGCCTTCACCTCCAGGGTTCAAGTGATTCTCCTGCCTCGGTGTCTCAATTAGCTGAGACTATGGGCAAGCACCGCCACACCTGGCTAATTAAAAAATATAAAGTAGAGACAGGGTCTCCCTATGTTGCCCAGGCTGGTCTCGAAATCCTGGGCTCAAGTGATCCTCCTGCCTCAGCCCTCAAAGCGCTGGGATTACAGGCCTGAGCTACCACATCCGACTTAGATTTTTTTCTGAGTTTGGAATATTTGCATTATACTGATCAGTTCAGCATGCCTAATCCAAAATGCTCTCATGTCCGTCTGTCCTTCCTCCCCTCCCCTCCCCTCCCCTTTTCCCCGCTCCCCTCCCTTCAGGTGGGTACAGTGGCCCACACCTAAAATCCTGGCACTTTGGGAGGCACAGGCAAAAGGATTGCTTGAGCCCAGGAGTCCCATAGGGAGACTCCATCTCTACAAAAAAATGCTTATATTAGCCAGGCATGGTAGCATGCAGGTATCCAGGTAGTCCTGGATACTTAGGAGGCTCAGATGGGAGGATCACTTGAGCCCAGGGAAGTCAAGGCTGCAGTGACCCAAGATCCTATCACTGCATTTTAGCCTGGACTGGACACCAAAAAAAAAAAAAAAAGAAGAAAGAAAGGAAAAGGAAGCACGGTGGCTTACGCCTGTAATTCCAGCACTTTGGGAGGCCGAGGCAGGTAGATCACGAGGTCATGAGTTCAAGACCATCCTGGCCAGCATGATGAAACCCCATCTCGATTAAATATACAAAAATTAGCTGGGCATGGTGGCTCACGCCTGTAATCCCAGCTACTCGGGAGGCTGAGGCAAGAGAGTTGTTTGAACTCAGGGGGCGGAGGTTGCAGTGAGCTGAGATCACGACATTGTACTGCAGCCTGGGTGATGGGGCGAGCACCCGTCCCTCTCACTTGTCCTGTAATCAGCACTGCCCAGCAGAACACTCGACAGTGTTGGGACTGTTCTAGTGCAAAGGTCAGCAAATTGCTATAAATGTCCCAGATAGTCGATGTTTCCACGTTTGTGGTGTTCGTGTGGTTTCTGCTGCCACTGCCGCTCTTCCCTCTCCTCGTCCTCCTTCCTTCACCCTTTACCTTCCCTTGGTAAAATTTACAGATCGTTCTTAGTTCAAAGGCCCTTTGAAAATAGGCCCTGGGTTGGATTGGGCCCAAGGGCCATAGTTTGCCCACCCTATTCTAGAGGTACACTGTCCGATACAGTAACCACTGGTCACGTGTGGCTTCTGGGCACTTGTGGCTAATGCAGATGAGAAGCCGGATTTTTAATTTTATTTAATGTTGCATAAAGTGAGTTTAAATAGCTACGTGTGGCTGATGGCTGCATGTTGGAGGCGCAGCTCCAAGTGACTGACAGCCCTGACAGCGCCGTCCCATTGCTCTGACAGGGCCTGGGTGCTCTGGAGGGGAGTGGCTGGGGTCATGGGCCGTGGGAGCTGCCTGGCTGCCAGGCCTCTCGGGCTCGCTGGCATTTCAAGAGCTGCCTGAGGGCAGCTGGGTGAGCCGTCCTGCCTCTGGAAGAGCTTCAAGTGCCTGCTTCCTAATTGGTTTTATTTATTCCAAGAGAGCAGGCCTCACTTCCCTGGCCGCCCGTGTCCCAGGAGTGCCGAGGCTTGAGTATCTGTAGTTTGGGAGTGGCCTGCTGGGGGGTCTGGTCGCTGTGGTTACACCTTGGTACCTTTCTTCCTCTGGGTTTAGATGTCCTAATGGGCCTGGTATTTCAGGAACAGGAAAATGGTATGGAGACAAAGGAATGAGTGAACAGGAAGGGAGGGAGGACGAAGAAACGCAGGCAGCAGCCTGATGGCACAAATAATAAAAGCTGAGGTTTTTTTTTTTTTTTTTTCTTTTTCTGAGACACGGTCTTGCTCTGTTGCCCAGACTGTAGTGCAGGGGCACAATCGCAGTACGCTGCAGACTCGCCCTCCTGGGCTTCAGCGATCCTCCCACCCCAGCCTCCCAAGTAGCTGGGACTACAGGCGTGTACCATCACCTGGATAATTTTTTATTTTTATAGAGACAGGGTCTCTCTATGTTGCCCAGGCTGGTCTTGAACTTCTGGGCTCAAGTGAGCCTGCTGCCTCTGCCTCCCAAAGTGCTGGGATCACAGGTGTGAGCCACCACGCCAGGCCTGGCTGAGATTTAAAAAGCTGAGATTTTAAAGTGTTTTTACCCTGCTGAAAACCTCGTGTTTACAGAATAGGAAAAGTCTCAGAGGAGCAATGTATATAGTCAAGGAGTTGGCCAACTCCAGAGCTGCATTCTAAGCCACCCCCACCTCCTGAATCAGGACTGAGAGGAGGGAGGCTTAGCTTCAGACTCACTGTGTGACTCTGTAAAATGATTTCTCCTTGTGGGCCTCAGTTGTCTCATCTGTAAAACGGGAGAAGGTAGGAATTGGACTAAAAACCTTTCCTACCCTAAATGGTAAGGACGAAGCACTGGGAGATACATATGCCCTGCCCTAAAGCTACAAGGATCCCCTGGGTTCCACTTTGGCCTGGTTCTGGCTACATGCCAGGACCTACCATGGACACAGCCTCGTTCCTGTGATGTGGGAGACTACGGGTTAGGAAAGTCTTACGGAACCAGGTGGTGAAACCCTTTCCATCCATTCCTCGGATAAGTTGCTCTTGTTGGTGTCACGTTTTCTCATCTGTACAATTGGGATCATCATACTTTCCTTTTATTGGGGTTTAAATGACACAGCTGCTTGCGTGGTAGGCATTTGGTAATGTCGTCAGTGTTAGGCGGTGATGGTAGGGTGTTGTGTTCAATTCCAGGAAGCATCGTATACATGGTAGGCTGGGTTTATGGTACCATTTGGAATTGAGCAGTCCACAACCTGATCAACCATACCCAGCCATCTCAGGTGGCGATAGTGGTGGTGGTGGTGGTTGCTTATTTTTCTATTTACTTTTCCTGGAGTCCAACGTCCCTAAGCCAGGAGGAGGGGAGAGGCCTGGCTGGCAGAAACCAGGGGCTCTCTAAGGCAGCAGTGCCTTAGCCCAGGCTCAGCTCACACCTCTCTGCCTGAGAAGTGAGCCAGTTCATTCCCTGTAGGAGCAGGTAAGGTGAGATTCCCGCTGTGGTATCTTGAGCCGAAGTGGCCTCCCCTATATTCCAGAGTCCTTCTCCCAAATGTCACTGTCAGGTGCTCTTGGGACCCTGAACCCTCACTCTGCCTCTTTGAAGGGGCCAGGCGCTCGGCCTCTCTCCACGGTGCCCATCCCTGATGCAGTATCTCCTTTGCCTCTCTAGGGCTCTGCCAGCAGACAGCCTTGGCACACAGGCACAAGGGCTGGAGCCCAGAGATGAGAGTGCCCAGAGGAGGTAAGTGCACCCAGAAGGAACTTCCCCTGGAGTCCTGGTTCCTCCCGAGACCGCCCTCAAAGAGTCCCCTCCATGCCCCCAGCCTCCATGATTGGGCGCCTGGGCCAACTCCCCTGGCTGGTTTTCACCTTTCTATTCAGCCACAAGGTTGGAAATCTGGTACTAGAAAAAGGTACATCCGCTGGGCGTGGTGGCTCACACCTGTAATCCCAGCACTTTGGGAGGCTGAGGTGGGTGGATCACCTGAGTTCAGAAGTTCGAGACCAGCCTGGCCAACATGGAGAAACCCCGTCTCTACTAAAAATACAAAATTAGCCCAGCATGGTGGCTCACGCCTGTGATCCCACCTACTTGGGAGGCTGAGGCAGGAGAATGGCTTGAACCCGGGAGGCGGAGGTTGCCGTGAGCCGAGATCATGCCGCCGCACTTCAGCCTGGGCAACAAGAGCCAAACTCTATCTCAAAAAGAAAAGCAAAACGCCGCACCCCAGCAAGCACCATAGAGAGACGAGCATCTTCCTTGTCTCTTGGGAAGATGATCCTCCAGGTGACAGGAGAAAGAAGGCCGAGTACCACGGAAGGCGGGGGGGGGGACTTGCCCAGGATCATGGAGCAGATTCAAGGCATGGCCGGACCGGAAACCCTCTTGTGTCCCGTTCTGCTAACGTTAGTGTTTTGGGGGTGTTTTCTCGGCACCCCACAAGAGTTTATTGGCCCTCCAAACGGCTTCCATGGGAAAAGGGTATCACTGCCCCGTTTTTGGAGAAGGAAAGTAGAAGCCGGCACAGTGATGTCTTTTCGTCCAGATCACCGGCTGGCAGGTGGCAGACGGGGGATTCGAACCTGGGAGTGGAGTGCTCATCATGCTCACTGCGAAGACGCCAGGGCACCTCCCTTGCCAGGGTCCCGCAGGGTGATGAGGGTGCTGGCAGCCCTAGGTCCCTGGGCCGGGCCCTCTAGCTCCTCCCACAGTGGGGTCCCTAGCTCTGGGTAACCAGGAAGCTCCTTTCTGCTTTGTGGGTTCCGGGCTGCTTTCTGTGTCCCAAGTCACTCTGGTTTTTCTTCTTAAGTCATTCTGCATGTCTTGTTTTGTTGTTTTTTTTTTTTTTTTTTGAGACGGCGTTTCGCTCTCGTTACCCAGGCTGGAGTGCAATGGCGCGATCTCGGCTCACCGCAACCTCCACCTCCTGGGTTCAGGCAATTCTCCTGCCTCAGCCTCCTGAGTAGCTGGGATTATAGGCACACGCCACCATGCCCAGCTAATTTTTTGTATTTTTAGTAGAGACGGGGTTTCACCATGTTGATCAGGATGGGCTCGATCTCTTGACCTCGTGATCCACCCACCTCGGCCTCCCAAAGTGCTGGGATTACAGGTGTGAACCACCGCGCCCGGCCTCATTCTGCAAGTCTTTGTCGTCATCTTCTCACTTCTGACTTGTCTGCTTTGAGCTGTTTTCTTCTGGTGAACAGCTCCGCCTCGGCCTGGTCTGAGCAAGGCCTGCCACTCTGGCTGTGCGACCTTGGGGAAGCTGCTTCACCTCTTTGAGCTTAGCTGTTGCGGGGAAAATGCTTTCGCAGACTTTATGCTCCAGACATGCAAACGCCTTTGCTGAACTTAAAATGCTGAGGCCAGCTGGGCACGATGGCTCATGCCTATAATCCCTGCATTTTGGGAGGACGAGGTGGATGGATCGCCTGCGGTCGGGAGTTTGAGACCAGCCTGGCTAACGTGGTGAAACCCCATCTCTACTAAAAATACAGACGTTACCCAGGCATGGTGCTGCGCACCTGTAATCCCAGCTACTTGGGAGACTGAGGCAGGAGAATCGCCTGAACCTGGGAGGCGGAGGGGGCATTGAGCCAAGACCCCACCACTGCACTCCAGCCTGGGTGACAGAGCAAGACTCAGTCTCAAAAAAAAAAAAAAAAAAAAAAAAGAAAAGAAAAATGCTGAAATCAAATGAATGATTACTATGTAGCATGAAGCAAAACTGGAGAGCTGATACATTTTTCCTTATTTTGTCTATTCCTGCTTTCAGGCTTTTTCCCTTGGTACTAAACCCAGCCTCGGCTGGAGAGCACACACACACACATACATACGCAGTGGCGTGCACACTGGACACACTTTTTCTGGATGCCGCTTACAGTTTCGAAATTATTTCCCTTTCTCTGTATCCCCATCTTCATGGGTTCACCCAAAAGGGTGATTAGTCTAATTTAAGCTAAGGTGTGATGGTGTGATTGACAGCTTCCCCCCGCCAAGGTGGGGACGCTATCCCTGAAATCCTAATAACCGACAGAATTCTAGTCACGGGTCTAAGGGGAGAATTTCACTGAACATCTGAGGAAGATGACAGGTCATTGCAGGGATTTCTGAATGGCTTCACATCCTCTTCGGCCTGCTTCCCCCAGGAAGCAGCCCTGAATTCGCTTTCCCCATCACAGACCTTGAATGGAGGGTACAGTGAAGCCCCAGCGTCTTCAGCAGAACTTCATCCGTTTTTCTGAAGACAGGGAAATTCCCCAGTGCTCAGAGAGGCCGGTGACCCCAGCCTGAGCTCTGTCTCTGCTGTGTTAGCGGCTTCTCACACCCTCACAGTAGCCTCTGTGGTCAGTGGATCCGCCCTGATTTTGCAGCTGAAGAAACTGTGGCTAAGGTGGGGGAGGTGACTCTCCCAAAGCGACACTGCCAGGAAGTCCTAGTGTCTGACCTGTTTCCACCCCAGGCCTGAGACGGTGTGCCCTCCGCTTCGATGTTCATCTTCCACTTGCCACAGCCTGAGAGGGTCCAGGCAGCCCAAGCCCTTGCGAGTGGCTAGGCCCAGCCGCACACGGGGCCCCCAGGTGGTTTTGGGTGGAACCTCACATCCAAAGAACCATGCCATCTCCCCGCTGGCGCCCAGCAGACCCTCCGTTTGCTAAGCCGCCTGCAGTGGCCCGACCGTGCCGCATTCTTCCCTGCCCATGGCTCTGCACTGGCCATTCCTTTGCTGGGAGCATGCTTCTTACTGTTCTCCCCCTGCCTGTTTTCTTTCTTTCTTTTTTTTTTTTTTTTTTTTCTGAGACAGAGTTTCGCTCTTGTTACCCAGGCTGGAGTGCCGTGGCGCGATCTCGGCTCACCGCAACCTCCGCCTCCTGGGTTTGGGCAATTCTCCTGCCTCAGCCTCCTGAGTAGCTGGGATTGCAGGCACGTGCCACCATGCCCAGCTAATTTTTTGTATTTTTAGTAGAGACGGGGTTTCGCCATGTTGACCAGCACGGTCTTGATCTCTTGACCTCGTGATCCACCCGCCTCGGCCTCCCAAAGTGCTGGGATTACAGGCTTGAGCCACCGCGCCCGGCTACCTGCCTGTTTTCTACCCACGGCTCAGAATTCTGCATGGGGACCTTCCCTCACCTGTGCGGGAACAACCCATCAGTCTCTCTCAGGCACAGGTCCATTGTGAGAGTAGACTTGGGAGGCCGAGGCTCCCAGCACATAGTAGGTGCTTGTTAAATGTTGGAATAAATCAACACTCATTGTGGTAGAAATCACTGATCTTCTTGGGCCAGATGGGGTAGCTCATGCCTGTAATTCCATCATTTTGGGAGGCCGAGGCAGGAGGATCACCTGAGGCCAGGCGTTTGAGACCAGCCTGGGTGACAGAGTGAGACCCTGAATCTCCAAAAAAATAAATAAATAAATAAACAAAAGAAACTGCTACTATTCTTTCCACTGCTTCCTGTGTGCTGAGCACCTCCTTAAATAGTTTCCATCTAGAGGGTTACTTACTACTCATGACAGCCCTTTGATGTTGACACTCTTAGGCCCATTTTACAGATGAGTCCCTTGCCCAGGCTCATTCAGCCAGGAAACGGCAGAGCTGGGATTTGAACCCTAGCCTATCCGACTCCTTGAACGCCCAGAGGCTTCAGCCCTCACCTTGCTTCTGGAAAGGGGTAGGAGGGGCAGTCAGGGAAAGTAAGCCTCAGAAACACGGCAAAGGTGAAGCAGGGAATGGCTGGGGCGGTCTGAGATCGGCCGAGCGTCCCTCCAGGGCCGTGGTCCGCACGGTCTGCCTTGGGCTCAAGTTGTAAAATCAGGGGCTCTGGGGATGATCTGGGAAAGAAGGCAGATCTATTACTGAGGGATGTGACAGAGGGAGTGGACTTGCTTTTTAAAATGAGTCTGAACAACTGCCACTGAAGTCTGGTCTTTATCAGCAGCTCCTTGCGGGGGTGGGGGTGAGGGGCCCAGGCTCAGGGGCACCATTCATGCCCTAAGTGGTCTTTTCTCTTCCTCCCCCACCCATCCTTAAAGGTCCAGCATTTCTGAGCCTCCCCAGGACACGGGCAGGAGACTCCTGCCTGGCCTCCTGACGTCCATCCTCACCCCTCAGGGCTGTCTGCAGAGTGAGTCCAGCTCCTTCCTCTGTTCCTGAGGACCTGCCTGGCACCTCACCACATCCTTCCCGCTCCCCCTCTAGCCCCAGCAGCCTGCTCTCCATTTCTTTTCCTTTTTATTTTTTCGAGACAGGGTCTCGCCCTGTTGTGTAGGCTGGAGTGCAGTGGCCTGCAACACTGACTTCTCAGGCTGCAGTGATCGTCTCATCTCAGCCTCTCGAGTAGCCAGTACCGCAGGCAGGCACCCCCGCGCCCCTAGAAATAAGTGTCACTGAATTGCCCAGGCTGGTCTCAAACTCCTGGCCTCAAGTGATTTTCCTGCCTTGGCCTCCCAAAATGCTGAGATTACAGGTGTGAGCCGCCACTCTCAGCCTCAAGTTCTTGAAGACCCCACACCCTTTCTCATCTGGGGCTCTTTGCACTCTGTGTTCTCTCTGCTTAAAACACGCTCCCCACATGTCTCTGCATGGCTGGCTCCTTCTCATCTTGGTCGTGGCCTGGATTACCAGCTCCTTCAGGAAGCCCTCCCTGACTACTCTCCTCCTTCCTTCCTTGGTCCCTCTCACAGTGTCCTGTTCATTTCTTTAAGACAGTTATCATGGTGTGTCCATACCTTGCGTATCGTCTGCTTCTCCTGCTCGGACCTAAGCTCCGTGAGTTCAGAGTCCTGCTATCTTGTCCGTTGTCCTGTTTCCAGCTCCAAACACAGTGCCTGGCACTTGAGTGAATGAAGAACAAATGATGGAATGATGATCCTGGAAGAAATCTAGACCAGGATATGCTCAGCCTTCTGAAAAATGTTTGCCAATGAGGCAGAGTGGTGATTCAGAGCAGAGCCGGCTGGCTTGGGTTTGAACCGTGGACCCTGGCTTGGCTGCTTCCCAGCTGGGCACCCGAGCAACTTTCCTGTGCCTTAGTTTCCTCTTCTCTCTACAACGATGATTTCGTAGCACTTAACCTGTGTCAGACTCTGCTCATTCAACCAAGGCGCATTCCAGAAATATTTATTGAGCAACTACTAGGTGTCAGGCACTGTGCTAAGAGTTGAGGGGTACAGCAGTGAACAAAATGGGCAAAACTCCCTGCCCTCGTGGAGCAGACATGCTGGAATCTAGCATTGTATAGTTTGATGGCCAGGGTCCCATAGCTAAGAAGTAGGGAGAAGGATTTGAACTCAGGCTGTCAGGTTGTCACCTCCCTTGGGCTGATAACAGTACCTCCCTTCCTAAGGTTGTTGAAGGGTCCCATGAGTTAAGATGGGTAAAGTGGCTGGGCACTGTGGCTCACGCCTGTAATCCCAGCACTTTGGAAGGCTGAGGCAGGAGGATTGCTTGAAGTGAGACCCTGTTTCTAAATATTAGCCAGGTGCGGTGGTGTGTGCCTGTAGTCCCGGGTACTTGGGAGTCTGAGGTCGCAGCGAGCCATGATCTCACCACCCACTGCACTCCAGCCTTTTTTTTTTTTCTTTTTTTTTTTTTTTTTTGAGACAGAGTCTCACTCTGTTGCCCAGGCTGGAGTGCAGTGATGCAATTTCGGCAACCTCTCCTCCAGGTTCAAGGGATTCTCCTGCTTCAGCCTCCTGAGTAGCTGGGATTACAGGCACACATTACTACTTGGCTAATTTTTGTATTTTTAGTAGAGACAGGGTTTCACCATGTTGGTCAAGCTGGTCTCAAACACTTGACCTTGTGATCCACCTGCCTCAGCCTCCCAAAGTGCTGGGATTGCAAGCATGAGCCATAAGTCTGGTCTTCTATTAAGCATCTTTTCGTAGTTCATTTTCTTTCTTTCTTTTTTTTTTTTTTGAGATGGAGTTTCGCTCTTATTACCCAGGCTGCAGTGCAATGGCGTGATCTCGGCTCACCGCAGCCTCCGCCTCCTGGGTTCAGGCAATTCTCCTGCCTCAGCCTCCTGAGCAGCTGGGATTACAGGCACGGGCCGCCATGCCCAGCTAATTTTTTGTGTTTTTAGTAGAGACGGGGTTTCACCATGTTGACCAGGATGGTCTCGATCTCTTGACCTCGTGATCCACCCACCTCGGCCTCCCAAAGTGCTGGGATTACAGGCTTGAGCCACCGCGCCCGGCGGTTTGGTCTTTAAAAAAAAAAAGTGTTAAACACGCACACACACACACACACACAAAAGACCCGACTTATGGCTCATGTTTGTAATCCCAGCACTTTGGGAGGCTGAGGTAGGAGGATCACCCAGGCCCAAGAGTTCGAGACCAGCCTGGGGAACATGGTGAAACCCTGTCTCTTTAAAAAAGATAAAGTACCCAGTAGGGTGCCAGGCACACAGTGAGTGCTTATGAAAGGTGCCCTCTGCATTCACGTCAGCAGCCTCTCGTTTGCAGTTATTGCAGAGCTCACCCCTCACAGACCTCCCTGACTGTGCATGTCCCCCTCTCTCCCCAGATGTGAGCCTGGCGGGCTGCCCGCTAACCTGTCGCTGAAGCCCCAGAAGCGGGCCCCCAGGCTGGGCCTGCCACGCCCCCGGCCCAGCATGCGCCTGTCGGTGCGGAGGGTGCTGCTGGCGGCCGGCTGCGCCCTGGCTCTGGTGCTGGCAGTCCAGCTGGGGCAGCAGGTGCTAGAGTGCCAGGCGGTGCTGGCGGGCCTGCGGAGCCCCCGGCGGGCCATGCGACCGGAGCAGGAGGAGCTGGTGATGGTGGGCACCAACCACGTGGAGTACCGCTACGGCAAGGCCATGCCACTCATCTTCGTGGGCGGCGTGCCCCGCAGCGGCACCACGTTGATGCGCGCCATGCTGGATGCCCACCCCGAGGTGCGTTGCGGCGAGGAGACCCGCATCATCCCACGCGTGCTGGCCATGCGCCAGGCCTGGTCCAAGTCTGGCCGTGAGAAGCTGCGGTTGGACGAGGCGGGGGTGACCGATGAGGTGCTGGACGCAGCCATGCAGGCGTTCATCCTGGAGGTGATCGCCAAGCACGGAGAGCCGGCCCGCGTTCTCTGCAACAAGGACCCGTTTACACTCAAGTCCTCGGTCTACCTGTCACGCCTGTTCCCCAACTCCAAGTTCCTGCTGATGGTGCGGGACGGCCGGGCCTCCGTGCACTCCATGATCACGCGCAAAGTCACCATCGCGGGCTTCGACCTCAGCAGCTACCGTGACTGCCTCACCAAGTGGAACAAGGCCATCGAGGTGATGTACGCCCAGTGCATGGAGGTGGGCAAGGACAAGTGCCTGCCCGTGTACTACGAGCAGCTGGTGCTGCACCCCAAGCGCTCCCTCAAGCTCATCCTCGACTTCCTTGGCATCGCCTGGAGCGACGCTGTCCTCCACCATGAAGACCTCATTGGCAAGCCCGGTGGTGTCTCCCTGTCCAAGTGAGTGGAGCCCCTAATGCCTCCAGGCAGACTCTGGCCCTGGAGTCAGAGGCATCAGGCGAGGAAATCAGCACTGCCTCTCCTGAGCTGTGTGGCCTTGGGCAAGTCACTGTATCTCTCTGAGCCTCCGTTTCGTTATCTCAAAAAATGCTAACAACCACTCTCCTTTCTGAGAGAGTTTGCACACTTTGTGGGTTTTTGTTTGGTTTTTGAGGCACTGTCTCGGTCTGTGGCCTGGCTGGAGTGCAGCGGCACCATCACAGCTCACTACAGCCTCCGTCTCCCTGTTCAACCAAGGCGCATTCCAGAAATATTTATTGAGCAACTACTCAATAATGAGTAGTGATCCTCTTGCCTCATTCTTCCTCAGTAGCTGGGACTACAGGCATGGGCCACCAAGCCAGGCTAATTTTTGTATTTTTGGTAGAGATGGGATTTTGCGATGTTGCCCAGGCTGGTCTCAAAATCCTGGCCTCAAGCGATCCTTCCACTTGGCCTTCCGGAGTGCTGGGATGACACGCGTGAGCCACCGCGTCCGGCCTAGTATCTGCAAACTTTGAATATGCTTGTAATAAGGCAATAGTGGGTAAAGGTTAAGAGCACAGATTCCAGAACAAAGATGTCTGGCTTCAAACCTCAGCTCTGCCACCTCCTAGCTGTGTGAACTTGGGCAAGTGACCCAAGCCGTGGGCATCCATTGCTTCCTTTGTGGGCATCAGACAGGTTCGTACATGTTAGGTGCCATTATTACTATTTCAGTGTTGACTCTGCTTTTATTGATGGACTGCTCATCATCTTCACCACTGTCATTTGTTGAGCGCCTACTTGGTGGCAAGTATTGGGTTAAGCCCTCAACAAGTATTATCTCTTTTTTTTTTTTTTTTTTTTTTTTGAGACGGAGTTTCGCTCTTGTTGCCCAGGCTGGAGTGCAATGGCGCAATATCGGCTCACCGCAACCTCCGCCTCCTGGGTCCAGGCAATTCTCCTTCCTCAGCCTCCTGAGTAGCTGGGATTACAGGCACGCGCCACCATGCCCAGCTAACTTTTTGTATTTTTAGTAGAGACAGGGTTTCACCATGTTGACCAAGATGGTCTCGATCTCTTGACCTTGTGATCCACCCGCCTCGGCCTCCCAAAGTGCTGGGATTACAGGCGTGAGCCACCGCGCCCGGCCAACAAGTATTATCTCTAATCCTCACAGCGACCTGAAGCGGCAGGAGCTCCTCTTATCCCTGTTTTATAGATGAAAAAACTGAATCTCAGAGAAGGGAAGTTACTGGCCTGAGGCCACACAGCTAACAAAGCATGGTGCTGGGATTGGAACCCATGTCTGAGTCAGGGTCTCACTAGGTTGCCCAGGCTGATCTCAGCTCACTGCAACCTTGGGCTCAAGCGATTCTCTCACCTCAGTCTCCCGAGTAGTTGGGACTACAGGCAACACCACACCCAGCTCATTTTGTTTTGTTTCGTTTTGTTTTCATTTCTAGCAGAGATGAGATCTCAGTGTATCTCCCAGGCTGGTCTCCCAACTCCTGAGCTCAAGCGATCCTCCTGCCTCGGCCTCCCAAAATGTTGAGATTACAGGCATGAGCCACTGCACCTGGCCTATTGTGCTCTTAAACTCCCCATGGCCGGAGCTCTTTCTCCCATCCTCCCCTTCACTCCCCCTCATTTTTTCCCCTCCTCCCTCTGTCCCTTGCTCCCTGCCTTCTTCCAGTGGAAAAGCTGCTGTCCCTGTCCCAAGACCCAGAGTACTTTGAACGATGCTGGAGCAGAGTATGCAACCTCCACACTTTCCCATCCTGATCAGGCTTTGGACATCCTGAGAGCCCAGCGAAAGGGTGGTCCCCCCATGGCCGGTCCCTGCTGGACCCCCGCCAGGCCCTGAGTAGAGCCAGAGGCTCGCAGCTGCCCCTCCACCCCCACCCCCGGCAATCAAGTGCCTACCTACCGGGTACCCTGGCCAGTCGGTGCTGGAGCTAGGATTTTATAAATTATTATGACAAAAATATTAGATTACCAAAGTAATACCTCTTTACTGTAGGAAGTTAGAAAAGATACACCAAAGAAGAAGGGAAAAACAACCAAGGATCTCACCACCCAGATCTAGATACGTGGCGTATTGCAGTTTTCGGGGCCGATTGATGAAACCGGAGCCCAACGAAACATACTCCTTTGTAGCCTTTTTCCACTGTGGCCTGGAAGTACGTGCCAGTGGCACCCAGCACTCTCCTTCGGCAGCGTTTTTTTTTTTTGTTTTGAGATGGAGCCTCTCTCTGTCACCCCAGCTGGAGTGTAGTGGCACGATCTCGGCTTACCGCCACCTCCGCCTCCTGGGTTCAAGCAGTTCTCCCTGCCTCAGCCTCCCGAATAGCTGGGATTACAGGCACCTGCTACCATGCCCTGCTCATTTTTGTATTTTTAGGAGAGATGAGGTTTCACCATGTTGGCCAGGCTGGTCTCGATCTTCGGACCTCAGGCCATCCGCCTGCCTCGGCCTCCCCCACGTGCTGGGATTACAGATGTGAGCCACCACATCTGGTCTGCAGCATCATTTTGAATAGCTGTGCAAGAGGCCGCTACACGGATTGCCATCTTCGACTTCACATTCCCCTTGTTGGACACGTGGGTCATTTCCAGTTTTTCTGACGTGTATCAAGCATTGCCCTCATTCATGTTCTGGGATGTGCCCGGATCATTTCTGTGCGGTGAAGTCCTAGAGACACAAGGATTTTAGGAAAAGCCATGCATATACTCGAGATTTTTTACCTATTGGGTGGAATTAAGATTTAAATCCAGGTTTGCAGCCTCCCAATCTGTGTTCTACCCACTAGTCCACACCCTTTCACCTTCCCCGGTTCTCCTCACCTCACTCCCACTCTTCCTTCTGCTGCCTCTTTCTATTCTTCTTCTGCTTCTTCGAAGTCCCGCTCTGTCGCCAGGCTGGAGTGCAGCAGCACAATCTCGGCTCGCTGCAACCTCCACCTCCCGGGTTCAAGTGATTCTCCTGCCTCAGCCTCCCAAGTAGCTGGGATTACAGGCACAGGCCACCTTTACCAAGTCACCTCTTAGTGGGGATGAAAGCATTTAGAACTAGGTCCTTGATCCTGGGGGTTCCCCACCATTCATCCCATCAGGCCCCTGAGTTATCATTGGTAGATTACATCGTTCGGGCGTCTTGGTAAGCCTGTTACAGGGAGAGTTAGGAAGAGGCTGTAGATGAGGGTTATTTCGAGATAACAGCAAAAGGTTGGAAACAACCTAAATGTCTGTCTTTAGGGGAACAGAAAAATAAGTTATGGAGGAAGTCTACATTGATGGCAAAAAGAACAAGGTATTGAGTGGGGAGAAAATCTGTAGCGTATTTGGTTTACAGCTGCAGACGTGTGTGTGTGTGTGTGTGTGTGTGTGTGTGTGTGTGAGAGACAGAGAGAGAGAGAGAGAGAGAGAGAGAGAGAAAGCTAACCCTTATTAAGAATTTTCAATGTGTTGACCAGGCACGGTGGCTCACGTCTGTAATCCCAGCACTTTGGGAGGCCAAGGGGGGCGAATCACTTGAGGTCAGGAGTTTGAGACCAGCCTGGCCAACATAGTGAAACCCCGTATCTGATAAAAATATAAAAATTAGCTGGCTATGGTGGTGCATGCCTGAAGCTCCAGCTACTTGGGAAACTAAGTCATGAGAATTGTTTGAACTCAGGAGGTGGAGGTTGCAGTGAGCTGAGATCGTGCCACTGCACTCCAGCCTGGGTGACAGAGTGAGACTCCATCTCAAAAAAGAACAAAGAACTTACAATGTCCCTGTGCTCTTCTAAGTACTTTCTTTGTATTAACTCATTTAGTCTTCAGAGCAGCCCATTGAGGTAGGCACTACTGCCAATATAGAAGAGGGAACTGAGGCTCAGAGAGGTGAAGTAACTCTCCCAAGGCCACACAGCTGGGGAAGAGCTGGCATTTGAACCCAGGCAGTCTGGCTCTGCGGTCTGCTCTTAACCACCCTACAGGAAAAGGTTCCAGAGGGTGGTGTGCTCCACAGTGCAGAGGCTGAGTACCTGTAGGAAGCTGATGGACTCCCAGTGATGACCACAGTGGCTTTTAGCTTCATCATTAATGTTTTATAACTTTTTTTCAGGGACAAAATATTCATGTTAGTCATATTCATTAAAAAGTATTTCTTGGGCCGGGCGCAGTGGCTCACGCCTGTAATCCCAGCACTTTGGGAGGCCGAGGCGGGTGGATCACAAGGTCAGGAGATTGAGACCATCCTGGTCAACATGGTGAAACCCTGTCTCTACTAAAAATACAAAAAATTAGCTGGGCATGGCGGCGCGTGCCTGTAATCCCAGCTACTCAGGAGGCTGAGGCAGGAGACTTGCCTGAACCCAGGAGGCGGAGGTTGCGGTGAGCCGAGATCGCGCCATTGCACTCCAGCCTGGGTAACAAGAGCGAAACTCCGTCTCAAAAAAAAAAAAAGAAGTCTTTTTCTTTCTTTCTTTCTTTCTTTTCTTTCTTTTTCTTTCTTTCTTTCTTCTTTCTTTCTTGCTCTGTTGCCCAGTCTGGAGTGCAGTGGTGCCATCACAGCTCACGCTCACTGCTTCCTCAGCCTCCTGGGCTCAGGCAGTTCTCCCATCTCAGCCTCCAGAGCAGCTGGGACTACAGGCACTTGTCACCATGCCCAACTAATTTTTGTAACGGGGTTTCACCGTGTTGCCCAAGTTGGTCTCAAACTCCTGTGCTCAAGTGATCCTTCTGCCCTGGCCTCCTGAAATACTGGGATTACAGGTGTGAGCCATTGTGCCTGACCTCAAACGTTATTTTTCAAGCAGAAGTCAAGACAGCAGAATGTATGTACCAGTGGTGTGTAGTGCTAGTACTTTATTCTGACTTTTTGCTGTGTGCTTTTCACCGTTTTTCCATTGTACAGAGGAGGTACGAGGAACCAGAATAACTCACCTTCAGTCTCACAGTTGGTGGAGCAAAGCTGGGTAGAGGCCAGGTTCCTCAACCTTTCCTGCTGCCCCGGAGTGGCTGAGCAGGGAGGGAACCCGCTCAGGCGCCATCTGGGTCTGCCCTGCCCTCTCCAGCCTCTCCTCTCTCCCCAGGATTGAGCGGTCCACGGACCAGGTCATCAAGCCTGTTAACCTGGAAGCGCTCTCCAAGTGGACTGGCCACATCCCTGGGGACGTGCTGCGGGACATGGCCCAGATCGCCCCCATGCTGGCTCGGCTTGGCTATGACCCCTATGCAAACCCCCCCAACTACGGCAACCCTGACCCCATCGTCATCAATAACACGCACCGGGTGAGTGTGCGCCTGCTTGTGGAAATGTGCTCTCGGGGATTTGGGGCCTTTGCAGCCGTGGAAGCTCCAGCCACCTGAGAAGATGGCCAGTCTCTCAGTTCCTGGTCATCTGGTTTGTTTCTATCTGAAGGACACAGTGAACTGCATGATGGCTTGTATTTCCATTTTGCCAGGGCTGCAGGGAAGCTCAAAGCCAACGGGTAGCCTGTCTCTCATACTCTAACATCTAACAGCAGGCCAGCTTGTACACTGATGTCATCTTGTTTCTCTGATTTTATTTACGTGTTTACCCCTGTTTTCCCTGGCTATTTGTTTATCTGTTTGCAAAGCACCTCAAGTCTTTGTTGAGAGGGAATGTACATAAATAAACTGTTGGTCTCTTTCTTGCCTGATAAGGTTTAATGTTGATTTCTCAGACAAATGTGAATTTAGGGCTGTTTAAGTTACTTTCAAAGTTCTCTGTAGTTAAGGTGGTGAAGGGAAATGACTTCTTAGTTTAATTTACTTTTGTTTGAGACACGTCTTGCTCTGTTGCTCAAGCTGTGTGCAGTGGTGCAGTCACAGCTCACTGCAGCCCTGTCCTTCTGGGCTCAGGGCAGCCTCTCACCCTAGGCTCCACTGAGTAGCTAGGACTACAGGTGCACGCCACCATGCCCAGCTAATTTTATTTTTCATAAAGGCGGGGTGTCACTGTGTTGCCCAGGCTGGTCTAGAACTCTCGGCCATAAAGGATCCTCCTGCTTCACTCTCCCAAAGTGTTGAGATTACAAGTGTGAGCCTCCAGTGACTGACAGCATGCTTTGAAGTGTTAAAGTAGGCTAACGCCCCCTGCCCACTGCCTAGAAGAACAGTTAACAAGTTCATGTCCTTACTTACACGTTGCCATTACAGCTTCTAGTTCACTTCAAGTGCTGTGTTCTGACTTCCTTATAGCAAATATTTGAAAATGGGACCCAGGCCGGAAGAAGAGCTTTCAAAACCCTTGCACCATTCAGACCCAGAGTCTTTCATTTAAGATAAGCTCAGCACTTCTGAGCGTGTGCTGATTTTAGGAAGTAAGCAGTTCCTGTATTGAATCACAGCGGAAAAATGTTAGTCATCTCTTAGTTCTATAACTCTTCATTTGGCTCAAGAAGGAAGTTTCGTTTTGGTGCTAACAAGTCATTAGTGCCTCTCCAACACCCACTGATCTCTCTTTAACAAAGAGAATTTACTAACACTGAGCTTTGGGGGCTCTGCCCTTGTAATTGAAGTGTAAGCTTTGTCTGTGGGTCTCATGAGTTCCTCTTCGTCTTGACATTCGTTGATTTTGCAGACACCTATTTACGGAAATACTCAGAGCTCCAACGTACATACCCAGCTGACATTGACAGGTGAACGGTGCAACCCAGATGTGGTTTATTATTTCTATTATAAATATTATTTTTATTTTATTATTCTTTAATAATAGTAATCTTTAAACTCTCTATGTGTTTTACATACTTTACCTATGTGTTGTACATGTATTATCATAATAAAACATTAATTGGCCAGGTGCGGTGGCTCCTGTAATTACACACCTGTAATTCCAGCACTTCGGGAGGCCAAGGCCGGTGGACTGCCTGAGCTCAGGAGTTCTCGACCAGCCTGGGCAACACAGTGAAACCCCATCTGTACTAAAATACAAAAATTTAGCCAGGCGTGGCAATGTGCGCCTGTAGTCCCAGGTACTCAGGAGGCTGAAGCAGAAGAATTGCTTGAACTCGGGAGGTGGAGGTTGCAGTGAGCTGAGATCTCATCACTGCACTCCAGCCTGCGCGACAGAGCAAGACTCCGTCTTAAAAAAAAAAAAAATAACTGGATTAAAAAGAAGGTGGTAGTAATCTCAAAAGCCAGCCCCAGGTGCTTTTCAGAAGCAGAGGCCAGGGCCGGCTGGGGGTGCTGCAGTAGTGGGCTGGGTGCTGCTTGCTTCATTGTTCTCAGCAAGGGCCCAGCAGTGGCCCCTCTGGGGTCTCTTTAAAAGGTGGCTGGGTGCTCCTGGCTTGCCCCAGGACATAGGTCAGAAGTTCCCGGAGTAAGGCCTGACTTTATATATTTTATAAAACAAATAATTCTCATGAGCACCGGTGGTTAACAACTCTTTGGAGCTTTTTGTGTTTATTTATAGTGGAAACTGTCTCTCATTTTCTTCCAAAGAGGTTTCTTCCCTGGGATAGTCCACAAGTCTTGGCAAGTGCTAGAGCCCTGGTTCAGTGTTTGCTATAGCTTGGCTGTTCCTGTGAAGATTAAGTCCTCTCACTAAGCCCTGTGAGTGCGCATGCGTGCCTGTGTGTTCCTGTCTGTGCTGCGGACCCTGTGTGTTCCAATAATGGATCCTGGGGTTCAGTAAATGCAGTGGCTAAAAGGATAGCTATGCCAATGAAATCGTCTCTGCCTGCGCTGTCCCATACGGTAGCCGCTAGCTGTTAGTGTAAAATACACACTAGATTTTGAAGGCTTAGGACAAAAAGCAAGTATGTAATGTTTCTCGCTAGTCGCTTTCATATAAATTATATATTGAAATGTTAATATTTTAGATAGGCTGGATGTGATGACTCATGTCTATAATCGCAGCACTTTTGGAGGGTGAGGCAGGCACATTGCTTGAGCCTAGGAGTTTGAGACCAGCCTGCGTAACATGGTGAAACCTCATCTTTACTAAAAATACAGAAAATGAGCCAGGCATGGTGGCGTGTGCCTGTAGTCCCAGCTACTCGGGAGGTTGAGGTGGGAGAATCACCTGAGCCTGGGAAGTGGAGGCTGCAGTGAGCCATGATCGCACCACCACACTCCAGCCTGGGCTACAGGCACTGTTTTTTTGAGACCCTGTCTCAAAAAAAAAAAAATAAAAGTTTTTAGCTATATCACGTTAAATAAAAGATACTAGAATTTCCCTGGTTTCATTTTCTTTTTAAATGTGACTCCTAGCGGAAGGGCCTGAAATGCTCTAACTTCAGGACTTTTGCTCTTTTTCCTCTGCCTGAGGGGTCTTTTTCTTCTGAGCTTAGCCCACCTATTTTTCCTTGTTGTTTGGGTCTCCGCTCAAAAGTTGTCTATTTCGAGAAGCCCTTTTTTATTTGTATTCATTCATTTTTTAAGAGAGAGGGTCTCGCTCTGTCACTCAGGCTGGAGTGGAGTGATGTGATCTTACCTCACTGCAGCCTCCACCTCCTGGGCTCAACCAGTCCTCCAGCCTCAGCCTCCAGAGTAGCAGGATCTGTAAATGCATGCCACGATGCCCAGCTAATTTTTAATTTTTGTAGAGATGTGGTCTCGCTATGTTTCCCAGGCTGGTCTCAAACTCCTGGACTCGAGCGATCCTCTTGCCTCAGCCTCCAGAAGTGCTAGGATTACAGGCCTGAGTCACTGCACCTGGCACAAGAGTCCCTTCTTGACTGCCCACTCAGAAGAAGCCCCCTGCTTACTTCTAATCATACCTCTTTACTGTACTTTTTCTTTTTTCTTTTTTTTTTTTCTGTTGAGACGGAGTTTCGCTCTTGTTACCCAGGCCGGAGTGCAATGGCGCGATCTCGGCTCACCGCAACCTCTGTCTCCTGGGTTCAGGCAATTCTCCTGCCTCAGCCTCCTGAGTAGCTGGGATTACAGGCACGCGCCATCATGCCCAGCTAATTTTTTGTATTTTTAGTAGAGACGGGGTTTCACCATGTTGACCAGGATGGTCTCGATCTCCTGACCTCGTGATCCACCCGCCTCGGCCTCCCAAAGTGCTGGGATTACAGGCTTGAGCCACCGCACCCGGCCACTTTTTCTTTTCTTTCTTTTTTTTTTTTTTTTTTGTTGAGACGGAGTTTCGCTCTTGTTACCCAGGCTGGAGTGCAATGGCACGATCTTGGCTCACCACAACCTCCGCCTCCTGGGTTCAGGCAATTCTCCTGCCTCAGCCTCCTGAGTAGCTGGGATTACAGGCACGCGCCATCATGCCCAGCTAATTTTTTGTATTTTTAGTAGAGACGGGGTTTCACCATGTTGACCAGGATGGTCTCGATCTCCTGACCTCGTGATCCACCCGCCTCGGCCTCCCAAAGTGCTGGGATTACCGGCGTGATACTGTACTTTCTTTACAACAGTTCCCATGGCTTGCTATGCCCTTGTTTACTTGGGGTTATTGCTTCTTGTGTATTATCTGGTGCGTCCTCTAGAACAGTGGCTCCAGGGGAACAGGAATTTCAATTATCTGGTTGACATTGTGTCAACCAGACACAATGCTTAAAATAAGGCCTAGAAGAAGAGGAGCTTAATCAGTGTTTGTTGGATGGAGGGACGGGTGGGTGAGTAGGGTGGGTGGAGGAGTGGATGTGTTGGGAATGACTACATTTTATTTTTTGGTCATTTTCATAATGGTCATTTTCATATTTCTTTTTCTCTTCTTTAGGTCTTGAAAGGGGACTACAAAACACCAGCCAATCTGAAAGGATATTTTCAGGTTAGAAACCCCAAGGGGAATTCTGAAGTCTGTCTTTCTCAGCTCTACTGCCAACTGGCCGTATGCCCTGAGATGTGTGATTTCTCCACTCTGGTTGAGACGGTTTTCCCATTATAAAAAGGGGGATGTGGGCTGCACCAGAGGGTCTCTAAGCACTGATCCAGCTGGGGCCGCATCCCAGTGGCCCTTCTGCCAGGGAGCAGCCTTTCACTTCATCATCTGGCTTGAATGCAGTTGGAGGGAGTTTGTGGTGACTTTTTCTTGAACTTTTTTTTTTTTTTTTTTTGAGACCGGCGTGCAATGGTGTCATCATGGCTCACTGCAGCCTCAATCTCCTGGGCTCAAGCAGTCCTCCGACCCCAGTTCCTCAAGCAGGTAGTGCCACAGGCACACACCACCACACCCAGCTAATTTTTGTATTTTTTTGTAGCGACAGGGTTTCGGCATGTTGCCCAAGCTTGAGTTGTATTATTTATTATAAACAGGTAGCAGTTAGTAAAGTGCTTTCCTGTGTCCTGTGAGCTGTCCTAGTGAATGATCAAACCAGAGTAGGGGTTGTGGGAACTGCCAGATTTGTAATTGGCTGGGAAGAAGTGTGGATAGCCAGGGCACCCCATTGCAGCTGGCATCTAAAGTGGGGCAGGTGTGGAACCGAGCCCTTAATCCACAGCAGCTGATGCTAACTCACTCTGGGAGTCACTGTCAGAACTGAACTGAATTGTTGAACACCCAGCTGGTATCTGGATAATCAGAGAATTGGTCACTGATGTTGCAAAACACCCATAAGGCAATATCTGAAAGATTAAAACGAGGTCCGCCACACAAAGATCTGGATAGAAACAATTTCCCTCCCGGCAGAGGGAACCGTAAACGCTTGGAAGTGGGAGGTGGCGAGACCTCTGGAGTGAGCATGCGCTTTTGCATCCCTTGTAATTACGTTTTTGTTCGTTTGTACCCCAATGTGATTTACAGGAAGGTTCACCGCAGATTTAATGTTCAAGCTGCTCTGCTTTGCTTTCTTAGTATTTTCCCATCTTTTGAGTTTCGCTGGCACCATTTTGGGTGGCTATGTCGCATTCTGTGGAATGCACGTGCTGCTATTTACTAAATAGCTTCTTCAAGCCCATTTCCTGTTTTTACGATACCCAGTATGTGCACAGCGGAGGACAGTGGGGGAGAGGAGGGTTGGAAGTAGAGGCTTGACGCGGTTTATCTGCAGGGCGGCCCTCCTGAGCATGGGGGTGTGTCATTCCTTCATATTTTATTCCTAAAAGCAACAAAAACAAGTCCCAGGTCAGCTAGACATCTCGCATATGTCATACATTGCAGGGAAGTATCAGGAAAGTATAAACTGGCCTAACCTTTTTTTTTTTTTTTTTTTTTGCAGTTTTGCTCTTGTTCCCCAGGCTAGAGTGCAGTGGTGTAATCGTGGCTCACTGCAGCCTCTGCCTCCCAGGTTCAAGCGATTCTCCCGCCTCACCCTCCCAAGTAGCTGGGATTACAGGCACCTGCCACCATGCCTGGCTAATGGTATTTTTAGTAGAGGCAGGGTTTCTCCATGTTGGCCAGCTGGTCTTGAACTCCTGACCTCAAGTGATCCACCTGCCTTGGCCTCCCCAAATGCTGGGATTACAAGCGTGAGCCACCACTCCCTGCCCCAACCCTTTTATAAAACACTTTTAGCCTTGTTGTGCAAGAGTCTTCAAAAGATCTGAACCCTTCCACCTGCTGATTCCTTTTTTTTTTTTTTTTTGAGACTGAGTTCACTGTGTCACCCAGGCTGGAGTGCAGTGGCGCCGTCTGGGCTCCCGGCAACCTCCACCTCCCAGGTTCAAGCATGATTCCATTTTTAAAAAATGTATTCTAACGGAATGATTCAGTAGAGCTTCACTATCCAACAAAGAGACCCAAAATCGGGATGATATGTATGCGATGTTATTCAGAATACTGCAGAAATTGGAACCAGTCTTAGGGAAGCAGTCAGTCAATGGTGGTACATGCACTCCACCGAACATATGTAGCCATCCAAAATGGTGCCAGTGAAACCCAAACGATGGAAAATAGTCAGAAAGCAAAACCAAGCAGCTCATCTTACACAACTGCGACTAATGCAAAAATGAATATTCAGGGCCAGGCGCGGTGGCTCACGCCTATAATCCCAGCACTTAGGGAGGCCGAGGCGGGTGGATCATGAGGTCAAGAGATCGAGACCATCCTTGCTCAACATGGTGAAACCCCGTCTCTACTAAAAATACAAAAAATTAGCTGGGCATGGTGGTGCGTGCCTATAATCCCAGCTACTCGGGAGGCTGAGGCAGGAGAATTGCCTGAACCCAGGAGGCGGTGGTTGCGGTGAGCCGAGATCGCGCCATTGCACTCCAGCCTGGGTGACAAGAGCAAACTGTCTCAAAACAAAAACAAAAACAAAAAAAAAACAACAACAAAACCTCTGTTAAAGAGTGAGATCGCCGGGCGCGGTGGCTCAAGCCTGTAATCCCAGCACTTTGGGAGGCCGAGGCGAGTGGATCATGAGGTCAGAAGATCAAGACCATGCCGGCCAACATGGTGAAACCCCGTCTCTACTGAAAATACAAAAATTAGCCAGGCGTGGTGGAGCACGCCTGTAATCCCAGCTACTTGGGAGGCTGAGGCAGGAGAATCACTTGAACCTGGGAGGCGGAGGTTGCAGTGAGCTGAGGTTACACCACTGCACTCCAGCCTGGTGACAGAGCGCGACTCCATCTGAAAAAAAAAAAAAAAAAGGCAACAGACAAAAATGAAAAATTTCGGTTTCTGGGTAATTCTCATCCTCTGTGTGTTGTCCTGCCTATGTCATCTTTTTGGTTAAAACAAATAATAAATTAGCGTTCACTAATTCTGGCTACATTTTTTCACACTGGCAAAAGATGAGTCTCTGATTCCCACAAAGGGAGTGGGACCTGTCCCCAGACAACCAGAAAGTGCTCAAAAGCCATGGTCCCTAGCTTTCAGATCTCATTAATGTTGTTAAAAAATTCAAGACCAGCCTGGCCAATACAGTGAGACCCCATGTCTCTACAAAAAAAGAAAGCCTTAGCTGAGTATGGCACCTGTGGTGCATGTTCGTGCCGCTGCACTCTGGCCTGGGGGACAGAGTGAGACCCTGTCTCAAAAAAAGAATACAACTCAGGTACAGTCAAGTGGAAGATGGCTAGGGTGAAGTGTTGGAATGGGTCATGAAAATTCCATGCCCTCTCCAGGCATGACACCCTCCCAGCCTCTCAATATGTTTACCAAGCAGGAAGCTCTCCAAATTGTGTCATTGAGATATTTCAATGGAGGTTTCATTATACAGGCATGACTGATTAAATCATGGGTCATGGGTGATTGCTTAATCTCCATCCCCTATCCCCTATCCCCTGTCCCCTATCCCCTATCCCCTCCCAGGAGGAGGTCAGGGAGGCGGGAAGGCAGGTGGGGCTTAAAGTTCCAACCCTGTGGAGGGGCTTGGTGGCTTATGCCTGTCATCCTAGTACTTTGGGAGGCTGAGGCAGGCAGATCACTTGAGGTTAGCAGTTCGAAACCAGCCTGGCCAACATGGTGAAACCCTGTCTCTACTAAAAGTACAAAACAAATTAGCCAGGTGTGGTGGCATGCATCTGTAGTCCCAGCTACTTGGGAGGCTGAGGCAGGAGAATTGCTTGTAGCTGGGAGGCAGAGGTCGCAGAGAGCCGAGATCACGCCACTGTACTCCATCCAGCTTGTGTGACAGAGTGAGACTGCATCTCAAAAAAAAAGTCCCAACCCTCTAATCATGCCTTGGTCTTTCTGAGATCCCTTCCCCTCATCCTGAAACTATCTAGGGATCCCCAGGCACTAGTCATCTCATTAGCTTGCAAAAGACACCCTTATCCCTTCAGAGATTCCAAGGGTTTGGGGAGCTATGTGCCAGGAACTGGGGACAATGAGCAAATATTTATTGTTATACCACAGCTGAAATGCCATCTTGTAGAGTCCTTTCCTGGCCACCGTTTCTGAAGTTGCACAGATTCCGATCACTCACAATTGGCTGTCACATTGCTCAGGTTTGACATTATCTTGCATCTGTGCGTGTTCAGTAGGCTTTTTCTCCAACTCGAATGTAAGTTCTGTGATCGTCGCTTTGGGTCTGTCAGGCTCACCATGCTATCCTAGCATCTGGCACATAGTAGATGTACAATAAGTATTCCATGAGTAAGCACATGCCTGACTCCGTGATGCTGAGGGGTGACCCTCAAGACAGCGAGGCATCCCCCACCTGGCCGTGACCCCTTCCTGTGTGTATTCTTTCTCCAGGTGAACCAGAACAGCACCTCCTCCCACTTAGGAAGCTCGTGATTTCCAGGTAAGCCTGTGGACTTCACTGGAGGTTCCCACTGCTTCTGGGCGGCCCTGGAGCCACGTTTCTGAAAGGCTGGTCCTTCCAGAGCCTCCCTGGGGCAGAAATGGCTACAAGGGTGGGCTGACCCAGCCCCATCAGAGGTTTCCATGGTGACAGACTGGGGGTGCTATTTTTAGAATCAAGGCTTAGTCTTCTAGCTCTAGATCAAGGACGGGGACAGGGATTAATGCTGAACCCGCTGGAAAAGGTTTGTCTGACACTGGGGATGGGGCAGAAGGACCGCGATGACTGGGGAGAAGGGACTCTGCAACCATTTTTGCACGGAATGCTGTCTGCCAGTCTGGCTTCTAAAAATGGCATCAGTGTTGGCCCAAAGCAATTAATTTTCTAGTAATAGTCACAAACAGTTCTGTTCTAAGAATAACCCCCATGGCCATTGGGCCAGGTACTCAGGTATACCACTCCTGTGTGACTCATTTGGCCCTCAGCATCCTTGGGAGGCAGACGACATGATCATCCCATTTTGCAGAAGAGAAGACCAAAGCACAGAGAAGGGCTTTGAGTTGCCCAAGACAGAAATTCCTCCCAGGCTTGCTTTTAGTGAAAGATTTTAAGTGCGCATTTATCCATCCATATTCTGCTAAGGTGTGGGGAAAGGGATTTTTTTGAACTTGGTAATTCAAAGATCTAACAACTCCCAGTTTAACTTCTTTCAGCCTCTGTTTTCTTATCTGGAGAATGGGGATTCATCCTTGCCCACCTCTGAGGGTGGTCATGAGATGAAGAGAACTGGCCCAGGTGGGAGTGCTTGGCAACTGTGAAGTGCTAGGCCCTCGCTGTGGACTTGGGCACTGGCGTTAAGTCTCCGTGAGTGAGCTTACTTCCTTCTGTCCCCTCTATGATCAGGTTCAAGGAAACTGAAGGGAACCCCACAGAGAGGTTATTTTATATTGAAACAGAGCTTCCAGCCTGGACTCTTATTTTTTTTGGAACAATCAGCATATTTTTAAAGTTTTGCTTTCACTTTGCTCCAACCTGCAAGGACTCTGTCCAACCTGCAAGGACTCTGTCATTATTAGGGTTCCCATCCTGAGTTGCACTAAAATCCCAGAG
This sequence comes from Saimiri boliviensis, assembly GCF_048565385.1. Classification (NCBI taxonomy): domain Eukaryota; kingdom Metazoa; phylum Chordata; class Mammalia; order Primates; family Cebidae; genus Saimiri; species Saimiri boliviensis. Next base: position 29,024,086 of record NC_133469.1, on the reverse strand, counting down.
TTTTTGTCTTTTGGGTTTTTGTTTTTGTTTTGAGACAGAACCTTACCCTTTGGCCAGGCTGGAGTGCTGTGGCACGATCTCGGCTCACTGCACTCTCCACCTCCCGGGGTTCAAGTGATTCTCATGCCTCAGCCTTCCAGGTAGCTGGGATTACAGGTGTGCACCACCACACCCAGCTAATTCTTGTATTTTTAGTAGAGATGGGGTTTCACCACGTTGGCCAGGCTGTTCTCAAACTCTTGGCCTCAAGCGATCCACCTGCCTCAGCCTCCCAAAGTGCTGTGATTGCAGGCATGAGCCACCATGACTGGCCAAGATCCCATAGCTCTGTTCCAAAGAAAAGAACCCTCTCATGAAAAACAGCTTTCCTCCCTGTTCCGCACTAACTCGGTTCCCCTCGCTCCCTTTCTGCTGATCATTAGTAGAATCCTGGACCTTCTCATTGACAAAAGCAGATTTGTTTTTTTGTTTTACTGTTTAAATGAGATACCATATACAGAGTGCTTTAGCTATTCCTGGGTACAGAGTTGGCATTAAACAAACATGACTCCTCCCTTGCTTCCAAGAATTCATTGGTATGTATCACATAATCACTGTCGTTTGCTCTTTATCCATAAGTCTATCTTTGAGGTCAGGTGGATGAAAGATGAGATGTGTGGGAGAACCCAGGAGATGTTTTGTTTTTGAGATGGAGTCTTACTCTGTCGCCCAGGCTGGAGTGCAGTAGCATGATCTCGGCTCACTGCAACCTCCGCCTCCTGGGTTCAAGCGATTCTCCTGACTCAGCCTCCTGAGTAGCTGGGATTACAGGAGTACGCCACCACGCCCAGCTAATTTTTTTGTATTTTTAGTAGAGATGGGATTTCACCATGTCGGTCAGGCTGATCTCGAACTCCTGACCTCGTGATCCGCCCACCTCAGCCTCCCAAAGTTCTGGGATTACAGACATGAGCCACTGTACTGGCTTATAATGTTTTTAAACTCTCTCTTGCCATCTGGGATGCATTCGTAAAACCTTAAATGCTTATGTGAATGGATGGAGACTGTACGTTCTGCAATCACATGTACAAATAGAAAGGATCTGTTTCAGAACTGTTACTCTGTGCCTAACACAGTCTTTCCCCCTTTCAGATCTCTGCAAATGGCTTCATTGCCAAGAAGAAAAGCAACTGCGTTTAAGTGGAAATCGGACCTCTAATCCAAGCATATTGCTTGCTATTAATTGCCAAAACAGGACGGCTGATGAGGAATGTATTTGCATATGTTTGCAAAAGCTGAATCATTGAAAACGTACCTTGAAACTCTCTATCTTTGGACACTCTGGGGTAGAGGACAAAGGGTATGGAAGTAGTCCGGCTTTTGAAACTTAGGTATTTTATATTTTCCCCCTCAAGAACTTCTTTTTAAGAGATGCATTTGCCATCCTCCTTAATTTGCAGGACTGCCTTGGTGGCTTTGTTTGCTGGGACAAGGCCCACACACCCTGTGCCTCTCCTGTTGATCCTTACTTTGAATTCAAAGAATCTATTTAAGAATTTAATATATGAGGCTTACTTTGATTCTTCCTCAGTTCTACCTAGTTTCACAGAGAACAACAACAAATACTATTTGAATAAAGTGAACATGGGCTCATTTCTTTGTGCCTTACTTTACTGAATGAATAGGGTTTTTGTTTTTTTTTTCATATTGAATTTTGTCAGATTTGTGACAAGCAAAAAGCTAGAGAAGATAGGTGCACGTAAGACACAGCTGAATTCCTGTATTGGGGTCCCCAAGGCCACCCCCCAGGATCAGTGATTGGCTAGAAGAACTCAGAATTCAGAAGAGCTATTATCCTCATGGTTATGGTTTATCACTGCAAAAGGATACACATGAACATCAGCAAATGGGGCTGGGCGCAGTGGCTCACGCCTGTAATCCCAGCACTTTGGGAGGCTGAGGCAGGTGGATCACCTGAGGTCGGGAGTTCGAGACCAGCCTGGCCAACATGGTGAGACCCCCGTCTCTACTAAAAATACAAAAATTAGCCGGGCGTGGTGGTGGGCGCCTGTGATCCCAGCTACTCAGGAGGCTGAGGCAGGAGAATCGCTTGAACCCGGGAGGCGGAGGTTGCAGTGAGCTGAGATCATGCCATTGTACTCCAGCCTGGCTGACAGAGCAAGACTCTGTCTCAAAATAAAATCAGTAAAAGAAAAAGGAGCATCGGGCAGAGTCCAGGAGAGACCAGCCTCAAGCTTTCGGTTGTCCTCTCCCAGGGGAGTCTCACAGACACACTTAATTTTCCCAACACTGATATGTGACAACACACACAAAATATTACCAGCCAGAAAGCTCACCCTGGCCTTGGGGTCTAGGTTTTCATTGCATGTCAGTCACATAGGGCAATCACATGACCAACTAGTTACTTTATCACCAGCTGCTCCAGAGGTCAAAGTGACACAGCATGGCCCAAGGCCCCCACTATAAATCACAGTATCATCATGAACTATCTGGCCTGGTGTGGCCCAAGGCCTCAGGTATACAAAGATACCCCTATTCGGGAGGATATTCCAAGGACTTAGAGGTTATCTCCCAGGAACCCCGGAAAGCCAGTTTTTTCTTTGAGATGTGCTGGGTTTGGACACTTCAAGCCTGCTGAGTTAACCCTTTATGGCACGGTCCCCAAATGCTGAGGGACCAACCGGGCCTACCACAAGTTTTGTATCTTTAAGGGTTTATTGTGGCTTGGGGTAATGGATTTTTGGCGTCAGGCTGACCTACTGGCTGTATGGCTTGATCCTTCCTCTCTTTATCTGTAAAAAAGGGAAGTTAAAACTTCATGGTGTCTGTGGTGTATATGTTTAAACAGAATCTCGCTGTCACTCAGGCTAGAGTGCAGTGGCATGATCTTAGCCCACTGCAGCCTCTGTCTCCTGGGCTCTCCCTCACCTCAGCCTCCTGAGTAGCTGGGACTACAGGCATGTGCCACCACACCTGGCTACTTTGAAATTTTTTTTTTTTTTTTTTTTTTTGTAGAGATGAGGTCTTTCTGTGCTGTCCAGTCTTCATGGGTTTACGGGGGCTGGCTAATGGATGATGTTGCAGTGGTCCTTGGTACCAGATGAGCCCTCAGTGTGAGGCAGCTCTTGTGTTTCCTTATCTTGAGACTGCTCTGGAATGGTAATTTGGCTTTTTTTGAAGGTATGAGACCCTTTTTATTCATTTCTTCAGCAGTTACTTCTTTTTATTTTGGAAATTTTTGACATAACAGTCTCTGGGAAATGGTCATTCACCAATCACTGATGACTCTCCTGCTCTGCTTAAGTGTGACATTGTCCCTTTGAGAATCTGGCAACAGCTGTGCATCCCCTCCCCCACACACACCAAAAAGAAATTTATGTCTGGTTCCAGGAGTTCCACCTTTTCTGAACGGTTTATCCATGAAGACCCTGAATATTCACAGAACTTCCAAGGAAAACATTGAAAGAAAATAAAGAGGCCGGGCCTGGTGGCTCACACCTATAATCCCAGCACTTTGGAAGGCTGAGGCGGGCAGATCGTCTGAGGTCAGGCATTTGAGACCAGCCTGGCCAATGCGGCAAAACCCCATCTCTACTAAAAATACAAAAATTAGCTAGGTATGGTGTCATGTGCCTGTCATTGCAGCTACTTAGGGGGCTGAGGCAGAAGAATCTCTTAAAACTGGGAGGCAGAGGTTGCAGTGAGCCAAGATCATGTCAGTGCAATCCATCTAACAGAGTGAGATTCCATCTAAAATAAAATAAAAAATAAAATAGGTGACAGAAAGGAAGGAACAGATTCTGTTTCTAGCCCCCAAGTCGTAGCATAGGGTCCTGTCCCCTTAAAAAAATTAGGCTCCTCTCCCCTGATTTGATCTGAAAAGATTTTGTTTACAGGACTACATGAATATATTATAAAACATGGGACAATCAAGAATTCATAGTAAGAATGCAAGTGGCTATATTGGTACTTCTCAATATCTCCTTTCTTCCATAAAGGTAACGCCACCATTTTCTATTTGAACATAGTCTTCCAGACTTTAAATTTTTGAACATATAAATATTATCATCTCTTAAAGATGTATGAAAAAAACGTTTTGAGTAGGTTATTCCAAAGTGTAATTTAACAGATTGTCCTGGCAGTTGTTTGGTTTGGAGACAGAGTCTTGCTTTGTTGCGTAGGTGGGAGCGCGGTGGCACAAACGCAGCTCACTGCAACCTCTAACTCCTGGGCTCAAGCAATCCTTCCACCTCAGCCTCCCGAGTGGCTGGACCATGACACCTGGCTAATTTTTTATTTTTTGTAAAGATGGGATTTCACTGTGTTGCCCAGGCTGGTCTCAAGCTCCTGGGCTGAAGCAATCCTGCCTTCGCCTCTCAAAGTGCTGGGATTACAGGCACAAGCCCCCGCCCCTGGCTCCTGGAGCGTTGCTGATGTGAACATGTGCTGATTTAACACCACTCCTTTTACTAGCTGCCTGTTCTAAAACAAACCATCTTTTTTGAGCATTTCACTTTGGCTAGGTCCTTAGGCCGTTACCAATTTTCACTGCTATTGGCAAAGCTGCAGTGGATATTGTCCTGCATATATCACCTCGTGGTGCCACTGTATGGGTGAGCCTCTGCAAAATGAGAAGCAGAATTGCTGGGGTGAAAGGTATACATATTAACTTTATTAATTCCACCCATGCACCCTGATTTGGGCAGAATTTTCGTCTCACTGTGAAATCAGAGCCTTGTTCTAGAGCAGGCATCCCCAAACTATGGCCCGCGGGCCGCATGCGGCCCCCTGAGGCCATTTATCCGGCCCCCCGCCGCACTTCAGGAAGGGGCACCTCTTTCATTGGTGGTCAGTGAGAGGAGCACAGTATGTGGTGGCCCTCCAACGGTCTGAGGGACAGTGAACTGGCCCCCTGTGTAAAAAGTTTGGGGACGCCTGTTCTAGAGCCTTTCTTGGGGGTCCCTTGGAGCAGTGGGTTAACTGTCACTTGTGCCCTGGTCCAGCCTCTGTCCAGCTTGGGCAACATGCATTCTGATTCCGTAATTTGCCATATATGAAAACGTGGTAATCTATATATTACTTGGGTGCTATTATTATATATAATTAGCTTTGGAGTCACAACTAGCGTCACGTCCTGGCTCTGCCACTTTCTAACTGTGACTGGCCAGGTGATTCTACTTCTCTGAGCCTCAGTTTTCCTCTGTAAAATGGGAGTAAAGGCTAAGAACTATAGGGGGATCTCAGGGGATGGTTAAGAGAAATCCCAACCCAAGAGAAATGTGAGATAAGCAAACACATGATCTAGTTTAGTAGAGCGAAGCAATGAAGATTGACAGCCCCATGGTGAAGGCTTAATAAATAGTAGCTCTAGCCGGGCGTGGTGGCTCAAGCCTGTAATCCCAGCACTTTGGGAGGCCGAGGCACGTGGATCACGAGGTCAAGAGATCGAGACCATCCTGGTCAACATGGTGAAACCCCGTCTCTACTAAAAATACAAAAAATTAGCTGGGCATGGTGGTGCGTGCCTGTAATCCCAGCTACTCAGGAGGCTGAGGCAGGAGAATTGCCTGAACCCAGGAGGTGGAGGTTGTGGTGAGCCGAGATCGCACCATTGCATTCCAGCCTGGGTAACGAGTGAAACTCCGTCTCAAAAAAAATAAAAATAAAAATAAATAAATAGTAGCTCTAATGATTACTATTACATTGTGAAATAAGAGAGAGGTTGTGATGAACCATCCGTATCTTCTCATCAGGATGCATGTTTGTCTGGCTGATAGCCAGCCATCTGTAGTCATGGCATGGGGTTGGAGAACAGTCTTCTGCACATGTGCCTGATGGACTGAATACAGATCTCGACCCTCGTTAGCAGCTGCTAACCTGGCTGAGCCATCAGGGCCTCCAAAGGGCTTGGCAGTTTTTCATTAAAGAAAAAATCTCTTACCTATTTCTACCCAAAGAATAAATCCCCTACTCCTCCAGGGTAAGGGATGGACAGCTGATGGAATTACAGACCCAGGAAGCTCCTGGTCACCAGTCATTGGGTAGCAGAGGACATCCAATCTCATTCATTGTTCCACTCATCTCTTGGCAACCAACTAGTCCCAAAGTGAGTGACTTAAAACAACTTTTTTTTTTTTTTTTTTTTTTTTTTTTTTTTTTTTTTTTAGACGGAGTTTCACTCTTGTCACCCAGGCTGGAATGCAATGGTGTGATCTTGGCTCACTGCAACCTCCACCTCCCAGGTTCAAGCAATTCTCCTGCCTCAGCCCCCCAGTATCTGGGATTACAGGTGCTTGCCACCATGCCCAGCTAATTTTTGTATTTTTAGTAAAGACAGGGTTTCACCATGTTCATCAGCCTGGTCTTGAACTCCTGAACAGCTGAGGCGCGTGGATTGCCTGAGCTCAGGAGTTCAAGACCAGCCTGACCAATATAGTAAAACCCCATTTCTAATAAAAATACAAAAATTAGCCGGGCATGGTGGCATGCGCCTGTAGTCCCAGCTACTTTGGAGGCTGAGAGAAGAGAATTGCATGAACCTGGGAGGCGGAAGTTGCAGTGAGCCAAGATTATACCACTGCACTCCAGCCTGGGCAACGGAGCGAGACTCCATCTAAAAAAAAAAAAAAAAAAAAAAAAAAAAAAAATGACAATGTGGGACTCCAAGACGAGGTCATAAAAGACCTTGTGGCTTCTGCCTTGCTCTCTCTTGCTTTGCTCATTTTGAAGGAAGCTAGCCACTATGTCATAAGGACACTTGGTAGCCACATGTTGAGGTTCACATGGCAAGAAACTGAAACCCGCCAACAACCAGCACCAGCTTAGCAGCTATGTGACAGAAGCACCTTGGAAGCTGGTCCTCTAGCCCTGGTGAAGGCTTCAGATGACTGCAGTCCCAGCCGACAGCTTGACTGCAACCCCATGAAAGACCCTGCGTCAGAACCACTTAGCTAAGCCACTCTCAAATTCCTACCGGAAGAAATTATGTGAGATAATGTTTATTGGTGTTGGTAAGCCACTAAATTTGGAGGTAGTTGTTACACTGCAATAGATAATACGTAGGTATTCATTAAATATTTGTTAATGACTAAATGAACGAATGAATGATGAAGGCTGTGGCTCCTCACCTTACTGTGTTTTGAGGATATCTGATTTACAGATAACACCCAGAGCCTGTGGAACCTTATGTTCCAGCTTTCTATATAAGGACAGAGTCTTCACGAATTCTTGAAAGATAAGTAGGGTAGAAACCATCTGTAAGAAACATTTAGAGGGAAATCAAATTGCTAATCTCAGCTGATCTGGGTTCTCAATTCTGCCAAGTTCAGGACACCATATATATTTTTGGGACAAAATGCAAAATAAGAATAAGCCATGTGCAACTGTATAATGTCACTGTCCTAGAAAAAGTACATGTGCTAGTCTTTAAATATATCAGCTTTGAAATGCCACTTATGGATTGTTTCTATGGTACCAACCTATTTAAAGTTGTGACTGAGCAAGGATTTTTTTTCCCCAAAATTTTTTGTAGGCAATATGGGAAGGGTGCTGTGTGGCACAGACTGCAGAAATAAGAGGTCAGGAATGAGGACTCTGGGGTTATAACAAACTACCTTAGAAGGCCGAGGAATCGAAGAGATGATGTCTGCAGAGTTTGGCTCTGTGGCCCTGAAAACACAGGACCCTATGCATGGTTCTGCAAAGCAAGCACCAGCCTGGGAGTTTGGATTCGGGTTTCAGGCCTGACCCTGTCCTTAAACTCACTGTGTGGTGCTGGCACCTCCCCTCTGCCAGAGCCTCTCCCACTGCATCAGCTGTGAAAGGAGAGGTATCGACCCAGGAATGTTGGAGTGCTCTGCCAGCCTCCTCCTGCCCAAGGAGCCTTGTTGCTTGGCAACCCCTTTTGTGAAGGCCACATGTCCGAGCACCTCACTGGGAATGTAGACATGAGTGTGGATGTTCCCAAATCCGAAAGCAACGTTTTCATTTTCTTCCCCCGGGAAATGACAGGAGATCAGGATAGATATGAGACCTTGAACCTAAAGTTGTGGTTGTCTTGTAAAACTTTTCCTTGTTTTTCAAAGGCTGGGCATTTGATCCCAGAAATCCTGAAAAACCATGGATTTTTGAGACCGAGAGGGGTATGATACTGCTTTTTTTAAAAATGAAGGCCTGAGCAGTGGCTCATGCTTGTAATCCCAGCCCTTTAGGAGGCCAAGGTGAATGGATCACTTGAGGCCAGGAGTTTGAGAGCAGCCAGGCCAACATGGTGAAACCCCATCTCTACGAAAAATGCAAAAATTAGGTTGGGCGCAGTGGCTCATGCCTCTTTAATCCCAGCACTTTGGGAGGCCAAGGCAGGCAGTTCACAAAGTCAGGAGTTCGAAACTAGCCTGGCCAGCATGGTGAAATCCCATCTCTAATAAAAATACAAAAATTAGCCAGGCATGGTGGCGCATGCCTATAATTGCAGCTACTTGGGAGGCTGAGGCAGGAGAATTGCTTGAACCCAGGAGGTGGAGGTTGCAATGAGCTGATACTGCGCCACTACACTCCAGCCTGGGTGATACGGCGAGACTGTCTCGAAAAAAAAATTTTTTTAAATTAGCTGGGTGTGGTGGCATAATGCCAGCTACTTAGGAGTCTGAGGCATGAGAATCACTACAGGGGTGCCTGTAATGCCAGCTACTCGAGAGGCTGAGGCATAAGAATCGCTTGAACCTGGGAGGTAGAGGTTGCAGTGAGCTAAGATGGCACCACTGCACTCCAGCCTAGGCGACAAGAGTGAGACTCTGCCTCAAAAAATAAATAAATAAGAATATAGCCACAACCATTTAGGAAGCTCTTACCATGCCAGGAGCTTCACATGCATTAATTACCACTTTCTGTTTTTGTTTTTCTGAAAACTACTCTTAGAGCAGTACTGTCATTAACCCCAGTCTACAGATGGAAAAACTGAGGTGCAGAGAGGTTAAGCAACCTGCCCTCAGTCCCTCATCTGAGGAGTAGTGAAGTGGAGAGTTGGATCCTTGAAGTTTTTCCTAAAGAGCTTTCATTTTTTAAAATTATCAAAAAAGTTGTAAGTACAGAGAGAAACATTTTCACCATAATAACTTGAGATTAAGGAGACCATCTGATGCCTTATTCCCTGCCAAATACATTAATTTACTTTCTAACAAACAAGGACATCCTCTGATGTAATTAACAGGCAACCATGAAAATCAGGAAATTAACATGGACACATCATTAGCATGGCATCCTAGGCCCCATTTAAACTTTTCCAGTTGTCCCTATAATTTCCTTTCAAGCAAAAGGAACCAGTTCAGAATCATGTGTTGTGCTTAGTTGTCATTTCTCTTTGGTCCCCTTCAGTTCGGAACAGTTCAAGGGTCTTTGATTTTCATGACCTTGGCGCTTTCTAAGATTACAGTTTTGTATACAGCATGTCTCTATTTGGGTTTGTCTGATGTATCCTCGTGATTACTCAGGTTATGGATCTTCAGCAGGAATGTCACAAGAGTGATGTTGGCATCTTCTCAGGGCAGCCTATCAAGTGTCACATGACTTCGCTTTGTCCCATTCCTGACAATGCAGACTCTCATCACTACATCAGAGCCTGCACTCTGAACTACTCCATGACAGTTTACAAAGGTCCCTTCTCCAGAAGCCACAGAGTGAGATCCATTTGGTAAAACAAATCCACTAGCATCAGTCCCTCATGATCAAAGTAATTGCGGTTCCATCAAATCTGCTGTAAAGCCATAAACATAGCTACAGAAAAGCCAAGCTTATGTACATTTTTGGCTTTTGGGCTGCAAACAGAAGTATTTACATTTAGGCACAGACTAAAAACACTTTTTTCCCCTTGTTTCCCTCACTCCGCTCCTGGTGGGCCTTGTAGTCTGTTAGACCTTCTCTCCCCGCCTTCAATGCTAAAACTGTATTTTCTATTTCTTTCCGGAGTACATACTATGAGTCAGGCACAATTACTCGACATGTCACTAGGAATACAGAGATCATTAAGACACAGTCACCATTGCTAAGAAGCCCACATTTAACTGGGCACACAAAAATTGTTGAATTCTTAACAACCATTTGATGGTAGACCTAAGTATTTGACTCCAAGTCCCATGCTCTTTTTACATTCCAACAATTGTCTCTTGGATCTTTTCATCACATAGAGCAGAGAGAAAAATTAAGCAAAAATTAATAGCTGACTCTTTCTCAGCACCTATTGTGTGCCAGGCACAGTTTTCATGGCCTACAGTTTTATCTTACTGAATCCTTAACCATTTTGCAGAAGAGAAAACTCGCTTACATGTTTCCTTAGACTTGCCCAAGGTCCACAGCTGCTAAATTGCACAGTCAAGGTTGGAATTCCAGAGCCTGTGTACGGTTAAACGTCTACACAGAGTCCCAGGGATAGTGAAGACTTCCTAAGGAGGACCCATGAGTATTCTGCTCACTATATCCCCTTGGCCTAGCACAGATGAGGGGCACTCAGTATATTTTAATTAAATCAGTGAATAAATGAATGAATTTACCAACTTGCTAGAAATGAAGAGAATGGAAACATCTCCTGGAGAGAATACTTGGGAACTCTAGAGTTTGCCCATTCATTCCTTCATTCCCTCTTAAACTCCTGCATAAAGGACACTGCCCTGTGCCCACGACGGTGCTTATGATACAGAGCCAAAGATACAGGAGAGAGTTTTCATCTTCATTATTCCCAATTGAATGCTGTGTCCCAGGCACCCTATCATCTCACAGTATTTACCACAACTACCCTGTGGGCTAATCCTACATCTCTTATTTTACAGATTTACAATCACAGAGTGGCAAAGTCTCCCCAGGCCAAGATGGCTCAGCGGATTCCACATCAGCCATCACAGGCTGAGCGTCGCAGTGCGAAGCAGGCGCGGCAGGGAGGCCAACTTCAGGGGGAAACCACTCCCCAGCTATCATTCTGGGCCTTGCACATCCAACCCTCCTTTCTTTTCTTTTTTTTTTTTTTTTGAGACGGAGTTTCGCTCTTGTTACCCAGGCTGGAGTGCAATGGCGCGATCTCAGCTCACCGCAACCTCCACCTCCTGGGTTCAGGCAATTCTCCTGCCTCAGCCTCCTGAGTAGCTGGGATTACAGGCACGTGCCACCATGCCCAGCTAATTTTTTGTATTTTTAGTAGAGACGGGGTTTCACCATGTTGACCAGGATGGTCTCGATCTCTCGACCTTGTGATCCACCCGCCTCCGCCTCCCAAAGTGCTGGGATTACAGGCTTGAGCCACCACGCCCGGCCTTAATTTTTGTATTTTTAGTAGAGATGGGGTTTCACCATGTTGACCAGGATGGTCTCGATCTCTTGACCTCGTGATCCACCCGCCTCGGCCTCCCAAAGTGCTGGGATTACAGGCGTGAGCCACCGCGCCCGGCCCAACCCTCCTTTCTAAGACCCCAGCCCGCCATTCTACAGGCAAATCGGCCGCAGCGTTCCGTCCTGCCCCGACAGCCAGCGCGACATCCGCTGTCGATAACGTCATTTCCGGCGCGCCGGCCCCGGTGCTTCCGGGGTCTGGCGTAGGAGAGACTGTCTTCTGGCGCGGACTGTGAAGTTGGGTTTGGTACGCTGGGCGCTCGGAGAGGTGAGTGGGGCTGGCCACGAGGGGACTCAGGGACAGTGGGAGTAGGGCTCCGGCTCAGGGGAGGCGAGCCTCGGCCCAAGCCGATGTGGAGGGGGTTCCATTTCGCAGACAGCTCTGTCGAGGCACGGAGAAGGGCGGTGCTGCTTGGGGTCCGTTAAGAACCTGAGCCTCCTTCGCCAAACCTAGACAGCAAGAGAGAGACAAGCCGGAGGCCTGGCTTCTAGCACTCCTGAGTTTGAGCCCTGTAAGCAGTGGAACCTAGGGTAAGTTACTAACTTCTCTGAACCTCCTTTTTCTTACCTGAAGCATGAAAGTTAAGGGTAACTACCTTGTAGAAGTGTCTTGATGCACGCAGTTGATCATCGGTCTCAAGGGATCGGCAAGTACCTAGCTTCTACTGACGAGGGCTTCATAATTTGTGACTACTCGGGGCTTATCGCCACTCCCTCTGCCCACGGAGACATTGGTATTGTGTAACTTTATGTATCTGAGATTCCCCACCTTTTCTGAGAACGCTTCCTTTCTATACACTCCTGGAAGGGGTTGGGACCAGCTGCACCCAACCAGGGCACCAGTGAGTAGAAGAAGGCAAGGATAACGTTTGGCAGAGTTTGACCCTGGCCTGTGGAAGTAGTGAATTCCGTATGCCTTAATGTGGCTTTCAGCAAGACAGGAATCACAATTGCTGTCACCTGTCGAATATATTATTGTGTAGTGCGCCATGCTTGGCACTTCGCGGGCATCTGATACTCATGCACTGAGTATGTGGTAGAGTTGAATTTGAACTGAGGCTTTGATTTTAGCGTGCCTGATTTTACAATCACTTTGTTAAGTTTACTCCCTAGTCCAATAATAGTGATGATTGTGGTGGTTAATACTGTCAACTTGATTGGATTGAAGGCTACGAAGTATTGATCCTGCTTGTGTCTGTGGGGGTGTAGCCAAAGGAGATTAACAATTGAGTCAGTAGTTTGGGAAAAGCAGACCCACCCTTAATCTGTGTGGGTATAATCTAATCAGCAGCTAGCACAGCTAGAATATAAGCAGGCAGAAAAATGTGAAGAGGCCTAGCCTCCCAGCCTTCATCTTTCTCCGGTGCTGGATGCTTCCTGCCCTGGAACATCCGGCTCCAGGTTCTTCAGTTCTGGAACTCGGACTGGCTCTCCTTGCTCCTCAGCCAACAGACAGCCTATTGTAGGACCTTGATGGTGTGAGTTAATACTTAATACACTCCCATGTATATATATATATATATATATATATATATATATATATATATATATATGAGTGTATTTAGTGTATTTTATATATATATATGGGAGTTGATGGAGTTTATATATGGAATATATGGGAATTTATTAAGAGGGACAGAACTAATGGAATATATATAACTATATATATGGAATATACTACATATATTATATATAGAATATGTAATATCCCATATATATATTCCATTATATATATTCCTATATATATACTTATATATACCGTTAGTTCTCTCCCTCTAGTGAACCCTAATACAATGATTAACCTAATCATGGGACTACAGTAGAAGCTGTGGTTTCTTGAGCACTTATTCTGAACTCATTGAGTTCGCCTTATAAGCATTCTCTAAGGTGGGTATAGTAGTTTATCCCAATTTAAGAAAGACAACGGAATCTCATCCCCCAGCTACCATGAGGTAGACTCTTTGTTTCAATCCCTGGACATCTGACTATTAAAATGGTGTTCATAATTTTTTAGCTCATCAGAAGAAATTCATGTCTTGCAAGGAAAACTAAAAATTATGTTTCATCAAGTAGTGTATTTCAAAAAACATATTCTAAAAAAATCACTCTTCTAGGACCACCAAAGATCCAGATAAAATTCTTTCCTCAGTAATAGAAAAAAATAAAGGAATCTGGGATCTAAGAAGCTATCCACTCATTGTCTAAGGCAATACTGTATAAAATAACCTACTTAGATATTTTTGTGTGGTTTATGTATGTGTGAATGTGTGTGATATTTGTGATATTGACTAGGACAAGGAAATATATACTTGTGAAGAATCATATACCGTTGGGCCTGGTATTTTGTTCACCTGTTTTAGTACCGATTGTTTTCTAAAAATATGTGTTTAATATCTACTTTATTGGACAGTAATGCCAATTTTAATGGACTTAGAATTTGGAGAAAGTTCTGAAGGCAGCAAGGAATAGAGGACTCCTCCTGCTGCTGCCCCCAGGACTTATGATGGACTGCGTCCTTTTTGTCTCCTTTAGTGGCTGGCCATGTCCCTGTCCCACTTGTACCGGGATGGGGAAGACCGCATTGATGATGATGACGATGAGCGGGAAAACTTCGAGATCACTGACTGGGACCTCCAGAATGAGTTCAACCCCAACCGACAGCGCCACTGGCAGACCAAGGAAGAAGCCACCTACGGGGTGTGGGCAGAGCGAGACTCGGATGAGGAGAGGCCCAGCTTTGGAGGCAAACGGTATTGCCTGGCATGGGGGCTGCCTTACCTTGCTTTAGGGAAGAGGAGGAAGATGGACAGGGAGTGGAGGGGATCCCCTGATAAGTATACTTCTCACCTGGCCTTGTTGAGACTGTTAGATATGACATCTCAAGAGGTCCAGTTTCCTCTGTAGACTAGAGTGCTGTTCCTTCACCAATTGATTTTATTTTATTTTATTTTATTTTTTTGAGATACAGTTTTAGTCTGTCACTCAGGCTGGAGTGCGGTGATGTGATCTTGGCTCGCTGCAACCTCTGCCTCCAGAGTTCAAGTGATTCTTGCACCTCAGCCTCTGGAGTAGCTGGGATGACAGGCACACTCCACCACCTCCAGCTAATTTTTGTATTATTAGCAGAGACGGGGTTTTGCCATGTTGGCCAGGTCGGTTTCAAATTCCTGACCTCAAGTGATCCACCCGCTTTGGCCTCCCAAAGTGCTGAGATTACAGGCATGAGCCACCATGCCTGGCCTCACTGATTTAATTATCAGTGTTTACTGAGCAATTACTATGTATCGGGCCTGTGCTATAGACCCATGCGTGCTTTCCTGGAGCCCAGACTCTAGAAGAGGGAAATAGGCATTAACAACTCAGACAATGAAACTTGTAACTGAGATGCAGGACATGAGGGAGAGCATATTTTAGGGCATTTCACCTATTCTGAGAGATCAGGGAAGATTTCTCTGGAGAAAAGTGACCCTTAAGCTGATATGACAGACAGTGGAAGATAACCAGGGTGGTAGAACAGGTCTGAGTATGCAGAGCCCTTAACAGGAGGCTTCACAGTGTCCACAAGGATATGAAAAGCTTTGGGAGCTGGAGCAGAGACGGGGAAGGGGAACACAGTGTGTGTGATAGAGAGGGTGTGATGTGTGGGGCTGGGTTATGTTTTGAGAAGACCCTTTTGCTAGCGTGCTCAATAGGCGTGGAGCCACAGTGGAAGATAGCGTGGTGACGTGAGGAGGCCAAGCCAGTGGTCTCTGCGGAGGTAGTGGAGGCCTGGGCTGGGATAGCGGTGGGTGATGAGGATTCAGGCTGCACATCTCCCCGGCACAAGGTTATATGTGCCCTGGCTAAAACTCACTGCACCAGGGTGTGCCAGGTTGAGTTTTTTTTCCTCTGTGGTCTCACCTGTGGCCTGTAGGCTCCATCCCATTGAGAGTGTGCCTTTTTCCTTATTTATTTATTTAGTTTTTTGAGATGGAGTCTCGCTCTGTGGCCAGGCTGGAATGCAGTGGTGCAGACTCGGCTCACTGCAACCTCCACCTCCTGGTTTCAAGTGATACTCCCGCCTCAGCCTCCTGAGTCGCTGGGACTACAGGTGCACGCCACCACAACCAGCTAATTTTTGTGTTTTTAATCGACATGGGGTTTCACCATGTTGGCCAGGATGGTCTCCATCTCTTGACCTCGTGATCCGCCCACCTCAGCCTCCCAAAGTGCTGGGATTACAGGCGTGAGCCACTGCGCCTGACCAAGAGTGTGCCTTTTTCAAAGGAGGCTGGGCTAGAAAGAGTATAGAGATGAGTCCAAACTCTTCTCATCCACAAGGAAGTCTGAAAGTGGATGGCAGATAGATCAGGGATCAAGAATTGCATAAACATAAGATAATAACTAACGTCTCTTTGCTGCTTACTTGTTCTGGCTATTTCACAAACCTGGATTAATTTTCCTTCTGAGAAAGGTACCATTATTATCCCCATTTTACAGATTAAGAGACTGAGACTAATGGTCATACAGCTAGGCAGAGGCTAAGCTACAGTCGGAACCTGAACCTATCTGTCTGGCTCCAGAGTTTGGGATATGGACCACTAAGTTACATTATATATCTTTAGGAAAAAACTCCCTGAATTCTGTTGTGGCCGTGGGGATGTTGAATTACTAGGTTGGTCATTTTACAAAGCATCACTTTATTTGCTGTATTCCCAGGGTTTTTTCCTTTTTTTTCTTTGAAACACAGTCTCGCTCAGTTGACCGGGCTGGAGTGTGCAGTGGCTTGACCTCAGCTCACTGCAACCTCTATCTCCTGGGTTCAAGTGATTCTCATGCCTCAGTGTTTTGAGTAGCTTGGGATTATAGGTGTGTGCCACCACACCCAGCTAATTTTTTGTATTTTTATTAGAGACAGGATTTTGCCATGTTGGCCAGACTGGTCTCGAATTCCTGGCCTCAAGCCTCCCAGAGTGCTGGGATTACAGGCGTGAGCCACTGGGCCCAGCTCCAGGGTCTTTCATGGTAATTTTTTCTTTTTTAAACCACACAGTACAAATATATCAACTTCATTTTATACAAAAAGGAGCTGAGGTTAATGACTTAATGTAAGTGCTTGAAGCAGTCAGAGTTTAAATCAGTATGTTTCATTTTACAGAGTTAATTTCTTATTTCTTAGAGGACTTCAGTGTAATTTTCTTTTTTCCTTTTTTTTTTTTGGAGACAAGGTCTCGCTCTTTTGCCCAGGCTGGAGTGCAGTGACATGATCAGAGCTCATTGCAGCCTCCACTTCCTGGGCTCAAGCAATCCTCTCATCTTAGCTTTCCATGTAGTGGGGGCCCCAGGCATGCACAACCACACCTGGCTAATCTTGTTTATTTTTTGTAGTGACGAAGTCTCACCATGTTGCCCCAGCTGGAAATTTTCACATTCAAATAAATTTAATGGATATGAGCTTTTTCTAAGTTTGATTAATATAATTGTTACATACTTTACATTTATATGATCTTTCAGTGGGTTTTATTTATTCACGATTATCCATCAAAATTTCTGCTCCTGTTGGATTTTTGGACTTGAAATAGTTTTCAAAACAAATGCTTTTTATGATAAATTAATTTTTTTTAAGGTAGGAAAATTGTATCATCACATCATATTTTGAATTGATAATCAGCTCTACGTTGAATAATAACTCTTCAGCTGTAGAGGAATACGTCAGGTAAAAATGTTAAATGTGACTACAGGAAGCCAAACCTAGGGTCCTTTTGATTTTTTGATGTATTAAAAAAAAAGGGTTACTTTTTGAAAAAAACCTCCCATGAGGTTCACTCTAAGGAGTTCTCAAGCATGTAGTTTCTGCAAAGGGATTTCCGCAGAGAAGGGAGTTCTTTACAGGCCCGGTGGGGTCTGTTTCTGTGTCTGCAGGGCCCGTGACTACTCTGCACCAGTCAACTTTATCAGTGCGGGGCTCAAGAAAGGGGCGGCGGAGGAGGCAGAGTTGGAAGATTCTGATGACGAAGAGACACCTGTTAAGCAGGATGACTTTCCTAAGGATTTTGGACCAAAGAAGTTAAAAACGGTAGCGTCTCTATTGCAGGATTGCGACCCTAAGTAATGCCCTTCAAAGGTCATTGTGGCCCAAGCATTTTCCAGCCAGGGAGCTCATCTGGAACACAGTTTGTGAGTGTCTCCTTTTGGTGGCAGGTTTCTGTGAGGTGTGAAGTGTGTAGTGCAGTCTCTTCCTTCCCGACACATACCACATACATTTCTGGTTCATGCGACACTCTTCATAGTGCTCTATCACTTAGGCCATTTTCCTGTTGACCAAGCGTCTTAGATTTTTCTTCTTTTTGCTTTTTTTCCATCAACTTTGATTTTTCTTTGCAGGGTGGCAATTTTAAGCCCAGCCAGAAAGGTTTTGCAGGAGGAACCAAATCTTTCATGGACTTCGGCAGCTGGGAAAGACACACGAAAGGAATTGGACAGAAGCTTCTTCAGAAGATGGGCTACGTCCCCGGACGGGGCCTCGGGAAGAATGCACAAGGTATTGCACCCTTGTCGTCTTGCATGATGGAGGCCAGGCAGAGGGAAGGAGAGGGGCACTGGGAGGGGTGGTTTGCTTTTCCCTTTTAAAAGCACTTTCTCTTCCAGCCAAATGTTTGCCAGCACAAGACATTTACGCTCCTAAGCTCCCTTGCTTTATCGAAGCTCAAGTTAAATAAAATAATTGTTTCAACAGGAAGAAAAGGGTTAGGGTCTAAAACAGGCTGCAAACAGGTTGAAGACAGACTTTTTTTTTTTTTGGCCCTGATCAGTGCTTCCTTAAACAAAAATGAGGCTGGGCATGGTGGCTCATGCCTGTAATCCCAGCACTTTGGAAGGCTGAAGCAGGTGGAATACTTGAGGTCAGGAGTTCAAGACCAGCCTAACCAACATTGTGAAACCCCATTTCTACTAAAATTACAAATATCAGCCAGGTGTGGTGGCGCATACCTGTAATCCCAGCTACTTGGGAAGCTGAGGCAGGAGAATCACTTGAACCCAGGCGGTAGAGGTTGCAGTGAGCTGAGTTCATGCCACTGCACTCCGGCCCAGGTAATATAGCGAGACTCTGTCTCAAAAATAAATAAATAAAATGAGTTAGCTGCTAGTATTTTAAAATGAGACAGTTTCACCTTAACTTCTAGATTTTCCTGGCAGGAGTTAGCTGAGGCAAATCAGAGCTGCTCCTGGGACAATGGACGTGGTCTTCTCTAGGACGCAGTCTCCACAGCTCCCTGCAGCCTTCCATCCGAACCCAGCTGAACTTTTCTTGGTCCCAAAGGCATTTGAGTTTGTCGTCCCTACTCACAAGGGTTTTAATTTTGCAGAAATGGTTATTTGTCTTTCAGGAATATCAATAAAACATTGTGCTGTTTTAATAGCTAGAGCCATGTGGATGTAAAACCGGCTGAGCAAATCCCACACCGGTAACTTCCATCTTTGTCTAGAAGATAACACAGTCTTACCTTCTGGAGACCAAAGCCACTCAAAGCAAACAGTTGGATTCTTCCCACAGGAATATTCCTTCTTCTTCTTGAGCTATTTCCGATGTGTGATCGCCAAGTAGATATAATCAAATGTATCCTCTAGATGGAATTTCACTTGTTGCCCAGACGAGTAAAATGGTGCAATCTCGGCTCACTTGCAGTCTCCGCTTCCCAGGTTCAGGTGACTCACCTGCCTTACCCTCCCGAGTAGCAGGAATGACATGTGCCTGCCACCACACCCAGCTAATTTTTGTATTTTTAGTAGAGACGGGGTTTTACTGTCTTGGCTAGGCTGGTCTCAGACTCCTGACCTCAGGTGATCCACCTGCCTCGACTTCTCAAAGTGCTGGGATTATAGTCTTGAGACACTCTGCCTGGCCTCTAAATAATTATTAAAGAGAAATCCAGGTTATGTGTTAAACATTAGGTACGTGAAAAATACATGAAATTCAGTAAAGATACACTGAATGAGAATGAGGGGACAGTTTTTTGTTTGTTTGATACAAGGTCTCACTGTCTGTTACCTAGGCTGGAGTGCAATGGCATAGCATGATCATAGCTCACGGCATCCTCAGCCTCCTGGGCTCAACTGCCTGGCCCCGAGATAGTTCTTTTTTTTTTTTTTTTTTTTTTTTTTTGAGACGGAGTTTCGCTCTTGTTACCCAGGCTGGAGTGCAATGGCGCGATCTCGGCTCACCGCAACCTCCGCCTCCTGGGTTCAAGCAATTCTCCTGCCTCAGCCTCCTGAGTAGCTGGGATTACAGGCACGCGCCACCATGCCCAGCTAATTTTTTGTATTTTTAGTAGAGACGGGGTTTCACTTTGTTGACCAGAATGGTCTCGATCTCTCGACCTCGTGACCCACCCGCCTCGGCCTCCCAAAGTGCTGGGATTACAGGCTTGAGCCACTGCGCCCGGCCCGAGATAGTTCTTAATTGAGACAGTACTAAATGGAAGGGAGGCAGGGATTGACAATTTGGAGTGTGGGGAGTATCTTCATTTAAATGTTGTGGTCCTGGTTGTAAACTCTTACGAGAAAAACACAACATTTATTTCTAGGGCTTAAACTTGTTATAAAAAAGTTAAAAAAAAAAAAAACTAAAAAGGTTAAATTAAGCATAGGAGATACGAATTACTAAGTAAAATATGTGAGGAGTCTTAAATTCAGCTTCACTTCAGTCAGAATCAGTTTAGTATCTGAATTACTGCATTTTCCCTAATAGAGGCTTCCTAATAAGTGAAGTACAGAATTTAGTATGCTGGAGTTCTCAGTTATAAATGTGGTATTTTCCTCCTGTTCACTAAAACAATCCAAGTGGAGCAGGGCATGGCGGCTCGCCCCTGTAATCTCAGTGTTGGGAGGCCGAGGTGGGTGGATCACCTGAGGTCTGGAGTTTGAGACCAGCCTGACCAACATGGTGAAACTCTGTCTCTACTAAAAATACGAAAATAGCCGGGCCTGGTGACATGTACCTGTAATCCCAGCTACTTAGGAGGCTGAGGCAGGAGAATTTCTTGAACCCGGGAGGCAGAGGTTGCAGCGAGCCAAGATCACACCACTGCACTCCAGCCTGGGTGACAGAGCAAGACTCCATCTAAAAAAAGAAAAATACAATCCAAGTGGAAACGGAAAACTATTTGGGATATAAATAGTCAGCAGACTGTTCTGTGGTAGCATAAGTGCTCAGAAGTTTCAAATCACAAGGACATGAGTAGTGTTCTGAGGGCAGAGAATAGCTCTCCTTCCTGCGTAGTATGTTATTTTGTGGAATGAGCAAGAAACTCATTTCACCGAGTGGCTGACAGACATACATGAATTGCTGCGTTCTTAAGACTCTTTATCTTTTGCTGAAATTGATCAGGTATCATTAACCCAATCGAAGCCAAGCAGAGAAAAGGAAAAGGTGCTGTGGGAGCTTATGGATCCGAGCGTACCACGCAGTCCGTGCAAGACTTCCCTGTGGTTGACTCGGAGGAAGAAGCTGAAGAGGTAACTGGAAGTCAGGAGTTGTGGGTGGGTGGTGTCCCGTGCCATTTCTAATGGCCGTTCATTCACCCCTTCACTCTGTTAGTCCTCAGATATTTAGCGTGTATGTACTGTATGCTAGGTACTGGGCTGAAGGCTAGGGGCCCCGTGATGAAAGAGCGTAGGGCGGACAGAGCGTAAACAGGCAGCTGTGTGTGGAAGTGGCAGTTGAAATGGCAGAAGGTGCTAGGGGCTGCCTCCGCTGAAAACAAGCTTGGGCGTCGGAAGGTGGTGTTGACCTACTTTTATAAATAGGCTGGTCAGGGGACACTTTCAAGAAAGGAAACATTTCAGTCGAGACTTGGCGGAAGGGTAAGCTGAGAAGCCAGAGGACACTGAGAGGCTCTGAGCTTGGTGGGTAAACCAAAAAGGAAGCCCTTGCGGCAGGAGGGTGGGCCGCAAAGCAGAGGGATGTGCCTTCGGAGGGGTGGGCACGCCACGCGACGGGCCGGGACAGCCAGTTTTAGGTGCTCGGGTTTCATCCCAAGTGCAGCAGGGAGCCATCTACTGGCAGCTGTGTGTCCCTTTCCCCCAGTGATAGAAGGGGCCAACTCTGTTGATTGAAGAATTACTCTTTTCCCATGTGAATTTATGGGGGAAAGCAGGATGCTGCAGAGAAACATGTTACTCTTCATATTACTGACCTTTTGACCAAAGAGTCATTTGATAATGTAGGATTAACCACTCTTGAGTCAGGGATTCTCAGAAGTCTACAGGTGCCAGGCACCCCACAGAAGCAAGTATGATGAGCCAGGTGCCAGACAATAAGGAGTGGTGGGGACTAGGGCACAGAGGTGAGGCTGTAGCCTGTCTGGAAGGTAAATCTTTATTCAGCTCTATGTGGTTGTTGCTTATGAGGATGTGGGCTCAGTGTTGCCTGATCCTCTGATTTTCCCAAAGTAGCCAGATGTGTAGATACTTGAAGAGAAAAAAATGACAAGTCTTAACCAGTATGAGAAAACATCATGACAACCCCAAAACCAACTTCTGTGGGCTGGACTCTACTCCCGTCAGACTAAGAAAGTTTACAGGTTTGTGTGGGGCTGTATTCAACGCCAGGGCTGCGGGTTGGATAAGCTTGCCTCAGCTCCTGTAGAAAGGTTTCGCAGAGCCCCTTAAGAGATATCTTTGCTTTGAGAGTTAGGGCCTCCTTCTTTATCTTCATTTTAAAGTTAGAAACAAGGCTTTACGTACTTTAAAGAATCCTTTACGTTGCATTTCTAAGTTTTACATGAGGTGCATTTAAAACTAGCATAGAGCCTGCCCGTAGTAGATGCTCCATACATGTTGTTTCCTTCATTTTTGTTCTCCGACCCATCTGGTGCACCTGCCTTCTGAACCTCATTATTTGTCAGAGGGTGAGTGGGATCAGGGAGCGTCGTTGGTTTTGCTGTCATGCAGGTGCATCCTTTCCTTCCTTCGTGCAGAACCTGTAGACAGATCTAGTGACATCTGTTAGGGGTCTCAGTTTCTCCACCTGTTGTTAAAAGTGGTCATTCCTTGCTTCATCTGACTGCATCCTTTCGGTTCAGGAGTTTCAGAAGGAGCTGAGCCAGTGGAGGAAGGACCCAAGTGGAAGCAAGAAGAAGCCCAAATACTCTTACAAGACCGTGGAAGAGTTGAAGGCCAGGGGCAGGATTAGCAAGAAGCTCACTGCTCCCCAGAAGGAGCTTTCTCAAGTCAAGGTATGGGGACCCTTGGACACCTGGTGCAGGATCCACACCCCGGAATTAAGCACTGAACATTTTCTAAGGTTTTTTGGTTCTTCTAGCTAAGCTTTATTTTTTTATTTTTTGGTACCCTGCTTGTCTCACTTACTTATGGGAGTGTAATGAATAGGAACATGCTCACATAGTATTAATATCATGTTCTCATTCATTACACTCCCATATTTAGTGACGGACATCACGTTCCTCCCCCGCCAGGCACTCTTCATGGCGCTACAGTGGTAAACCAAATGATGTTTTTTCCTGTGTTTCCGGAGCTTACATCAGTGAATTCTTGTTATTCTTATTATTAAAAACTCAGTTTTTAATATGTAATATTTTTGTTACATCCTTGTTATTAAAAACTCAGTGCAAGCCAGGTGCGGTGGCTTGTGCCTGTAATCCCAGCACTTTGGGAGTCTGAGGCAGGTGGATCACGAGGTCAGGGTTTCGAGGCCAGCCTGACAAGCATGGTAAAACCCAGTCTCTATAAAAAAATAAAAATATATATAAAAAAAAAACAGTGCAAAGTGTTTATAATGAGTGCATAATTCCATAGAGTGACTGTACCGTATTACTTGATCCTACCTCCATTGTTAGATGTTTAGCTTTCTTCTGGTTTAGTTTGGGTTTTTGGCAGGTTAGTTTGTATGTAAAACTTTGTCTTTGTTTCAGACATTTTCTAAGGCTAGACATGTACATGTGCAGTCACCAGGTCAAATACAAAAGTACTTCAGGCATTTAAATACTCAGAAGTTTGTATTAACTGTCTGTGACCAGGACGTCAGGACAGAGTCCCCGGGGCTCGTTAGCCAGCATTGACTATTTTCTTTTTTAAAGATAGATTAAATTTCAGTCAGTCAGTGTACATGCATATAGAGTATTAAGTATTACGTTTCCAAGCAGTCAGTCAGTCAGTGTACATGCATATAGAGTATTAAGTATTACGTTTCCAAGCAGTCAAGGAACAATGGTGACAGTTGCTGTTGTCATTTGCTGTGGGACATACAGTGTGTCATAGACCTTAAAGTGTGGTTCTCAGACGTGTATTGTTATATTACCTGGATGACCGGGTCAGAAATACAGGTGTCTAGGCGCCTCCCAGGAATTTTGAGTCTAGACTGGACCTCAGGACTCTTTTCTCCCTCCAGTGATTCTAATGCTGCTGCTTCACGGATCACACTCTTACTTAAAAAGCGGTGATGAATCTTTCTGTTTCAGAAGTGATAGTCCGTATTCAGATTTCTCGTTTTCCTAAAATATTGGAATTAGCTCATCACCTAGGTTGCCTTTGTTCAGTTAGCTTTTTGTATGTTTTGTTTTAAAATTTAAAAAAAACAACTTTGTTATTACAATAGCAGTGTGTAGTACATTTTAGAAAATTAGGAAATAGGCAGAAACACAGAAAATATTTTCCATCCTCCTAAGATTACCGGACGTTAAGGTCTTGTTGTACAGCGTAGATCTTTGTCTGTGGTTATATGCATTTTTTAAAACCCAAAATGTGATATTCTGATTGTATGTGACCTCCTTTGATCAGTACAGCTTCCACTTTTCCATGAAAATATATTTTCACATCTCCTAATACTCAGTCCCTATTTAAATTTCATGTTTTCCTAAAAAAGTCTTTTCCATGTCTCTGGCTTGTTCACAGTGATCCAGTCCGGAACTGCTTGCTGCATCTGATTTTGTCCCTGGAAGTCTCCTTTAGGCTAGGACAGTGTGGATCCCACTTGGTGAAACACTGCCCTTCTCTCGCTCTGTTGAATGTGGGGTCTTTGCACACCTCCCCTGTCAGGAGGCCTTCCCCTGGGCTCAACTGTGTGTTTCACAGGGCTGCAGTGGTGTTAACCTTCGTCCCTTTACGTTTTCCAAGGTCATAGACATGACAGGCCGGGAGCAGAAGGTGTATTACAGCTACAGTCAGATCAGCCACAAGCACAACGTTCCCGACGATGGGCTGCCGCTGCAGTCCCAACAGCTGCCGCCGTCTGGCAAAGAGGCCAAGGCCCCGGGCTTCGCGCTGCCCGAGCTGGAGCACAACCTGCAGCTGCTCATCGACCTCACCGAGCAGGAGATCATCCAGAATGACCGGCAGCTACAGTATGAGCGGGACATGGTGGTCAACCTCTTCCATGAGCTGGAGAAGATGACTGAGGTCCTGGACCATGAGGAGCGTGTCATCTCCAACCTCAGCAAGGTCTTGGAGATGGTGGAGGAGTGCGAGCGGCGGATGCAGCCTGACTGCAGCAACCCCCTCACCCTGGACGAGTGCGCCCGCATCTTTGAAACGCTGCAGGACAAGTATTATGAGGAGTACAGGATGTCTGACCGTGTGGACCTCGCCGTGGCCATCGTCTATCCACTCATGAAGGACTACTTCAAGGAGTGGGACCCCCTCAAAGTGAGTGGTGGGGAACATCAACCTATCCCTGCCTCTCGGTTGGGCTTGCCCTTGCTTGATGAGATGGTCTGGCGGGCAGCGAGGGCTGGGGAGCCCGCTGCCCCTCATCTGCTCCACCTTTCTCCCCAGGACTGCACTTACGGCACCGAGATCATCTCCAAATGGAAAAGCCTCCTAGAGAATGACCAGCTCTTGTCTCATGGCGGACAGGACCTCTCAGCGGATGCCTTTCACAGGTACCGCAGGGCAGGGCTCTGCACTCCGGCTCCTTTCTCCCGGGGGGTTGGGAAGGATCGCCGAAGGTGGGTGAAGGCAGCCGCGCTGGCCTTGATGAGTTCTCTGCTCATGCTGACACTGTTTAGGAGGCTACATTCATTTGGCCATGAATTCATTTTTTTTTTTTTAAATTTTTTATTGCCATAGGTTATTGGGGAACAGGCGGTGTTTGGTTACACGAGTAAGTTCTTTAGTGGGGATTTATGACATTTTGGTGCACCCATCTCCTGAGCAGTGTACACTGAACCCAGCTTGTAGTCTTTGATCCCTCACCCGCCTCCCACCCTTTCCCGAGTCCCCAGAGTCCATCGTGTCACTCTTATGCCTTTGCAGCCTCATAGCTTCGCTCCCACTTAAGAGTGAGAACATACGATGTTTGATTTTCCATTCCTGAGTTACAACTTCACTTAGAGTAATAGTCTCCAGTCCTATCCAGGTTGCTGTGAATGCTATTCTTTCCTTTTTATGGCTGAGTAGTATTCCACTATACATACACATACACACACATATATATCTATGTGTATATATAGGTGCACAGATACTTGTCTGAGCAAGTATCTTTCTCGTCTAATGACTTATTTTTTTTTTTGAGATGGAGTCTCGTTCTGTCACCAGGCCAGAGTGCAGTGGCGCGATCTCTGCTCACTGCAACTTCTGCCTCCTGGGTTCGAGAGATTCTCCTGCCTCAGCCTCCTGAGTAGCTGGGACTACAGAGGCACACCACCATGCTCAGCTAATTTTTGTATTTTTAGTAGAGACGGGGTTTCACCATACTGGCCAGGGTGGTCTCTATCTTTTGACGTCATGATCTGCCCATCTCACCCTCCCAAAGTGCTGGGATTACAGGCGTGAGCCACCGCACTCAGCCATGACTTCTTTTCCTCTGGGTAGATACCCAGTAGTGGGATTGCTGGATCAAATGGTGGAAGTACTTTTAGTCCTTTAAGTAATCTCCACACTGTTTTCCATAGTGGTTATGCTATTACATTTGGCCATGAATTCAGCTGACACTTGTCAAATGTTTGTTGAGTATCATGCTTGTCCTAGGTGCTGGGCTTACCCTGGGAGTACAGCAGACAGCCTCTTTCTACAGCACAGCAGAAAAGGCAGATGGGTAATAAGGCAGTGAGCAAATAAAGGCGGGACGCACACCAGGTACCACAGTAGAGAGCTGCAGGAGTGACCTACTTGAGACGGGGGTTGGGACAGTGGTCTTAGAGGAGGTGACATTGAAGCTTCGATAGGGTGAGGCGTGAGCTGATGGGTAGAAGTCTATAGGTGGGAAGGCACTTGATACCTGGGAAGAGGCCCTTGTGACCCTACAGCAGTTCTGCCAGGTGGGCGGGCACTACCTAGGAGACTGAGGCCTCAGGTTAAGAGGACAGTCATGAGAACAAGGAAGAGGCAGGCTCAGGTCTGGCCAGTATGGTGACTGGCCTGACGGTTTCCTTTGATTGGATTTCCATGTTGTTGCATTTTTGTTTCTGATTCTAGAGAGGCAGGCGGTGGTTGTGTACTTGAAAACAATCAGTGTAATTAACCAGCCCGTCCTCTGCCTTTCTCCCATAGGTTGATATGGGAAGTCTGGATGCCTTTTGTTCGAAATATCGTCACCCAGTGGCAGCCAAGAAACTGTGACCCGATGGTGGACTTTCTGGATAGTTGGGTGCACATTATTCCTGTGTGGATCTTAGATAACATACTGGACCAACTCATCTTCCCCAAGCTGCAGAAGGAGGTGGGGTGAGAGTCATGGGAAACAGCTGTCGTCAGTAACCAACAGGGACAGTCTGTGTCTTCATTATCTCAGTGCTGTTAAAACGCCTGGAGTTAGCAGAATTTGTCAACCCAACTATTGGTCTATAGTGTTAATTCCAGTCTTTTTCTCAGCACTTTTTCCCCCAAGCCACCCTCAGGAAAGAATTCGTTTTCTTGATTTCTTCACTAAAATTAGAATTGTGCTGTTTCTGAGATGTAATACAAGTGAATGGGCGTATTTGTTTGGCAGCGTACAAAGGACTGTAGACCTTGGCTACAAGAGCGTGGGGCCGCCTCTTCCAAGGGCAGCTCTTGCCTTTAACCACACAGGGATGCATGCCACCGCCCCGCAGGCGGCATGAACCGTTTCTTCTCCCTGCTCTACAGGTGGAAAACTGGAACCCACTCACAGACACTGTTCCCATCCACTCTTGGATCCACCCATGGCTGCCCCTCATGCAGGCACGGCTGGAGCCGCTGTACTCCCCCATCCGTAGCAAGCTGTCCAGCGCCCTGCAGAAGTGGCACCCCAGTGACTCCTCGGCCAAGCTCATCCTCCAGCCCTGGAAGGATGTCTTCACTCCTGGCTCCTGGGAAGCATTCATGGTCAAAAACATAGTGCCCAAGCTGGGTAAGGATATGGGGAAAATGCATTCCACGTCCAGCAGCTTTGGTGCCCTGGCTTCTGTGGTCAGGGGTGATGACTTAAAACACAGCCTTTGCGCTCGTGAAAGTGCTTAGTACACAATGTTCCTCGCGTGAAAAAGCTACCCACTTGTGCAGAGGCTGAACATCAACGTAACTTGGGTCCTTTCTACGGTTTATTTACAACAGTGACTCATAGACGACAGTGACAATATTGGACTCTGTGCCTTGTAGCTTTCCTGCTTGGCTTTGGCTTCTGGTAACAGGACAGCCATAGTAGTTTTGAAATTTTCGTGGTATTTTACTCTAGGTTATGAAAGTTATTTCTGGGTCAGCAAAAAAAAAAAAAAAAAAAAAAAAATTTTTAAGAATTGCTATGTCAAGAGCTTAAATTTTACCTTTAAAAGCAGATTAAAGCCCAAGCAACATGGTGCAACCCCATCTCTACCAAAAACACAAAAACTAGCCAGGCATGGTGGCACACGCCTGTGGTCCCAGCTACTAGGGGAGGCTGAGGCAGGAGGATGGCTTGAACCCGGGAGGCAGAGGTTGCAGTCAGCTGTGATCCGCCACTGCACTCCAGCCAGGGTGACAGTGAGACCCTGTCTTATTTAAAAAAAAAAAAAAAAAAAAGCCAGGAGCCGTGACTCATACCTGTAATCCCAGCACTTTAGGAGGCTAAGGTGGGCAGATCACCTGAGGCCAAGAGTTTGAGACTAGCCTGGACAATATAGCAAAACTGTCTTTAATAAAAATACAAAAAGCAAGCCACAGTGTGCACACCTGTACTCCCAGCTACCCAGGAGGCTGAGGCACAACAGTTACTTGAACCCGGGAGGTGGAGGTTGCTGTGAGCTGAGATGAAAACGGACATTGTCTTTGCTCTGGGTGCTTCTGTGGCTTTGCTGGTACTAAAGCTGTGCCTTACAGACCGGGTTTCTTTTCCAGGGATGTGTCTTGGTGAGCTTGTCATTAACCCCCACCAGCAGCATATGGATGCTTTCTACTGGGTGATCGACTGGGAAGGGATGATCTCCGTCTCTAGCCTGGTGGGACTTCTGGAAAAGCACTTCTTCCCCAAGTGGCTGCAGGTACACTTCGTCTTGCTTGGTTTGCTGGGGGAGGGGACTAAGTTAATTTTCTGCCAAGGCCTGGCTACAGGCACCATTCCATAATGAAAATAAATTGCACGGTAGGGTAGGAATGAGTTAGGTCATCTTAATAGTGGGCACCATGTATTTATTGGACGTTTGTCATGTTTCAGAGGCTGTTCCAAGCACTTCACTGGCTTTCTCTTGGCTCCTCCCAGCACCCCTAGGGTAGGCTGTGGTATCGCTGTTGTGTAGACACGGAAGCCTAGGCTGAGAGAGTTTACTGCATGGGCAGTTTAGCCACCAGGCTGACTCCAAATCCATATTCATAAGTGCTACACTGTTTAGCTCCTCTATAAATCCCTGTAAAATGGGATACGGATCAAAACACTAGGCTGTAGAAGCAGGATCAGACAAAACCAACGGCCCCTTCGGAAACCGTGCCTTCGTTTGTTGCCGTCCTGGACGCAAGTAATTTTGCTTTTCGGCAGGTGCTGTGCTCCTGGCTCAGTAACAGCCCAAATTATGAGGAGATCACCAAGTGGTACCTGGGTTGGAAGTCTATGTTCTCAGACCAAGTGCTGGCACATCCATCTGTCAAGGACAAATTTAACGAAGCACTCGATATCATGAACCGGGCGGTGTCCTCCAACGTTGGTAAGTGAGGATTCCCATTCTGGACGTCCCGGCCTCGAGTTTCAGATTTGACACATAGAAATGACACAGAATCAGAGTTTTCTGGTTCCAGTAGGCAGCCTAAACCTTAGGTCACACTTCTGCACGTAGTGACAGACTCTCCCCCTGCTGATTGGGGTACATGGTCAGCTGGCACCCACTGCCAGGTCTGCCATGACTGAGAGGGGCATCTTCCGGAGTGGAGACTGACTTCAGCTGTCAGATGCTGTCAGTCTGACCCCGGGGCCTGCCCTCTTAACCACTGTGCTGTGTGGCCTTTTAAGGCTCATCCACGCTTCTGCTCAGCCAGCCCTGAGCATGCTGCTCAGATGGCACATCTTACAGTGAGGAGTTGGGCACACGGACTGACACTCGGTGACTGCTCAGCCCTTATCAACCCCATTTTACCTGTAAAACAGTAAGATCTGCTGCATAGGCTAAAAGGGGGATCGCGTTCATGCTTGTGTGTAGCCTTCAATACGTGGCGTCTGTGTTGTCAAAAAGACAGTCCACTGTTCATGTGCCGTATCTGTCCCCAAGTTCTAGGGAAGCCATTCTGCCTTGATGATCCTCAGTAAAGGATGTTTATATTTCTACATCTGGGAGCCTATTCCAGCCAGTCTTTCCTCCAGTGTTGCTCATTAGCCGATTCACAGCATTGAGATGGGATCATCTAGTCTGTTTTACAGATAAGCCCAGCGAGGCTAAGAGCCTGTTCAAGGTCACATAGTGGCAGTTAGAACTGGAATTTCTATTTCCTGGGTCTTTAATTCTTGTTATTTAATAGTTAGCATATTCTGTGAAAACACAGATAAACTATACTTCTCTGCTTCTGTAATTATCAAGGTCTTCCTAAAAACTCCTCCTTAGCTACTCCTGGCCTCATGTTTCCAAAACTGTTCCCTGCATACCTCTCAATTAGCACTTAGCACTTGTATTATCCTTTAAACACCCATCTCAGCGCCCCAAAACATGTGTCTTTCAGGACGGGGAACCTGTATGGGTAAGTTAAAATAAGGCCAGTATGGGCCATGTTTTTCAAGGTACTAAAAGCTGCCTCTTTTGTGGTGTGAAGTGGAAACTGCAGAACAAGGTGGGAATGGAAGAGTGGGTGGGGACTCTCTGTTAATGTTTCCTTTTTTTTTGAGATGGAGTCTCACCCTGTTGCCCAGGCTGGAGTGCAGTGGCATGATCTCGGTTCACTGCACCCACCACCTCCCAGGTTCAAATGGTTCTCCTGCCTCAGCCTCCCAAGTAGCTGGGATTACAGGTGTGCGCCACCACACCTGGCTAATTTTTTGTATCTTTAGTAGAGATGGGGTCTCATCACGTTGGCCAGGCTAGCCTCGAACTCCTGACCTTGTGATCTGCCCACTTTGGCCTCCCGAAGTGTAGGGATTACAGGTGTGAGCCACCATGCCCAGCCGTTTCCATCTCTCAAAGAAGAAATCCCTTGCAGATACTTCATTTTAAAATGAATATTTAATAATCTCTTAGTTATTAATTACCTCCAGAGTTGCATCTCGGTGGCACAGCTGCCCTTTAGTGAGTCACAGGCACTCTGGCACACCCAGACCTGGGCCAAGTCAGGGTCAACTTCCATACACTTGGAAACACCTGTCCTCACTGCCCTATCTTCTGTTCTCTCTCAGGGGCCTACATGCAGCCAGGAGCACGGGAGAACATTGCCTATCTCACCCACACGGAGCGGAGGAAGGACTTCCAGTACGAGGCCATGCAGGAGAGGCGGGAGGCCGAGAACATGGCCCAGAGGGGCATTGGCGTGGCCACCAGCTCTGTGCCCATGAACTTCAAGGACCTCATTGAGACCAAGGCCGAGGAGCACAACATCGTCTTCATGCCCATCATTGGGAAGCGGCACGAAGGGAAGCAGCTGTACACCTTTGGCCGCATTGTGATCTACATCGACCGGGGAGTGGTCTTTGTCCAGGGCGAGAAGACCTGGGTGCCCACCTCACTGCAGAGCCTGATCGATATGGCCAAGTGAACTGTGGCAGGCCCAGAGACTTGTACCTGAGAGGGATGCGTTGTGAATAAACGACATTTTCGATCACCTTCAAAAGGGTAACTTCTCTATTCCAGAGATACCCCACATCAGGCCAGGTCACAAGGGAAGGACGCAAAACGGGACGATCACTTAGCAGTGCGTGCATCTTTATACCAATTATGTGGGGTATCGTCCTCCGAACAGCACAGCCAAGTCGATGTGAATTCCTGGCAAAGGAGTTCTCTGTAGTTTCTCCATAGCAGCCTTCCCTTTAGTCTCTACCTCAGCCAACAATGAGTACCTGACAGTGAGTTCAGGTCAGTAGCTGAAGGATCTTCTGTCTTGTTCCTGATGATTTCAAGGTCCTCACAGTCCTGATAATCTGGTTCCTCCCGAAACTCCCAAGTATCTGTGGAGAGCTGTTCTAGCTTTTGTACAGGGAACCAGTGGACAGAGGTATCATTAAACATGTCCATGTACTGTGAAGTCTGAGGAAACTCAAGCTCCTCCAGTCCTTTTAAAATCTGAGCAGAAAAATTCAAGTGTGAAAACTTGATAGTCACAGTAATCCCCACTCTTTGGGTTAAATTTCCATGTTACTTGTTACCCCCACTTTCCTTTTTAAAAAAAATAACGAGGATATTTCCATTTAAATGCTTTTGCACAATGAATTAGGTGCCCCAAGGGCAGTGGATATCATGGACTGTGATACTGAGAATAAAGGAAATAAGGAAAAAAACTAAGAGATGCATTCAGTGTCAAACTTTCTGGAACACAGATCCATGGAGAGAGCTCACTGAAAGGACACTAGCGTCACTTAGTCCCTGCGCTTCCTCATTTGCGTGTAAAGAGAATTCTTCACCGTTTCACACGCTTTTCCATCCCAGCCCCTTTATTCGGATAGATACCTTTGCAATGTAGGGATAGTTTTTCTGCAGAATCCTTGCCAACAATCTAGGAATTAAAAAACAAGAAAAAAAACAAAACAAAAAACGTGATTAGGAGGTATGAGGATAGTTTCATTCAACTTAAGACATACAGAAAGGCAAGATGACTGAAGTACAGTAAGAAATCCGGAAAAAACTCGAGATGTGGAGTAGGTTAAACAGTTGGAAATGTGGGCCAGGCACGTGCCCAGCACTTTCGGAGGCTGAGGTGGGTGGGCCATTTGAGGTCAGGACTTCAAGACCAGCCTAGCCAACACGGTGAGACCCTGTCTCTACTAAAAATACAAAAATTAGCCCGGCATGCTGGTGTGTGCCTGTAATCCCAGCTACCCTGGAGGCTGAGGCAGGAGAATTGCTTGAACCCAGGAGACAGGTTGGAGTGAGCCGAGATCGCGCCACTGCACTCCAGCCTGGGGGACAGAGTGAGACTCCGTCTCAAAAAAGTCAAATAAAAGAAATGAATTAAAATAAATAGAAGCAAATACTCCAGTAATCGTGCCTATGTCATCAAGAGAATGACTGGGCAGACGTCTAAGCTCTGTGAACAACGAGGCTATGGGATCTGCAGGCAGAGGAATGAAAGAGCTTTCCCTGTTTTCAAAAGCATTTCTGTGTATCACAATGGAAGGGAGAAAATCGTGGCAAAAAGACTCCTTAACTTGCTTCACTGCCTGAATCAGGGGTCTCACATCTCTTTAACCCTTCAACCAGTTCCCTATGGAAAAGCGTTTCCCAGTATGGAATTGTCAAGCAAATGTTTTCTGCTTGTGGGTCAATCTGAGGTATGGGTTTCACCGCAGGGCCTGACATAATCTCAGCATTCTCGGGCTCACCTCTCTTCCAGTCCTTTGAAACTGTTCCCAATGATGACCATCTTAGAAAGGGCGTCTACGGACCAGTTACTCCACAGAAGATTGTTGTACAAGGCCGTCCCACAGTGGAGCATGTAAAAGATGGTAGCCTCCCCGCAAATACTCCGTTTCCCTTCCTGGGGATACAATATTCACAGAGGTGAACATGCCCACAACCTATTCTTTACAGCAAGGTGAGGAAGAGGTGAGGATGGGGTTAATAATGAGACAAGCTAAAGGATCAAATGGAAAAAATCTCACTTTGATTGTGGAACAGTTACAGTCGTGTATGAAATCTATACCGTTACAGCATTAAAAAGTCAGGAAATCATGATGTCCCAAAAGAACTCATGTTTACTTAACAAATACACGAACACAATGCACTAATGGAGGGGCTTCCTGGGTCCATCACGGCAAGGACAGGAAGGAGGGTGATGTTACTTCCCAGTCTATTTCCATGTTCAGTAGCCCATGTTTCCTGTGTCACTTCCTACAGATCTGCATCATAACTGAGTCCTCTTCGGACGTCCCTGATGCACAGTCACCCCTCCTGGGAATCACAGCTCTACGGCCAAACTCTAGCAGGGAACATAAGGCCCTTTGACCCTTGTCCACCGCTGGCCTGCCTAAACTGGCAGTGGTTTCCTGAACAGCCAGCACCGCACAGCTGCCTGCAATCCTGGTTCTGTCTCACCAGCAAACTCCTGGTAGACCTTCAAAGCCCAGCTCAGACCCAGGAGACCTTCGTCCATCCCTCCAAACACCTCTCTTGCCTCAGTTCCTAGTACGAGATTCTGCCTCACTATTTCATTCCTCATTGACTTGTTTACAGGTCACATGCCCTGATGTGAGCACCGGCTCCCAGAACAGAGACTGGCTCCCATTTATCTTGGCCTTGGCAAAGCTCCTTGCCTAGCACAGCGCAGGCACCCAGAAAGATGATCTGAACTGAGTGACAGTGTTTTAAGACCTTGCCAAAATCAGGGAATGACTCTTGTCTCAACTGAGCCAATTTTCATACATAATAAGCAGTAAGATGGCAGTTTCAGGACACACACAGGAATCAAATGATTCTAATCCCCAAGATAATGCAGAACCAAAATCGGAGGGATTTGCTTATACTGGCCTTGGCCCTGGGCTTGAGAGATGCATTGCTTTATTCCACAGTTCTCAGAAATGTCAAATCCCAGCTATTTTGGGGGGTGCAAATGTGGGCAGAGAATTAATCCACAACGCACAGCCAGGCGCTATGGGTTTGACTGGGTTATAGCATCAAAGAGGGATGCTGCGTCCCCCCTTATCACCTTCCTGGGACAGGGTAAAATCCAGAAAGACCTCACTTGAGACACCCAGCCTTTTATTTTTCAATAGCAACAGCAAATAGCAAGTTAGCATAACTTCCAGACACATAATTCTCAGAAGCGGTGCGGACCTAACGTGATCTGGTTCCTGCTGTTTGTGTAGGTTTTTTTTTCTGATGGGTACAGCACAAGCCAAAATGTAGGTAACTGATTGGCTGGTTACATCTTTCAGCGATAAGAGGAATGGCTACCATTGCCGAGAATGCTGGTGGTGTCCACAGGCAGAGAGCCTGGGGTCAGGCTGGTCAGGATTTCTATAGTACGGTCTGCTCCCCTTTAATCCACTTACCTCGTTCTCACTGAGAACAGTCACACCAAGGGTGTTAAGTACGTCAATTTCAAGTTGGCTGAACAGAGGGTCATACACCCAACAGTGACTTCTGGGAATCTAGAAGGGAAGAATCAGTTGTTTACTTCCACCCAAACGTCTGTGTGCAGCCATGGACAAGACCAGCGGAGGAGGAGATGAAAATGAATCCAAAAATGTACCTGGCACTTCTCCAACAAAAGCAGCAAAAATGTTAGCTGGTTTCTAGCAATGATGCAGGTGGCAAAGTTCCCAATGCCGTAACACACACACTTCCAAAGGCAGGTTCCTGTGTCCAGGGTCCCTCCTGGGATAGAGTCAGGGGCCACATCTGACTCATCTGGCGATGAGTCAAGATGCAGGTTTCCAAAGGTGTCCGAGAGAGTCCTCACAGGGGCCTTCAGCTGTTCCAGATGTGTTGTGAGACATTTATTGATGGTTTCTGAAAGAGCAGGCCAAGTGCAGTTAGAGGGCATGCTCTGACCCTGTGAGTCAAATCATCCATAAAAGAAGTTCACAGATTTGGGAAGAAAGAGATCAGGGCAGTAAAAGGTTTCCATTTTTCAGAGAGAAAAGCTGCCGGCCACATTCCCAAACATGCCGGGACATAACAGTCATATTCACCACTGACAGGCTGTCCCAACCCCTGGACTCCCATGGTCCAAAACCCAAGAGAATGTTGTAAGCAGAAGTTGGGTTTTATTCACAGCAGTTTCCATCTAAAACTCTAATGTGAACTCATTCTAATTTAACAAGAGGCTCCTGGTAAATGTAGACTATGCTCTGAAATTCATACTTTTAAAGTTGTAACAGGCTGGGTGCGGTGGCTCATGCTGTAATTCTAGCACTTTGGGAGGCTGAGACGGGTGGATCACCTGAGGTCAGGACTTGAAGACCAGTCTGGCCAACATGGTAAAACCCCATCTCTTCAAAAATACAAAATTAGCCAGGGGTAGTGGTACATGCCTGTAGTCCCAGCTACTCAAGAGGCTGAGGCAAGGAGGATTGTTTGAACTCAGGAGGTGGAGATTGCAATGAGCTGAGATCACGCCACTGCACTCCAGCCTGGGCAACACAGTGAGACTGTCTCAAAAAAAAAAAGGATCCAGAACAATAACAGCAGCTACCTTGCTGGGAAAAAAAAAGGAACCAGCAAAGATACCTTTAAATAAGACCCCAGGCCAGGAAAGCTTGCATGAAAAACTGGCTCTTCAGTTTTGATAGAAGAATTGGTGAAAACATTTTGGGTAACTTGACAATGGATATCAAGTTGGTCACTGCCTTTCATTTAATTCTATTTCTGGGAATATATTCTAAGAAGATCATCCTAAATTTGGTAAAAGCTTTATGCATAAAGTTGCTCATCGCAAAATTATGTATAATAATCTAAAAACGCTGAGTGTGGTGGCTCATGCCTATAATCCCAGCGCTTTGGGAGGCTGGAGGTGGGAGGATCACTTGAGCTCAGGAGGCAGAGGCTGCAGTGAGCTACGTTTGCACCACTGTACTCCAGCCTGGGTGAGGACTGAGACCCTGTCCTAAAATAATAACTGAAAAACAAAGGAAGAAAACTAAATGTCCCTCAATAAAGATGATATAGCATGTCCATTCCATGCATAAACATTATGTTGCCACCCACAATATGATATTTTAAACAATACTAAACAATCTCCACTATGTTTAGGAGGAGATTATAATTGCATGAGAAAAAGGCTCCATTGTAATATCATGGAAAAGGAACAGGATAAATATAAATTTCAGCAATAATAATGACAACATTTATTGCCTTGTATACAGCAGGCCAGCATTTAACTACACAGCTTCAGTTCTCAAAACTACAGGATATACACATTACCCCCATTTCACAGATAAAGAAACTGAGGGTCAGAATTAAGTGCCAAAAGACACTCAGTTGCAAGGGGTGGGGGGAGGTTAGTACCCAGCAAGTTATCCCGCTGTGAAGCAAAATGTCCTCAAATGCGGGCTGATTCTCTTTTCTGCCCTACAGCCCCTACCCTTGGCCAGGTGGCACCCACCTAGTGCTGAACTCCAGAAATCAGAGATAAGCAGGTCCTTCCTGTTGAGAAAAAATGGCACAGTTATGTCCCATTCATTTCAGGGCTGCCCCAACATTAACTTTCCTGATCATGACCCGAATGCATAGAGAATGAGGCGCCCTGCAATGCACGGCCCACCCTTACCAAGTGATAGGAGGGGGATATATGTTGAACACGTCCAGAGCCAGACCACATACTGCTGGGGTGCAGAGACTGCAGGAGGGAGGACGCTGGAGGAGGTTTTTGGTTCTCAGAGAGGTCTGGGTCTATTCTCAGTCTACAACAGAGCCTAGCGTAGAACTGCAGCTTAATAAATGGTTGTTAAATGCTCAGAATTTGCCTTTCTGAGCTTTAGTTTCCTCATCTCTAAATTGGGGATAAAAATCATTCCCAACATGGAGGAGTTTAGGGGCATAAAATCGGTTAACATTTACATTGTAATACATAATGACAAAAAAGGGTTAACAGGGTTAACATTCCTAGCAGTGTCTGGCACATAGCAAGTACTCAATAAATGGTCTTTATTAGTATAAATCGTTCTAAGGGGAAGGTAAAGAGACAAAAGCAAGTATCTGGGCTTTCTTTATTCAAGTCAACTGGTTTGACAGACGCAGAGCAGAACAAAGTCAACAGTGAATTACGATCAACTGGATTTAAACTGACAAACCACGGCCAGAGATAGTGAGAATGTGGTGCAAAAAGGAGTACAGAGAATTGAAAGTCGGCCCAGAGGCTGCTGCACGTTCCTCACAGAGGGTAAAGGAGAGAGTTCTGAGGTACACGGGAATGCTTTATGAACTGGTAAATGCGTACATCGATAAGCATGTAAAATGTTGGCTCAATACTCAGGCAATGGTGATTGTACCACACTTGGGTGTTGGGAGAAGCAGGGAGCCCCGGGGGAATACTGAAGCAGTAATAGTATCAAGGGATATGAAAAGCACCTTGAGGTCTCCAAACCCCCAGGCGCATTCACTGGCACTGGCACCTTCTGAGAGCTTAAAAAGAATTGCAGGTCCTTTTTATTCAGGCCGAGCCAAATGGTCAGCAACTTTCTTTTCACAGGTAAACTGCGTCATTCCCGAATCTTGATCCTAATTCTAGGGGAAAGGAGCACACAAAATTAAATCTAATTTCTTCCCTTGTGAGGGCCCTTCAGACGGTGATCTGAAGTCCTAACTAAAGCTGTTATTTATTGAGCCTAAAGAGAACTGCAAATAAAGGCAATAATACTAAATAACAATAATAGGTAACATTTATTGAGTGTTTCCTCTGTATTAGGCACTCTCTATGTACTTTCTAAGGTATGGA
This sequence comes from Saimiri boliviensis, assembly GCF_048565385.1. Taxonomy (NCBI): domain Eukaryota; kingdom Metazoa; phylum Chordata; class Mammalia; order Primates; family Cebidae; genus Saimiri; species Saimiri boliviensis. Next base: position 28,985,785 of record NC_133469.1, on the reverse strand, counting down.
GCAAAGTATGTGAGAATCTCGGCTGGGATAAGTATCTAGCATAATGGAGAGCTGGAAGCACTGGTTTTTATCACAAAGACCTGGGTTTGAAATCTGGTTCTATACATTTTATTTGTCTCTTTGAGATTCAGTGAGCTACCAGCGTTTTAGCGTGCCTGCAATGTAACATAAAGTGTGCAGAATGATTAAGCCAGTGTCAGACACACAGCAGCTGCCTGATCATGACAGCAATCACGTGTTCATGTTGCTGCCCTCGTGTTACCACCATCAATAACACCAACATCGACATAATATTAATAGCAAATATTGGCACAGTGCTTATCACGTGCCAGAAAATGGTTTCCGTTGACTAATTCATTGAATCCTCAAAACAAACCTAAGTATGTACTATTTTCGTCCCCATCTCACAGATAAGAAAGCTGAGGCACAGAGATGAGAAACTGCCCAAGGTCACGCAGCTCTAACAGGGAAGACAACCTTCAATTGAGCGTTTACTATAATCCAGATCTTTAATGAGCTCGTTCCCTACGTTAAACCCTCACAATAACCCCAAAGGGTGTGCATTATATTGCCACTTTATAGATGGCGAGACTGTGGCTCAGAATTGCCCATAGGCGCAAAGATTCCACTAGGGTCGACCCCGCACTCACTCAGCGTCCGAGATGCGACGAAGCACGACTCCGCTGTCAGCCTCGAATTCCGCCTCGGGGTCCCGGGGCGCCGCCTCCCTCCGCCGTGGCTGTCGCGCCGCCGAGCGCCTCTTCCGCGGACCAGCCGTCTGCCAGGATTCCGGCACGGCAGCCGCGGCGGCAGCCATTAGCCTCTGACGTCATCACCGGCCTCTGACGTCAGCGGAGCGCGGCGCACTCAGACACGTCATAGCCGCGCGCCGACTCGCCGGGAGCAAGAGGGGGCGGTAGGCGGGGCGGCGCGTGACCTAAGGCCTCTCTACCGGGCTCACAGGTACCCGGCCGGAGTTGCTGGTGCCCAGGCCGCCGCCCGCCTTCCGGGTCCAGAGTCCCGAACCCCGAGCACTGGGATGCCAGGGTACTCCGGTGGGTGGGCGGTGCTCGGAGGCGCGGGGATACTGAGGGGCGGGCCCCCAGCCGAGAGCGTGACCCGACCCCGCCTGATCCTTGGGCCTTCGCCCACCGTTTCCCAGTCCCCTGGAGCTGGGGCCAGACACCGCAGGGCCCTCGTGCTGTCCCCGGTCGCTGCCTGCGCCCCGGGGGCTGTGTCTGGCAGCTTCCTGGCCCTTCTCCAGCCATTAGCGTCCCTTTTCCAGCCCCGCTGCCCCACCGAGGCGATTTCCCACGCTGCTATCACCCGCCCCTCCCCCAGGTTGTTACTATCACTTCCCAGGCTACCAGAGCCTTTTCTGCTCCCATGCCGACGGCGGTCCCTGCGCCAGGGCCGTTCTTGGCCTCTTCTGGACCTTTCAGAGATAAGAGAGGACCTTCGGTAGTGAGGGGGCCCAGTCCTCTGGGAACAAGGGATGGGGGCGTTTTAGGCCGCTGTCCTTGGTTCTGGGGACAGAAATGCCCCCTCCACAGGCACCCGGATATGCTCCATAGAATACGATGGGTATGGTCCCGCGGAGACCCAATCCGAAATATCTAGAGCTGAGAAGAAATCGCGATTTTACAGGCCGTTAAATATACAGTGGGGGTCGTCTCTAGAGACTTTTAACAAACCGTGCTGTGTTCCCACAAATTGCAGAACGGTGAGCAAGCATTTGAGACCATGTTGCTAGGGCATTAAGCTTGGAGAAAGTGGCAATATGAATTGGACAATAGTTTTGAAGTGACCAAGAGGTTGTCAGATGGTAAAAGTAGACCTTGTTTTATGCTTTCCTGGAGAGTGTTACCCAGACTAGCTAGTGGGAAGCAGATATAAAATTTGGAAGGCAGATTTTAGTTTGGTGGAAGGAGGAAGGAGAAATGTAACGTGGTGAACTACGTATCTCTGGAGGGTGTAAAGGAGAGCCACCCAAGGTACTTTTTGGAAGAGAATGCAGGAGAGTAGAGTAAATGATGCCAGGGTTCCTTCCGACTGAAATTCCATGATACACTGAGCTGTCTTTCTCTGGTGGAAGTTTGAAAGTTCTTTTCATTTTTTATAAACTTGCCCCTCTCTGGAATTCTTCAGGTTCAGGTTACTTTTGGACTGTCAAGATGACAGTTCCTTAATTTGGGTTCCATTATTACCACAGCGACTGCTTTATTTGTATAGCTGTCCACACCCAGAGCGTCTTCACCCTGTCGTTTGATTTGATCTTCTGTGAGCCTTATGGTGTGTGTCCCTTAACTGTTGGAGAAACTGAAGCCCTTACTCTGAAGTCTGCAAGCCTTTCTCTTTGATTTTGAAGTATCATTGTCACCCTAACAGAAAGCTCTTTTGAAATATACTAGTCGTTTAATCCTGCTAGGTCACATGCACTCTCACGAGTTTCTGAAATATCTATTCTTTGGGTTTATTTCAGAGCCAAGGCACTGATGTTTGAACTGGAAACTTCAAAACTTTTAATAGAATCTTCAGGATGGGTTTGAACCGGACAAGCTAGAAATTTTAGAACACCAGCTCTAGCAGGCATCTCCCACTGTTGGCTTTCCTGGAGAAGAGCTTAAAGAGGTTGTTCTGTAGACAGCCACAGTGACGCTCAGGGAACCAGATAAATGGATTTGGCTTTTCTGCTAGGATTCTCTTTGTTATAGTTCCTCTGTGAGCTGAAAGAGGCATAGAAATATTCATGAAACCGAAGAACCTGCAAGAAAGGAAGTGGCACTTTCATGCTGAGTGAAAACTCACCAAGTGGCAGTTGTGACTGAAAACACTGAAACCTACCACGTCCGGATTCACCGGACTGGGGGATAGAGGAACGGTCACAGCTGGGCAGAAAGAAGTGGTACTGGAAAAGAAAACCTAGATGAAGAGAATGAGGATGACTGCACAGTAGATGGCCGCCTCCACCTCCACAGAGACGAAGTCAGCCTCGTGGTGAGTACCAGGACCTGCCATGGCACAGCTTTTGCTGGGCTGCTGGATCGATTTTTGGGGTTAATTGAAAATCCCCAGCCAGATTGTGTTAATTTTATGAAGATAAGAAAAATGCCACTTTCCTCAGAGCAGCTGAATCAAGCACGTGAGCCATTTCTCTCCAAAGCTAATGTGTTTTAACCTTGCAAGCCTCTCGCAATGTTTGAAGGAGTCTGACATTGCCGGGAGATTGTAGAAAAGATAGCCACAGCCTGATCTTGCAGCCAGCTTTGATGGTTAATGTGGGTATTGTCGTCTTCAATTTGCAGAGACGAGGAATGGTTGCAGTTGAGACTTACACCATGAGAGGAGGTTTGGCCAGACTGGCTGTTGAAGGGTGTTACTCAATGTCTGTCTGAATCCCATTTCCCTTCTCAACCCTAAATGCATATATCCTGTCTCATAATTAGGTTTAGGAAACATCAGCCATGGAGGAGATGAAAGTGAAAAGCAGGTTTAGCTAGATTTAGCAGGATTTAGTGACTGATGATTTATGTGAAAGTCAAAAAGCTGGAGCAGTTCAAAATGACAGCCAAGCTTTCTTTTATGTGCCTGCACAAGCAGGGATGCTTTCACCCAGAAAACGTGGAGACGGGAGGATGGGGTGCACGTGGAGTTTGAGTTGGCTCTGAAATTTTTTTAAGGCTTTTTGATCTAAGCCTACCCTGCAGCCAGTTGTACACCCAGCCCTAGGTCTTAGGAAAGTGGACAGTGCCAGAGACCAAGTTGGTGCTTTTCTTTTTTTTTTTTTGAGATAAGATCTTGCTCTGTGGTCCAGGCCAGAGTGCAGTGGCGTGATCTCAGGTCACTGTAGCCTCAAACACCACCCCCAACCCCGACTCAAGTGATCCTTCTGCCTTAGTGTCCCAAGTCACTGGGACCACAGGCACACACCACCATGCCTGGCTACTTTTGTCTATTTTTTTGTAGATGGGGTTTCACCATATTATCCAGGCTAATCTCGAACTCCTGAGCTCAAGCAGTCCTCCTGCCTAGGCCTCTCAAAGTGCTGGGATAGGTGTGAGCCACTGTGCCCAACCGAGTTGGTGCTTTTTCATCAGGAAGGTGAGGTGGGAGCCGCAGAGGGAGGCCTCAGAGAGGGAATAGATCCAGGCGAGAAGAAAGCAGATGACAGATTGGTCCCATTGCTGCTTTATGCTGTAGCCTCATAAATGTGTTTTCAGAGACTGAGAAGTAAAACAGGTCCACCCAGGCTCTGTGGCTCTCACCTGTAATTCCAGCACTTTGGGAGGCCAAGACAGGATAGTTTGAGCCCAGGAATTTGAGACCAGCCTGGGCAATATAGTGAGACTCATTTCTACAATTTTTAAAAAAAAAATTAGCCGAGCATGGTGGCACGCTCCTGTAGTCCCAGCTACTTGGGAGGCTGAGGCAGGAGGATGGCTTAAGCCTGGGAGGTTGAGGTTGCAATGAGCCGTGATCGAACCACCGCACTCCAGCCTACAGGGCTACAAAGTGACACCCTGTCTGTGAAAACAACACAAAACAAAACAAAACAAAATGGAGACCCGGCCTTGGAGGTGTTTGTTTTATGGTCTTAAAGAGGTAATCAGATAATAACGTTGTAATTATAGTTATATTACAGTGTAGTCTTTAAGAGTCTTTAGGGAACAATAGAGGGTCATGGACATTCAGAAGGAAGAGCTTTCTCTGGGCTGAGGGACTCAGGAGAAGGTTAATGAGGAAGTGTGCTCGAGTGATACTGGGTGAGCTGTGGTGTGGTATAGAGCTCAGAGTTTCTCTGTAAGTTCTCATAGGCCCGTTTTCCCCCCGTTACAGATTTATGGAGTCACAGTCCTGCGCTGAAACTGCGTGTTTGCTCAGCAAACGTGAAGCACACTGTGGGCCCTTAGTAAATGTTTGTTAAGTGCAGGCGCCCCCAAACTTTTTACACAGGGGGCCAATTCACCGTCCCTCAGACCGTTGGAGGGCCGCCACATACTGTGCTCCTCTCACTGACCACCAGTGAAAGAGGTGCCCCTTCCTGAAGTGTGGCGGGGGGCCGGGTAAATGGCCTCAGGGGGCCATCGTTTGGGGATGCCTGGTTAAGTGAAAGCGTGGATTCCTAGTTGAAGGGCTATTTCCGGAAATCTTTATGCTCAGCACTTATGAGGGGTCCATCTAATAACATCCCTAACTTAATTTGTTATCAGAGCCTTAAAAGACAGTGTATCAGACCATGTGGTTGTATGGTTGAGGTTCAGTGTTTCAAATAAGAGCAGTCATTGTGGGCGCCTCGTTTTTCCTCCAGCTACTCATGTCTTCTCCGGCAGATGGTCTGACGGCTGGATAGAGGCATATTTTTAGTTTGACTTTCCTGCGTTTACAGAACAGTTATATCTAATTTGTAGCTACTGGGGTTCTTTCTTCTCTGGGGCCACCTGAAGGCTTTCAAACACAGTCATGAGCCCTCCTCAGGCTGGGAAAAAGGAAGCTGTGTTTTAAATGCCGTGATCGCTGGATGAAAGGAGACATGGCTCCATTCTGTTCTCTTGCCAGGTGGAATTATTTTTTTCTTTACGATGGTTCCAAGGTAAAGGAAGAAGGCGATCCAACACGAGCTGGCATTTGTTACTTCTATCCTTCCCAGGTAAGCCACACAGCATTTCACTGTTCAGTGGGGATCCCAGTGCCTCTAAGTGGTGACTTCTCACAAGTATAGGGTTTAGATTAGGACAGTTTGGCTAATATAGACATTGACATTTTGACTGTCTTATTTTAGTTGTACTATTTCTTGTTGTTCTGGTCTTAAAATTTCCAGGGAGCTCAGCATTTACATCGTCTTTAGCTTTCTATTTTCAGCATGATTTTTGTCTGGCTCCCTCTAGCCCCAATTTTTTGATCAGCTCAGTTTTTTAAAGTTTGTATTCAGCTGGGTATGGTGGCTCACACCTGTAATCCCAACTCTTTGGGAGACCGAGTTGGGTGGGTCACCTGAGGTCAGGAGTTCAAGACCAGCCTGGCCAGCATGGTGAAACTCTTATCTCTACTCAAAATACAAAAATTAGCCAGGCGTGGTGGCGTGCTCCTGTAATCCCAGCTACTTAGGAGGCTGAGGCAGGAGAATCGCTTGAACCTGGGAGGCAGAGGTTGCAGTGGGCAGAGCCCACGCCATTGTACTCAGCCTGGGCAACAAGAGTGAAACTCCATCTCAAAAAAACAAAAAGTTTGTATTCAGACATATACAAAAACAGAGAGGCAAGTATCATGAACCCTCATATGCCGTCAGTAGCTTCAACAATTATCAATACTTTGCCAATTTTATATGACCTATCTTAACCTCCCCTTCTCTCTCTTTTCTTTTCCTGGAGCAAATTCTGGATGTTGTATCATCTCACCAGTATCAAGCAACACCTCTCCCTGAAAAGGGCATCATTTTAAACATTGCCACACCTAACAAAAGTTACAGTAATTAGTAACAGTAATTCCTTAATATGACCTGGTAATTCCTTAATATGACCTGATACCCAGGCTATATTCAAATTTTGCCTTATTGTCTTAGACGTTACTTATTCTGCTCTTCCTTCCTTCCACCCACCCATACTTCCATTTATTTCTCTTTTTCCTTATAAGGATCCCAACTGCATCCACATATTCTATTTGGTTATTTTGTATTTTAAGTCCTTGAAATAACAGTCCTCACCCAGCCACTCATCTTCCCCACCGAACCATGCCATTGAATTATTGAAGAAACCAGGTCATCTGTGCAGTAGAGTGCTAGAATGTCCCACACTCTAGATCTGGCTGAGTTCTTCCTCATGGTGGTGTCATTGAATGTCTCCTATCCACTGTATTTCCTTTACGTTAGTAGTAAGGTCTAGAGCCTTGGTTAGGTTCAAGCTCAGTTTTCTAGGTAAGGGTGGTGTGTACATTTTCCGTTACATCACCTACTGTCTGGCTATCCTGTGCTTTAGTTAAGGCTAAAGTTCATGAGGAGATTCTGTATGTTCCCTCACGTGACCGTGCTCTGACACGGATAGTTGGGGTTAGTCTGAGTCACCCTGGCCACTCTTTCCAGGGGATTCGAGTAGGAACAAAGGCTCGTGCTTCTCCTCAAGCCTGTGCCTGTGATCCTAGCAGCAGAAAGACAGTTTTGTGCCGTCATCTCCTGTGTCCATGGTGGCTGTGCTCTTAGGGTTCAGTCATCTCAGACAGGGCTTAGCAAACTTTGTAAAGGGCCAGATAGGAAATACTTTAGGCTTTGCAAGGCACGTTAAGGTCTCAATCACATGTTCTTCTTTGTTGTAACCTTTAAAAAGTATAGGAACCATTCTTAGCTTACAGGCCACAGGAAAACGGGTAACAGACTGGATTTGGCTTGCAGGCTTTAGTATACTGTAAGAAATGACGCAAGAGTTCAAGCATTTCAGCTTCCCGTCTGGAATGTGCTCCTTTCCCACAGACCCTGCTTGACCAACAGGAGCTGCTTTGCGGACAGATTGCTGGAGTCGTCCGCTGCGTCTCTGACATTTCTGACTCTCCTCCTACTCTTGTTCGTCTGAGACAGCTGAAGTTTGCCATAAAAGTTGATGGAGATTATCTTTGGGTAAGTTGAATGGGGAGAATCAGTGCTGAAGTGCTGCAGTGGTAAGTTTAGAAAGTTATGCTGTCTCTGGGTCTTGAATTTAGAATTATCCCCGCCCTCCGCCCACCTCATCCGTGTACTGTGTTTAGTAATCATTCTTGCTTCCTGTGGCACTTTCTGCATGTGCCCATCATAATTGAGTACTCTCCAAAACCTTTCTAACCTGCGTGGCACATGGTTGGTTTCTCCCTTCCTTTTGAAGACTTAGGCCAACTTGAGGAAATTCTGTTGACTCTGTGTTGTAAATTGAGCTTTTATCGTCATCTTTCTCCACACTTATTGGGTAAGTGACCCAGAAAAAAACGCTGTTATGTGTTAGGTTTCAGAGAACCCATTTAAAAAAAAAAGAATATTACTTGAGTCTAGGAGTTCGATACCAGCCTGAGCAACATAGTAAGACCCTGTCTCTACAAAAAAAAAAAAAAAAAAAAAAATTAACCAGGTATGGTGGCTCATGCCTGTGGTCTTAGCTACTTGGAGGCTGAGGGGAGGATTGCTTGAGTTAGGAGTTTCAGGCTGCAGTGAGCCATGATTGCCACTGCAGTCTAATCTAGGCAATAGAGTGGGACTCTGTCTTAAAAACAAAAAGAGAAGAAAAATCATTCCTTTATATTCTGAATAGTAGCATAGAATCTAAAGCGCTATTTCTCACGACAACATTTTCTTTTAAGCCTTCCCAAGGTAAAGGGAAGCTTAAGTATGGGATGCTATATTCAACTTTGTAGGTATTATATCCAACTTTTTTTTTTTTGAGATGGACTCTCGCTCTGTTGCCAGACTGGAGTGCAGTGACGCAGTCTCAGCTCACTGCAACCTCCACCTCCCGAGTTCAAGGGATTGATTATCCTGCCTCAGCCTCCTGAGTAGCTGGGACTACAGGTGCACGCCACCATGCCCAGCTAATTTTTGTATTTTTAGTAGAGACAGGGTTTCACCATGTTGGCCAGGATGGTCTCTGTCTCTTGACCTTGTGATCCGGCCACCTTGGCCTCCCAAAGTGCTGGGATTACAGGCGTGAGTCACCACACCCAGCCTATTTTCAACATTTTATTATGAAAATTTTCTCAGTTGAATTTTACAGTGAATACTCATATATCTCCTCAAGTCTACAATTAGCATTTTGTTATGGTTGTGTTATTACCTAGCTATTCATTCCTTTATCCTCCCGTTAATTCAAATTATTTTTATTTGATTTGATTGAGACAGTGTCACACTGTTACCTAGGCTGGAGTACAGAGATATGACCGTGGCTTACTGCAACTTTCAAGCGATCCTCCCACCTCAACCTCCTGAGTTGCTAGGACCACCGGCATACATGCCCACCTAATTTTTAAATTTTTTTTCCTAGAGACAGGGTTTCTCCAGGTTGCCCAGGCTGGTCTTGAACTCCTGAGCTCAAGCAATCCTCCTGCCTTGGCCTCCCAAAGTGCTGGGATTACAGGCATGAGACACTGCACCCAGCCCCAAATTATTTTGTTATAGTTTTCAAAGTAAGTTGCACACATTAGTGTATCTCCGCGCAGATACTGTGTCATGCATATCATAAAATAAAATTCAGTGTTTGTTTGTGGTTACATGCTTTACAGGCATTCATCTTTCCACTTAACATTTGTGAAATTCGTTCATGTTGTTGCATCCGTTGATGTTCATTCTATTTTGTTATCAAATAGTATTCTGTTATCTGAATATATCACAGTGTGTTTTTCTTTCGCTGGACATTCGAACGGCGTCCAGTTGGGGACATAAAGATAAGTCTTCTAGGAACATTCCTATACAAGTATTTTGGTGGACATGTGTTTTCATTTCTCCTGGGTAAATAGCCAGTCTCCTGGAATTGCTGGGTCATAGAGTAAGTGTGTGTTGGATTTTATAAGAAACTGTTAGACCATTCCTACCAACAATGTGAAAATTCCAGTCACTCCACATCCTCGTCAGCGTTGAGATTGGCAGTCTGTCCATTTTAACCATTCTTCTGGATGTGCAGTGGTATGTCATTGTGGTTTTAATCTTCACTTCCCTAATGATGAATGATATTGAGGCCTTTTTGTGTGCTTAATGACTACTCGTATAACTTCCTCTGTGAAGTATCCATTCAAACCCTTGCCCATTTTTTAAATTGGGTTTTTTTTTAAAAAATTGAGTTTTGTGGTTCTATTTATAATCGAAATAGCAGTTCTTTGTCAGATACATATTTTCAAAATAATTTCTCCCAGTTTGTGGCATGCCTATGAATTTTCTTGGTGTTTTTTGATGAGCAGGAATTTTCATTTTAATGAAGTCTAACTTATCAATTTTATCTTTTTATGGTTATTGCTTTCTGTGTCTTGCCTAAAAAACCACTGCCTACTCCATTGGAGGAAATAGTCTCCCTTTTTTATTTCTGTAAGAATTTTACAGTTTTGGCTTTTACATTTAGATCTGTAATCCACTTTGGGTTAATACTTGTGAATGGTGTGAGTAGAGCTCAAGGATCTTTTTTTTTTTTTTTTTTTTTTTACCTCATCTGGATAACCAGTTCTTCCAGCATCATTGCTGAAAACACTTTCCTTTCCCTATTGGATTCCTTTGGCTCCTTTGCCAAAGATAAGATGACCATTTAAGTATGGGTCTTTTTCTGTACTCTCTCAGGCTTTTCCACAGATCTGTTTGGAGTACCACACTGTCTTGATTTCTGTAAGTCTTGAAACCAGATAGTGTAATTCCTCCAACCTTATTTTTTCAAGGTAGCTTCGTCTATTTCACGTCCTTTGCGTTTCCATTGTAGAATCAGTCTGTCGGTTTCTGAAGAAAAGCTGGTGGGATCATGATTGGAATTACATTCAGTCTTTTTATCAATTGGGGAAGAAGTGAGCGCTTCTGACATGCCAGCCTCTTGTAAGCTCTTGGATTCCATCTGGGAACAAAGCAAAGATCCATGTGCTAACTGTAGCTTACATTCAGAGGGCATTTGTATTTATTTGTTTTCTGTCGGGGTTTATTCGTTTAAATTTCTGATGATTTCCTCAGGACAGATCCCTAGAGGTAGAATGACTACATCAAGTAATAGGAACCTTTTCAGGCTCTTTAAACATGTGACCAGATTACCTTCTAACTCAGCGAGTATTTAACTTCTGTAGAACGAAGCACTACACTCAGCATTTTGGAGATCTATGACTGGGAAGATTGCAGTCAGTACTGGCTCTTAAAGCACTTCATCTAGCTCGAGAGGCACGAGGGCCATTCATGAAGGAATCTGAGTCCTTGTCCATGGTTTGTAATGGAATCCAGATTAAATACACACTGTCCAAATAACAGTTCTAGCAGCACAGGGTCAGAAAAGAGGTCAGCATTATTGGCTTGAGTTAGCACAACGGACCTCATGGAGATACCGAAATCTGTTGCGGGCACTGCAGGTTGTGAGTAAGCCCTGGGGAAATGAACAGTAAGGAGGACATTTGGGACTGGGCAACGTGAGTTGAGGTACAAAACTTACTTGTCCATGGAGATTAACTCGCCAGAATGGAGGGTGTGGACTCAGGGAAAATAGAAGATCCATTTGGGTGGGCCAGTCACGTCAGGACATGGAGAGCCCAGGATGCCAGGATTCTGGGCTTCGACTCAAAAGAAAAGGAAAATGCTTGTCTTCCTGGTTTCTCTCCTTACAGGTGCTGGGCTGTGCTGTGGAGCTCCCAGATGTCAGCTGCAAACGGTTTCTGGATCAGCTAATTGGATTCTTTAACTTTTACAATGGACCTGTTTCCCTGGCTTATGAGGTATGAATATGGGGTTGCGGAGTCTTACATTGGGCCTTTTTATAAAAACTGAGATTGCCAGCACTTACTCCGGGGTCTGTTATACTTCATATAAACACACTATGTCCAGGGACAAGGTCGGGGGCTCTCGGAGCCCCCTCATGTGCCTTTGTGCCTAGTGGCATAGGTCACGTTTATTCCAAATGTTGGTCCCCCTCTCCTCCCTGGGATGTTTAGAAAGTGCAGGCCCTGCTTGCCACCCTTACCCGGCAGACGCCCTGGATCCTTGATAGGCTAGGTTTCAAACAGGTCCTCCCTTCCAGTCAGTTTCCTATGTGAGGAACCATTTTGGAAGTAATTGGGACTCTGGCCAAAGAGTCTGTCCCTCCAAATCTCAGATGTTGACCTGAGGCTCTTTCTATTTTAGAACTGTTCTCGGGAAGAACTGAGCACGGAGTGGGACACCTTCATCGAACAAATTCTGAAAAACACCAGTGATCTGCATAAGATTTTCAATTCCCTCTGGAACTTGGACAAAACCAAAGTAACATTTTCATCCTCTTTACTCATTTTATATGTAAGACTAGGGCTTCTGGATACTTTTTTAATATCCCTGAAGTGAACTCTATCTGGAAAAGTGAAGAGAATGTCACTTCTCAGGCAGGGCCATGACACAGCAGGTCACCTCTCAGCCCCATTTCCGTTATCCAGAGAACGGTGTCAGCGTACCTGCCTTCTAGAACTGTTTTGATGGTCAAATGAAGCAACACCTCAAATGACGCCAAGTAAATCCTCAGTAAAGGGAATTATTATGTTGCTCATGCCTCGGAAGTATCGCAGTCAGTGATCTGAAGGCCTTCTCTCTTGATATTCATGTCATGTGCTCTAGTTATTCTGAGGTTCAGAAATGCCTAGCGTGAACATTTCAAAAACAAGGTGGCTTACTTTGAGAGAGTGTGGTCGGGAACCGTTGAGCTGCTCCATTGGCAGTTGGCACGCAGTGGGACCTAGGCTGCTTGTGTGGCTGGCCTGACCACCTGTGCTGCCCCATCAAGAGCCAGCTACCTACAGCCGGGTATGGTGGCTCACGCCTGTAATCCCAGCACTTTGGGAGGCCGAGGCAGGTGGATCATCTGAGGTCAGGAGTTTGAGACCAACCTGGCCAACATGGCAAAACCCCATCTCTACTAAAAATAGAAAAATTAGCCAGGTGTAGTGGCTCACACCTGTAATCCCAGCCACTTGGGAGGCTGAGGCAGGAGAATCACTTGAAGCAGGGAGGCGGAGGTTGCAGTGAGCTGAGATCTCACCATTGCACTCCGGCCTGGGCAACAGAGTGAGCCAGCCTCTGTCTCAAGAAAAAAAAAAAAAAAAAATCCAGCTACCTGAGCCCTGACGCACAGTCCTCTTCTGTGTCTCACTGCCGTAGTAAATAGTGTCCCTATAACAGAGTCTGGCACTATGACTCAGCCTTCACAGAGTGCGACCTCACCAGACGTGGGGAAGGGTTTTCCCTGCTCTAGTCTGGAAAACTTCCTGTAGCTGGCCCTAAAGCTTTATAGAATGGCTGGCTGGGACAGGGCCGTCTTGAGGCTATGAAGAATAAACTTCTTAATGTGTCAGCAGCTCTGGAGACTCCATTAACAGGGAGTTCTAGCAGCCAGTGGATACCTGCTGGTTCTAGCTGGCAGGTGGAAATCGGAAGAGGCTGCCGGTTATTGCTGGCTCTTCCTGACCAGGTCCAGATGCTTTTGTTGTATTTTTAGGAACTTCTAGGCTATTCCATACAAGGAATATGGAACTGAGGCATATTTCCTCGAGTGAAAGAGCACGATGTTTTCATTTTATGTCATGGAATAGAGTCACGGAGGCTGGTGAGACATCAAACTACCTGTATCACCATGGGGATTGTGCTTCAGAGGGAAGGTGGTGGATAGGGTAGGTAGATTTCACCTGGTGCCATGACATTGTATTTATAGGATATGCCCTTCTCTTCTCCTGCCGTCAGGTCTTAGCACTGTCAGGGTAGATAGTCAGGGTCTCCCAGGCCATCTACTCTGACGCCTTTGAATAGCCATATGCCGTACTTGCTGCACCTTCTAGCTTCTGGACAGGCCTCCTTGTTCTAAGAATTTAGTGGTGTCAGCAGTTGTGGGTATAGAGAGGTAGAACAGCCCCAAGCCATGACACAGCTTTTACTGTGTGACGTATTCTCCTTTTCCAGGCTTTGAGTTACCCCCGTCCACTTGTTCTTTACAACCCTGTCCCCTTTTCTCCCTTGCTGATTGTGAGCATGCTGATGGGTGGGCATGATGCCTCTTGCCCTGCACAGGTGGAGCCCCTGTTGTTGCTGAAGGCAGCCCGCATTCTTCAGACCTGCCAGCGCTCACCTCACATTCTCGCTGGCTGCATCCTCTATAAAGGACTGTGAGTAACTCCAGACCCCCTGCCCCCAGCTCCATTTCCCTGCTGCAGAACTGACCATCAGCCAATCCCAGATTGTGGTGGGGAACTCCGTCTCTGGCCATTTCCAAGTGAGCTGGTTTGGCAAATATCAAGTAGTTTAGATTTGACTTAGTTTAGAGAGACAGGTATGTACCTGTCTTTGAGCAAAACTGAGAAATTGGAAATAGTTGTATTCAGAAAAGAGTTAAGAATATACAAGGAATTCTGTAATTCTCAATCTGGGGCCTGCTGGAATGGTTACCAGTCTGCAAAATGCGAATGCAGAGTGCACAGTGTTGCCAGCAGCCAGCACTGTGAAGTCAAGAGGCTGGAAGGGGCCTGCCGCGGCCCTCCTCCTGCTGCTCAGAGGCTCTGCTGTGCTTGCTTCAGCTCAGCGCTGCAGAGCAGCCTTACCGGCCCTTACCAAGCTGCCTTCCAGCATCTTGGCTGGGTCTGTGTCTTGGTTGGCCTCTGATAATTCACTGTACTTCATGTAGTTGGAGGGCCTCTTTGTGAGTCTGAGTGGCCTAAGAGCCACTCCAGGTCACCTCAGGCCTCTCTCTTCATGGCGGGCTTGCTCTCACAGCCCAGGGCAGGCAGGGCCATCGTGCTGTGGCCAGAGCTTCCCAAGGAGCAGGCGACTGCTGTGCGACTGGAGAAGCACTCAGGCTCTTGCAGGGGCCCTTGGGCCAGACAGGCTGAGCTCTAAATCCTGCCTTCTCTTTTGCCAGCCCGGTGGCCTTGAGCGAGTTGCTTAGCCTCAGTTTTCTCTTCTGGGAGGATGTGAGGAGATGACAGGTGCGGAAGAACCGAGCACAAACCCTGGTGCGCTCTGCGCTCTCCCTCCTGGCCCCTGCTTCTCGGGTGGGGTGTGCGGAAGGACCGAGCACAAACCCTGGTGCGCTCTGTGCTCTCCCTCCTGGCCCCTGCTTCTCGGGTGGGGTGTGCGGAAGGACTGAGCACAAACCCTGGTGCGCGCTGCGCTCTCCCTCCTGGCCCCTGCTTCTCGGGTGGTTCTGAATCAGCTGGGGGGCTTCCAAGCTCATCAGTGACATACCCACCAAAGAGAATAGTTTTGTTCCCTCTTCTCATTTTGCATTTCTTAAATATATGATTTTTTTCTTTTTTGTAGGGACAGGGTCTTGCTGTGTTGCCCAGGCTGGTCTCAAATACCTGGCTTCAAGCAGTCCTCAGCTTCCCAAAGTGATTGGATTGTAGGCATGAGCCACTGCACTGTATTTAAGTTATACAGCTAATACATGAACACATTTTCACCGTAACCAAATCAACCAACAGAGGAACACACACAGCACAGTTTAAAAGCTCCCCTTCTTTCTTTCTTTCTTTCTTTCTTTCTTTTTTTTTTTTTTTTGAGACACGGTTTTGCTCAGTTGCCCAGGCTGTAGTGCAGTGGCATAAACCTCTTGGACTGAAGCGATCCTCCCACCTCAGCCTCCCATGTAGCTGGGACAACAACCACATGCTACCAGAGTTGGTTGATTTTTTGATTTTTTTTTTTTTTTTTTTTTTTGTAGAGATGAGGTCGCACTGTGTTGCGCACGGAGGTCTCAAGCTCCTGAGCTCAAGTTCTTCTCCCACCTCAGTCTCCTAAAGTGCTGTGATTACAGGAGTGAGCCACTGTGCCCAGCCTCTCCCTCTTAACCTTTCCTCACCATTGGCAGTGTGCTGGGCATCCTGCTCTTTCTGTGTGCTTTTGCCCACTAGGACATATATGCATATACTGATTTTGTTTATTTTTGCTGTCTCCTTAAATAGGATCACATGGTTTCTCAACTGATGCTTACAGTGAAGATTTCTTTACCAGCTCATACTGGTGCAGCTCATTCTTACGAGGGCTGCACGCTTTTTGGTATTCTGGCTGTGTTATGCTTGAACTACTCTCTTGTTGATGAACATTTTGGCTGTTGACTCATTTTTTTAATTGTTTTTAACCATTCTCCCTGTAATGAATATTCTAATGCATACAGCTTGGTACAAGCTGAGTCAAAGGGTTCGGTTATTTTAAATGTTGTTAGGAACTGCCAGAGCGCCCTCTGTAAGGGTTTTACTAGTGAAACTCCCACCAGCCACGTCCCCAGGATCCTCATCCACACGGACTGTTAGTGGCCTGGTGTATTTCTTCTCACGGTGTTCTTGTTCTGTGTGCGATCTCCTAGGGTTGTCAGCACCCAGCTCCCGCCGTCCCTCACCGCCAAGGCCCTGCTTCACAGAACAGCACCTCCGGAGCAGGTATCGTAAAGTCCACCTGCCTGGCTGGACGGCCTCCCCCAGAGCAGCCGTCACTGAACCTGAGGCTGGAGGGATCAGGAGCAGAGGCCGTGGGACAGGTGTTTTACTTGGTCTTGTCGGGACCCCAGGTCCCCCGGTGGCATTCTCCTCAAGAGTGAAGCCATTGGCGAGGCTGAGAGAAAATGTTTTCTTCCACGAGCTAGGCTTGGATAGTTGGTTTTTCTTCAAACCAAGGAAATCTGTGAGAATTCAACTTCCCATGAGAATCTGATATCTCTTTATGTCAGAGATACTAGACTTTTCGGAGACAGACTGTAAAGGATGTGTCTTTAGAAAAATTTAGGGGGCCAGGCACGGTGGCTCACGCCTGCAGTCCCAGCACTTTGGGACGCTGAGGCAGGTGGATCACTTGACATCAGGAGTTCAAGACCAGCCTGGCCAACAGGATGAAAACGCATCTCTATTAAAAATACAAAAATTCGCCAGGCATGGTGGTGGGCATCTGTAATCCTATGTACTCAGGAGGCTGAGGCAGGAGAATCACTTGAACCAAGGAGGTGGAGGTTGAGGTAAGCCAAGATCGCGCCACTGCACTCCGGCCTGGGCAACAAGAGTGAGACTCTGTCTCAAAACAAAACAAAACAAAACAAACACCTCTTCTCTTTTAAAATACTTTCAATTTATATTTATTTGTTTTTATATTGAAAAAGTCATGGATGCTCATTGAGAATAAAATTGCCCGTCATTGACGTGTGCAGGGATAACCGCTGCTAGCATCTGGCATATTTTCTTCCAGTCCTTTTTTCTTTTGTGTATGAAGCTGTGGCTTCCAGTGTATTATGAGGCTCTCTTCTTACGCTTATTAGATGAGCAGGCGTGTAAAGTGCTGGTGGGGCTCTGTTCAGCCTCCTCATCCACTGTTGCTGTAGATGTCAGTTTGGGCAGCCCTTCTGGGAAACAGTTAGATAAGATAGCATTAAGGATGCCCTTTATTTTTTCCTAATAATTTGATTTCTAGGACTATATCTTAAGGAAATAATCTAACTGCTGAAAAAGACTTATACTCAAAAGTTGATCACAACAAGCTTTATGAAAGTGAAAAATCAGACAAAACTTGAACGCTAAAGGCAGGAGTTGGCAAACTATGGCCTGTGGTCCACCTGCTTACAAATAAAGTTTTCTTTGGCTGCTTTTGAGCTCTATCAGCAGAGTTGAGTAGGTGGGACAGAGACCACATGTCCTGCAAAGCCAAAAATATTTACTGTCTTATCTTTTACAAAGAAAATTTACTAATTACTGGTCTAAGGTAGTTAAATGATTAATTTACTTATATCATTTAAACCTTCATACAATTTTAATCTGCCATTTAAAATGGCCAACTTTTTTTTTTTTTTTTTTTTTTTTGAGATGCAGTCTCGCTCTGTTACCCAGGCTGGAGGGCTGTGGCAGGATCTCAGCTCACTGCATCCTCTGCCTCCCAGGTTCAAGCAATTCTGCTGTCTCGGCCTCCCGAGTAGTTGGGACTATAGGCATATGCTACCATGCTGGCCTAATTTTTGTATTTTTAAAAAGTATAGAGACGGGGTTTCACTATGTTGGTCAGGCTGATCTTGAACTCCTGACTTCAAATGATCCACCCACCTCAGCCTCCCAAAGTGCTGGGTTTACAGATGTGAGCCACCTCGCCCAGCCCCAAAGATGTTTTAATGTCAGGAATTGCATGTTACTGTTTTAAGAAGAAATATGGAATTTTATATAGTGTGGTTTCAAAAGTATAAAAAATACATAGGCTTAAGGAAAAAAATACCCAATGTTAATAGTACTAGCTTGAGAGTGAGGGATTGTATGTGATTTTTTTTCAATGCTTTGTCTACAGTAAACTAAGGTTAGGTTTAGTAATCTAAAACCCGATTTTTTTAAAAAAAATCACCAAAAAAGAACACTGTGTCATTCTAAGATCGAAAGTTATTTTGGCTAGAAGAGCAGTTCTTATTTGGTTTTTGTTTTGTTTGGGTGGGTTCATTTGGAGCCCTCAGATTGAGATGAGAGATGTTTTCATTTTTGAGAAAATGATCAGGTTTCAGGCCTTGATTGTGAACCAGAACAAACGAAAGATCTGGTATCCCATTTTGTTAGGTCAGATCCTTCCTACTGAGAGTCAGAGTACTTTGACATTTTTATTATAATGAAATTGATGTGAATTCTACATCAGGGGCTGTGGCAGATGTGACTGTATTCTGGAATACGAGTTCCCCAAAGGTGTAAAAGAGAACAAGAATCCTCAATTTTATTACCAGAAGGGAGAGACTGAGAAAATCAGAATGTAGAGTGTGACGTGCGTTTGGGCGGAGCTGCTGCCTTACAGCCTGTGTGGGTACAGGTTCTTGCCTCATCCCAGCCAGAGTGGGAGCCAGCAGCTTGGGGGAGCTTCTGTTCCATCTGCTTAGCTCTTAGCATGTGGTCGGGACAAGCTTTCTGGGCCTGGCTAAGTTTTATGAACAGATGGCACAGCAAATTCCTGATGGTTAGGTCAAGAGGAGAATGTGGTGCCCAGTGCCAACTTCTGTGTGTGTTTGTTTTCAGAGACTCTCTATGGGAGGGGATGCCCCACAGGAACATGGTAAGTGGTGAGGTGCCTGCCTGGCTGCCTCTTGAGTAGGGTGGTCTTTTATGCCACCTGTCCCTGTACAAGTTATGCGAAGGGCCCAGCCGTCTACATGTTTAATTTTCTCTGCTCATCAGATTAGGAAAAAGGATGTAATAGAGCTTCAGGAATCGAGTTACCCACTCAAACCCTGATTGTAATGCTATGATTTCAGGCAGGCCTGTCAAATCCCTGCTTTCAGATCCATCTTAACTTCATATTGTGAGACTGCTCGGTCAAGTGCCAGGGTGTGGTGATGGGGAGAGGGGACGATGATGGCGACTGCCAGAAAGGCCTTTCGCAGGGTGTGGAGGCTCCCTCAAGCAGAGATGAATTTTGATTTATTCTGAAGCCTAAGTTGGAGCAGATCCCTTTCTTAGCTTGTATCTTCTTTTAAAAGTGCTTTTCAACCTTTCTCTACCGAGCGTCTTCCTTCTCCTGCGGGAAGTCATGTTGCCCGCAGAGACTCTTCTGATTGGGCGCAGGAGTTGGAGCTGCAGTTTGGCAGCTCTTATCCTGGGCTCAGATAGTCCCAGCACCCTTCTCCGAGCAGGAGTGGGGTTGGATGTATCACCCGAGAGCAGTTATTGCCCCTCTGCCCTCTCTGGTTTTGGGGAAAGCCCTGTTCATGTTGCTTTGCAATTCCAGGCGTGGCATTACCCCCAAATGTCCAGATTATCCCTGTTTTTGTGACCCAAGAGGAAGCCATGATTCTCCATGAGTTCCCGGTGGAACAGATCACAAGGTACGGGAGTGCACAGAGGGTTCACCTGGCGCCAAACCTGAGGAGCCCCATCACAGGACTGGTTAAAACAAACCTCTGGTACCTCCGATCCTTCCTTAATTCCATCTCCCCCATGCCCTGTCTTGTAAGAGAACATCTGGGTTTTGAGTTCGTTAAGAAACAGAGTGGCATAGTGAGGTGACATTGGGTTTCACATCTCAGATCTCTTACTTAACCAGCTATGGGACCTTGCGCAAGTCCATTCCCTGCCTGAGCCTTAGTTTTTTTCATCTGAAAAGCAGACACGGTAGTATCTCTTTCATGAGTTCATTGTGACACTTGAAAATAGTGTATGTACAGCACCTAGTATCGGGCCTGATGCACAAGAGACCTTCCACATGTGGGTCATTCTTACTCAGTGGGCTCTGCCGTTTTCAGTGGGTGAGCCTGGTGTCACTCCGTGAAGTCCTGAGGACCAGATGTTGCTGCATTTTTGCTCCTGCGATTTAACGCTGGTGGCCTCTTAGTCTCTGTGCCTCAGGCCCCGCCTTGTCACTGATGCCCGTGCCTTAGTCCCTGCTGGGGAAGGGCGCCTGCCCTGCGATCTGCCGACGCGCCCCTTCCTCACGTCTCTCCTGTCTGCCAGGTCTCCAGCAGGACTCGGGGATGGTTCAGCCCAGCACCGTCCAAAGGGTGGGAGCACATCTGCCCTGCAGGAAGACGCCACTGGCCACGTAGAATCCATGGCCTGGACCACCCCGGAGCCCACATCCCCTGAGGACGCTTGTCCAGGTGGCAGGAGGCAGAACGGATGCTTGCCTGGCCATGGTTTGGAGAGCATCGGGCCCGCAGGACTGCGCAACACGGCCAGGCACAAGCGTCTTGGCCTCAGCTGCTCCCTGGGGAAGGAACTAGTCTTTATCCAAGGGGAACTTGACTTGTCTGAAATCCACATTCCAGAGGCTCAGGAAGTGGGAATGTACCCAGGTCATTTCACCTTCCCACATGTGCATGTCCCAGATGGCAGTGCTCCTTACTACAAGGCATCGCTCAGCGCCTCCGGCAACATGGAGCCCGTGCCGCCTGAGGACACAGCTGTCAGCAGCATGCGCTGTGCCTCTGCTCCTGAGATGCTCACCCAGCATGGAGCCCAAGAGCTATTCGAAGACCATTCTGGCCACAGCAGCAACCACGCCCCCATTCCCAGAGCAGACCCTCTCCCCAGAAGGACCTGCAGACCCTTTTCATTGCCTCTCTTAGATCCAGGACAGAGAGAGAACAAGCTTCCCACGGAGGAACAAAGCATGGATCAGTATGTTGCTGGGGTTTGTGAAAGCCACGCAGCCCCCGGTCTGGAATGTAGTTCAGGCTCAGCAGACTGTCAGGGTGCTGGCCCCTCTGCAGATGAAATCAACTCCAAGCTGACCCCAGCAGAGTCCTGCATGGGGCTCGTGAGGATGAACCTCTATACTCACTGCGTGAAAGGGCTGGTGCTGACCCTGCTGGCCGAGGAGCTGCTGCTGGGAGACAGCGCAGCCATAGAGGAAGTGGTGAGTGTCCACAGACCTTCCCCTGCCCCTCTGTGGCCTCTGCTCATCTCCTGTGCGTCTCTCATACCGCTGTGCTGACACCCAGGGAAAGGCATAAAGGCTGAGCCCTCAGCTATGTGACCCTGGGTGAAATGTTCTTGTTTAGGCGATGGGGGTAGTACCTGCCTCCATGGGTTTTTGTAGGGATAAGAGAGAGTCAAGTGCATAGAATGGGTGGTGCATTGGCATCCAACAAGTGTTGGCTTGCTCCTTTCTAGTTTTGCGGAGCTCAGGCCTCGGAAGCAGGGAAGGCCTGAGAGGGAATCCTGGCTCTTGTCCTCTAGCTGTGTGAACTTGCCCACAAGTCTTCGTCCCCCTGAGCCACTGATAACTCCTCAGTCTCATAGGGATGGGGCTAGACCCTCCTGTTCCAGATGCAGTGAGATAGTGCAGGCAAAGACAGCACACACATGCACGGTCACTGTTGTGCCGCCCCCGCTCACGGCCTCATTTCATAGCCTGGGCAGCTCTAGGTTCCGTGTCGTCTGGGAACTCCTCTGCAGTGTGTCACAGCCTGGCTTGGGAGTTCCCTGGAAACTCTGTGTTTCCCTCCATAGCCCCAGCATCGTACCTGGTCTGAAGTGCCTTCCTAGAAGGCTGGGATGTTTGACATCCTAACTGGTGCTGGAGGGCTCTTAAACCATTCCAGCCCCTTCCCCGCTTAGAGGCTTAGAGTGGTACACTGACCTTCCGCGGGGCCCACGCTGGAGATTCAGTTGCTATAGTAACAGCCTTGCTTTAGTAGGCAGGGAAAGTGGCAGCGGCAAGAACAGCAGGTTGAAATTGCTGCAGGGCAAATGGTGTCTTGGGGCTTTACCTTGTTTTTATTCTTAAACGTATATTATTCTAAGCTGATCTTGCTGGCATGCAGGGCTTGTGACCCTCCACAAATGAGCTAGGCACCTCGGAGCACAGAAGAAGAGAGAAGACTGCAGGGCAGCCTCCTTGGCACAGAGCTCCTAGCAAGAGACTGCGCTCTGGAGCTGTCAGCCTTCTCGGTCCCCTTTCCACAGACCCCAGATCACCAGGTTACGGCTGGTTGGCTTCCCGTATCTCCATTCACCATAGCTGTGAGTGACTGTCCACCTCCTTCTTCGAACAACTCGGAGTTCTGGCTGCAGTGTTACACGCCTCATCCCCCTGCCGATGTCCTGGTGTTCGTGGTCTGTTATGCACAGTGTAGAGCCTTAGAAATGTCATTTTGAAGGGCCCAGTGTTTTTGCATGCAATAAAGTAGATATAATGCCTTTCTTCTTACCTTCCCCACAAAAAGGAAAAAGTGGCCCAGGCTGCTCTTTGAGGAGATGTATTCTGCACTAACAACACTGCGTCTCTTATTCTGCACGACAATATTTTGCATCTCTTATTTTAGCCGAGCCTTAGAACAGTTCTGGGAGGTAGGCATTGCAACCCCCATTTTACCAGTAAGAAGACAGCCTCATTGAGAGGAAAAGACCTCTTGCAAGTGGCAGGTTCAGAGTTCTTGCTGCTTTCTGGTTCCCGCATCCCAGCCTCTCTGTTCCCTCACCGCCCTGCCCTTGCTGTGGTAGCTGGGAGGATGAAGAAAGGGGGCCAGTGTCCTGCCTCCTGCGGCTCTTGATCTGTGGTCATTTCCCCGAC
This sequence comes from Saimiri boliviensis, assembly GCF_048565385.1. Taxonomy (NCBI): domain Eukaryota; kingdom Metazoa; phylum Chordata; class Mammalia; order Primates; family Cebidae; genus Saimiri; species Saimiri boliviensis. The sequence goes on along the minus strand of NC_133469.1, from coordinate 28,963,140 downwards.
TTTGTCAGGGTCCATCCATGCCGTTGTGACATCAGCCTCCGGGGGCTTCCATGGGAAGCAGGGTTTGGTGCTGGCTAGGCCCTAGAAAATAGACCAGTTTTATGGAAGAAGAAAAGCGAATCATTTCTTTTGTTTTGTTTTTTTGAGACGGAGTTTCGCTCTTGTTACCCAGGCTGGAGTGCAATGGCGCGATCTCGGCTCACCGCAACCTCCGCCTCCTGGGTTCAGGCAATTCTCCTGCCTCAGCCTCCTGAGTAGCTGGGATTACAGGCACGCGCCACCACGCCCAGCTAATTTTTTGTATTTTTTAGTAGAGACGGGGTTTCACCATGTTGACCAGGATGGTCTCGATCTCTCGACCTCATGATCCACCCGCCTCGGCCTCCCAAAGTGCTGGGATTACAGGCTTGAGCCACCGCGCCCGGCCAAAGCAAATCATTTCTAAAGAGAGTAGGGAGCGACTAACTTTGATTAGCCCAATGGTTTGAGAATGGGTTTGTTAATCAGACCCAAAGGATTTCTCTTTTATGATATGGAGAGATAATTTGATTGCCTTTCTGTTCTAGGCTAGCTTTGAAAATTCTTGACCTGATTTCCCTGCAGCCCCTCTGCTATTGTCTAGAAAAACCAAATGGTGGAAGGAGCCTTGGGTGGAGCAGCCAGGAGGGTTGGGGTTGGGGCTGGAGTTCTTTCAGAGGGAGCGGAATAGGCTCACACCAGGGGGCAGCATAGAGCTACGATAGTCCGTTACCCAAAACCCAAAATAATCTCATTGACCTTCAAAGACGGTGACCGTATTAATTATTTATCAGTACAATAGGACATTGAGCATCTATGTACAGCAGACGAGGCTTGAAGTTAGCTTGAGACTGTTGCCATAAAACATTTTATGAAAAAACACCTTCCCCCAACTAGGAAACCAGTACCTCTAAGTGAGCGCATGTTCTACACAGCGCCCCTTCTGCATGCTGTGTCACGCACTGACATGTGTGCCATTTGCTTTAATGTGCACTGGAAGTCAGAGGACACAGGAATTAGCCTCAGCTCCGTGTCCCCGGGGGTCACATTATGCAGCACTGTATACTGGGGCTGGTATTGTCAGCTTTGCACAACTTTCCAGCTCTGCTGTTTTAGTACAGAAACAGCCATAGGCAGTATATAACCGAATGGTATGGCTGTATTCCAGTAATTATTTATGGACATGGAATTGGAACTCTATGTGATTTGAACATATTACAATTATTCTTTTGACTTTTTTCCCCAACCACGTAAAAGATATAAAAACCATTCTTAGGCCTCAGGCTGTACAAAGACAGGTAACAGGCTGGATTTAATTTCTGGACTAGAGTCTGCTGACCCCCCGTCTATGGGAGAGCATTTGGTTGTCAGTAAAAGATTATCCATGTCATCTGACACAGCCTATTGTGATTAACTGTGTTTTTATGGTTAAAAGTGATCCCATCTTGAGTGCAAGTTAGGCAGAATATTCTGGAAGCAGAGCTCAATGCCTGTGGGGAAACAGGTTTTGACATGGCCCAATCTCTGTTCCTATTGTTTCTTCCTCTGGACACCAGCTCAGCATGGAAGGGGTGACTGTGACTAGGCTCTTGAGCGGGCGTCCCCAAACTTTTTACACAGGGGACCAGTTCACTGTCCCTCAGACCGTTGGAGGGCCGCCATATACTGTGCTCCTCTCACATGAAAGAGGTGCCCCTTCCTGAAGTGCGGCGGGGGGCCGGATAAATGGCCTCAGGGGGCCGCATGCGGCCCACGGGCCTTAGTTTGGGGACACCAGCTCTTGAGGTTCAAAAACTTTCTGTGAGGCTGTGGCTTGACCTCACGGTGAATGCTTCTGTGTGCCCATGCGCGTGTCAGTGCCTGCACACGCACACGCATCTGTTCAAATAGGAGGTTCAGTGCTAAACTCAGTGTTGGTCAGGCTCTCTCAGGGATCTGAACATGAGATATCTTGCTTGTCTTTCCTGAGCACATATCTTTTTACTTGACTCTGCACCCTTGATTTAAACCAAAAAGCTCATAAGTTGGCGGTGCTTGGCTTTGGATGTGTTCCTTTATTCATTATTTAAGTGGATACATTTATTGAGCACCTACTAGGAGTCAGGCACTCTACTAAGCACTGAGGATACAAAAGTGAGTGCACAGAAAATAACTTTGTATGTCACACCTATGGACTGGAAATATCATTTCTGAGACATTCATACAGGAAAACTGATTTAACACCAGTATACTCCCAAAATAACATGTGAGCTCCGTGACATTTGCTTCAGAAGCGTTCTGTTTGTGTCTCTGTACTTCCCTGTGCACTTACTTTTCTTACATAGCTTTTGAAAAATAGTCCACCCATTTTCTGTCATCTCTAAAGAGGTGCCGTTTCTTTTATACGGTTATTTTCATTTCCTTGACTCCGTAGAAAGGCTCTGCCTCAGGGTAGCACTTCAGAGTTCACAAAGGACTTTTGGGTGTGTTATTTCATTCACGTCACTCAGCGGTCCTGTACTGGTCCCATTGTGCAGATGAACAGAAAAATGAGGCACAGAAAATTGGGTAACTTGCTCCTGGTCATTTGACTAAAAAGAGGCTGAACTGGGGATGTTTTTGCCTGGGAACTGCACATGCTTGGGGACAGTGGCCTTCTTTGTTGTGGCAGAAGCAGGCCCAGGAAACCCCGTTTCAGACCAGGCCAATTACAACAGGCCTGACATACCGTGTCAAGCCCTCAGTGAAGCTTGAAGAACGCCACCCAGCCATCAAAGAACTCTGTGATGGAATATTTAAAGATGAGAAAAGCAGTCCATGCTGTTGTTAGGTTAAAAAGCTACTATCAGTCCTTATTATGATTTGATCTTTTTATTTTCCAAAAGAAAAAGTTACATGAAAACCCAGGAGTCCGGTGTTTTCAATTGTACTTAAACTTTATCTCCTTGGAGGTTTGTGAAAATACACGTGCTTGAACCTCCCTCCTTGACAGCGGTTCTCAGCGGCATTCCTCCTCTGAACCATCAAGTGCAGAAAGCTGTTGGACACTTCTCAGTCCTTCCAAGAAAGCCAGGACCGTGCTAGATGTAGCAGAGAGAAGTTACCGTGTGACATCCAGTGGGGCACTTCTCTACCCAGGGCCAGTGAGAAACACAGGGGTGGTCCCAGGCTGTTTGTACTGTTAGATCGTACAGCCTGGGCAGGAAAGCCACAGTTAAAATAAGATACATCACAGTGGTAACAATGGCTGTTACTGGATGGTGAGATGATGGGTGATTTTTCTTGTTTATTTTTTTGCTCGTCTCTTTTCGAAATCTCCTACAATATAATCATTAATTTTATTTTATTTTATTTTATTTTATTCTATTTTTATTTTTATTTTTATTTTTTTTGAGATGGAGTTTCGCTCTTGTTACCCAGGCTGGAGTGCAATGGCGCGATCTCGGCTCACCGCAACCTCCGCCTCCTGGGTTCAGGCAATTCTCCTGCCTCAGCCTCCTGAGTAGCTGGGATTACAGGCACGTGCCACCATGCCCAGCTAATTTTTGTACTTTTAGTAGAGACGGGGTTTCACCATGTTGACCAGGATGGTCTCGCTCTCTCGACCTCGTGATCCACCCGCCTCGGCCTCCCAAAGTGCTGGGATTACAGGCTTGAGCCACCGCGCCCGGCCTAATCATTAATTTTAAAACATTAAACATTAAAACATAAGGGTGAAAGAAATAGAAATGTTGGTGAGAGTCCATTTTACTGGATTAAGTTGGCAGTAAGATATTTCTTTTTTTTTTTTTTTTTTTTGAGACAGAGTGTCACTCTGTCACCCAGGCTGGAGTGTGGTGGTTCAATCTTGGCTCACTGCAGCCTTGAACTCCTGGCTCACATGATCCTCCCGCCTCAGTCTGTCAAAGCACTGGGATTCCAGGTGTGAGTCACCAGGTCTGGCTGGAGGACGATTTTTAACTAAGTCTGTGGTTAAGCAGCCCTCAGAAAGTTTGCTGAGGTCGGCCGTACCAGCCCGTGACCCCCTCCTGGCTCCTTTGCAGTACCACAGCAGCCTGGCATCGCTGAACGGGCTGGAAGTCCACCTGAAAGAGACGCTGCCCAGGGATGAGGCAGCATCCACGAGCAGCACCTACAGCTTCACACATTACGACCGCATTCAGAGTGTGCTGATGGGTAAGAAGCGGGCAAGGGGCCAGGGGCGGCGGGGACGCCAGATTCTAGAGGCGGGGGGAGGTGAGAACTCGAGCCCCAGTGTCGTGATGACATGGCTGTGCACAGAGTTGCCTGTCCTGCATTCACAGTTCTCTCCTCACTGGGAGCCCACTCCCACTGAGCGTGGACTTCACCAGGAAGAGGCTTCTCTGCTCGTGTGTCGTTTTGGGTGCCTCCCAGTGTTTTGAGAGAAGTTCATGTTCACATATCTGTGATAGGTTTGTCTCCAGACTTGGAGATCCGCATGCAGAAACTGGGTGCTGCATCGCATGGCAGCGGCAACAGAAGCCCAAACTCCCAGGCCTTTGTCTGTGTCCTGGGCAGCCACGTGGCCTTGCCGTGCTCAGCCCTCATATTCAGCAGTGGGCTTCATGGGGTGGGAGGGCAGAGGGCAACTGTCTGCTCTTCAGAACTCTGTGTCCTCTTCTGGAAGCAAACCTGCCGCAGGTGGCCACCCCGCAGGATCGCCGCTTCCTCCAGGCCGTCAGCCTGATGCATAGCGAGTTTGCCCAGCTGCCCACGCTTTATGAAATGACCATCAGGTGAGCCTCCCTGAGTCACTCCCCCACCTGCTTTCCAGGGTCCTGCTCACGGGAACCACCTGCGGGACCCAGGCAGTGCCTTATTCCAAAGTAGATGGAGAACATTCTAGTTACTCTCCTTAAGGCCTTCCTTTGTCTGCTCCTGTTGCCGCCATCGTCCACTGTCGTGCAGTCATGTGCCATGGACTTTCTGATTCCCTTCCTCCTCTAGACAGCTGGGGCCCAGCAGTGAAGGAGCCTGAGGTCGTCGCCATCACAGAGCTCCATCCATTACCAGGTGGCTCCCATCTCCTTGCCGGAAACAGTGTTGAAATAATATTGTTGTCTTTCTAATTGAAAAGGAACATAGCAGGGCGCTGTGGCTCACACCTGTAGTCCCAGCACTTTGGGAGGCAGGTGCATCACCTGAGATCAGGAGTTTGAGCCCAGCCTAGCCAACCTGGTGAAACCTGTCTCTACTAAAAATAAAACAATTAGCTGGGCATGGTGGCGAGTGCCTGTAATCCCAGCTACCTGGGAGGCTGAGGCAGGAGAATCACTCGAACCCAGGAGGCGGAAGTTACAGTGAGCCAAGATCATGCCACTGCACACCAGCCTGGGTAACAGAGTGAGACTGCGTCTCAAAAAAAAAAAAAAAAAAAAAAAAAAAGAATACATTGCTGATTATACAGTCATGCAGAACGCTTGGAAATCTATCAAGTAAAACACTTTCCCCCCTCCCTCCACCCCATCACACACCCAGAAATAACCACATTTTACAGTTCAGTGTATGTTGCTCCAGGTTTTATTGGTTTTTGGCTTTTATTTTTTGCACATATAAATTAATTGTATTTTTATTTTAATTAAGTCTTCTCGAAAACAGGATCTGACTAATGTACAATTGTACAGTTGCCTTTTTTCACATTATTGCATAGCTTGAACACCTCCATGCCAGGAGAAATACAGATCTGTTAAAGATTATTGTAATTTACAGTATTTAACCAACCGAATTTGTTTTTTTCTCTCTACCTGCTTCTCTTGTGAAACCAGGAAGGGAGTTTGGGCTTTAGAGATCACTTTATAAAAGCCGTAGGAGGCTGGGACCTGAGAATTTGGTGACAACTGGTAACAGGAAATAAAGCGAGTTAGCAGGTCAGGGGCGGTGCTGGCCATGTGTGTGTTGGTCCTGTAGCCCTTGGGGCCATCTGGTCAAGGGCATTTTTTCATCCTCACTTAACAGCTGAGGAAATTGAAGCACAAATAGGAGAAGCAGCTTGTCCAGGCTTACGGTCTTCTTAAGTGGCAGGGCCAGGATTCGAAGCATTTTCTCCAACTGTTAAGCGCATGCATGACCTTTCCACACACGTTTCAGTGTTGGGGCAGTGTGGTCCAGTGCGAGGGGTGTGGGTGCTGGACTCACAGGGAGCCTGGGCGGGTGACGAGGATGGTTCCGATGCCATCACCTGCCACACTTGGGCTCCAGGTGTTCCTGCTGCCTGCCACCGTGTCCAGCCAGTATTTCAATAGATCTTCCTGTCAGAAATGTGTCGTCTCTGGCTTTAATCACAGCGGCCCCAGGCTGGCAACCCCGAGGTGATTTGCCTGTACAGTCACTGGTTTGGGAACTGGCTCTGTTGGGGGTGTGTGTGTCTGTTTTGTGGGAGGTGGAAACAAGTAAAATGTCAGCATCTGCTCCACCAACCACCTTGTGGCCCTGCAGTCTGTCACCTTCCTTGGAGCTGAGAGAGGTTTGGGGTGGAGATACATAGCTCAAGGCCTTTGTTGAGAGATTGTTTTAATCACAGTAATAGAAACAACAGCTACCATTTATTAACCACTCACCATGTGCTAAGCACTCATTTAATCTCATTCTTTTTTAAAAAAAAAAAAAAAAACTGCCCTGAGGGCATATACGGTTGCAATATCCATTGTACAGATGAAAAAGCTGGGCCTCAGACATGTTGAGTAACAGCCAGGACACACACCAGGAAGTAATGGGACTGGGAACAGCACCTGAGCGTGTGTGACTCCAGATCCCTGCTCATAACCACCTGGCCGCGGCGCCTTCCCGCAGGCCTGTGAGAAGAGCTTGTCCTGCGGGGCCAGTGGGTGCAGGAGACGTGGATGTTTGGAAGAGTGTGGGGTTTTCCTCCCTCCTTACAGGGAAGGAGAGATTTGGGTGAGGGGAGCCTTAGCAGTCCCTCACTCCACCCTTTCTCACTAGATTTGGGGGAAACTGAAACCCACAGGAAATAGAAAAAGGGGAGCCTTACCTGACTCCACCCTTTCTTACTAGATTTGAGGAAACTTAGGCCATAGGAAATAGAAACCAGGGGGTTTACCTGGGCCTGGAGTTGGCTCCTCCCAGGTGGCTCTTCCTCTATGTCGTGCCCTCCTCCCTCCTTCTATGTGCCCAGAGGCTTCCTGTCACTTTGTGTCACATCCCACTCCATCCCTCTACTCCCCCTCAGTCCAGCTGCCCCCAGTGTGGAGAGCAGACTAGACTTCTTCCTTGGACACTGCCATTTCCTTGTCAGAGAGAGACAGGGCGGCCCTGGCTACTCACTCTGAGCCTCAGGCTCCTTGTCTGCAAAATGGGACCATACCACCAGTGCGGAGCTTACGTGAAGGGCAAAGCAGAGACTGTATGCAGAGCATATGCATAGCTGCCAGTGTATCAAAAAAGCCGGCACTCCACGGTTCCTTAAGCAGTACCTACAACTTCAGGCTCTGTGGCTGCTGCCACTGTGGATGGTCCCGCCACGGACTCTTCCAGCATCTAGTAAGTTGAAAGGAAGGAAAGATGGTATTGGCACTGAAGCCTGAAACTCGGCTGAATAAACAGAATCCCGTGCCCTGACAGCTGCACACACCACATTGGGCGTCCTGGGGCCGCGGTGACAGGAACCTTACTGAGGTCTCTGTGGTCTCTGTGAGGTCAGCACCAGCAGCGTCGGCTTGTTGTCTCCTTTCTTCCTCCAACAGAAACGCCTCCACGGCTGTGTATGCCTGCTGCAACCCTGTCCAGGAGACGTATTTCCAGCAGTTGGCACCTGCAGCCCGGAGCTCCGGCTTCCCAAACCCTCAGGATAGTGCCTTCAGCCTCTCCAGCAAAGCCAAGCAGAAGCTGCTGAAGCATGGGGTGAACTTGCTGTGAACTGCGCCTAGGAGGTGACTGTGAAGGAGAAACCAGCAAAGGAGGCTCTGCCTCTTTTAATCAGAAAGGCCCCTCTATGTGATTTTTCTTGAAAACTTTCCCTTTTTTGGCATCATAATGATATTTGAGATTTTGTTCTCCTTTTGCAGATTGGGATGTGTTTGGGGGCTGGGGTTAGTTCTTCAGGTTGGCAGAGTTTGCGCACTTGATAAAGAACTTGATGACATCGGTGGTGCTGGGCACAGGACAGGGGCTTGGCTCACTCTGTGCAATACTGAGCCTGAGGTATTGCGTATCTCCTGCTGCTGTTCCATCCCAGCTTGAACTAGTGCCATAAGATTCCAGGTTGGCATTTTTTCTAGAAGCTGGATCGTCCCTAGCCCAGAGTGTGTGTTCAACCTCAACACCAGGTGGGTGGTGGGCGGCGTGACTGCACAGCGGGGAGCCGGATCTGTGAGCAGGCAGACTCCACGCCCACACCGCAGGTAGGCTTCTCCAGCGCGGTCCTGATCGTTCCTGCAAGGAGGCTGCAGCACACGGAGACCACCTGGTTGAAATCTGTTGGAATGCTACTCAGATCTAGGGGAGTCGTTTTTGGACCCACAGTGGGGACAAGCCTTAATAATGCGGAAGGGAGTTTGGGCTTTTGAGATCCCTTTCTAGAAGCCCTGGGAGCTGAGCCTGAGAATTCAGTGACAACAGGACCGACCTGTGTTGCCTTTGACGGCAAGTGGGCTGTGCAGCTGGTTCCTCTTGAGCAAGTGTCTCTAAATAGGAATTTACAAGATGTTGGGGGTAGAAGCAGAACTGTGCTTTTTGGTGGTGGCTGCAGGTGACATTCATTTGTGTGTTCTCGGACTTGTACTTAAAACCTCAGTTCTATTACATGATAGTCAGACTTTTTTGGACAAATATAAGACAGATCGCAGGATGAAAATATTTGTCAAAATCTTAGTGTTTACTGGAAGTACTTAAGATTCCATCTGAAAGTCATATTGTTAATAATTTCATGTCAGTGAGCTGATATCTGATGTTTATGATATGGTGTCTGTTTCTTGAAACAAGTTTCCAACGGCTAAAAATAAAATAGCCAGAAAACGCTACTGAGTTCTGAGTAATTAAATAGTAACATTTCTTGTGACAAAAGGGTTGAGTCTGAGCGCGCGTGTGTGTGTGTCTGTATGTGTGAGCGTGTGTGTGTGTGTGCATGTGAGTGTGTGTGTGTGTGTGTGTATGTGTGTTTAACATGGGCACATCCCTCATTTCCTTCCCTGGGCTCCGTGTGGCTGGGTAAGGACTGTCTGCTTCTAGGGAGCTGCAGCTGCAGCTGGTGCAGCACACCAGGCCTGCATCACCCTCGTCTGTCATCTCTCTCCAGGATCCCTCCTGTCCCTTGGATCCCATCTGCCTAGATGGAAGAGGATCCTATCTGAAGCTAGGATAAATTTTGTTTTACTCCTCTGCTGTGTCCTCCAAGAAAAAATTCATTACGAGTTCTCTGCTGTGGTTGCTGCGGCTCCAAGAAGCGTCCGCAATGTCCCCACCTTGTCTTTGACCAGTGGTCCCCAGTACCAGGCCGGAGAAGACAACTTTATAGTATCATTTGTGTTGTGAAAACTCTTCCACTGACCCAAAGTGGAACCTTACAAAGCTTATCCCTGAATATACAAAAGGACTCCCCGAGTCTCATCCACCCAGATTAACTCAGCAAAAGTCCTGAAACTGTGCTTGGCAGGTGTGCCCCTTTCTTTCCTGCTTCGAACCTGCTTAGTGTCTGCAGTGAAGGTGAACGCTCAGAGCCCCAGGGCACTGGCAGCTGCAGCTATCATTTCTAAAGCTTGGTAACTGTGGCCCAGAGGCTGCAGACAAGAAACATTTAGCCCACTGTCTTCCTAATTTAATATTTCAGAGGTTTCCGAGGGTCACTCAGGACACGGTTTATGCTGCAGCCCCACGCCCATCCCCTCAAAATTAGCCTCTAAACATAAAGTGCCCCCAGAGTACAGGCCCAGCAACGACCAAGTGGCATGTCCCTGCTGGACTGGGCACCGTGACCTCCTACCGCCACGTTTCCCAAGGGAAGGCAATGTTTGCATGACAGCCTGCCCACCCTGGGCTTCTAGTTGACACCGAGTACCACTGTCCGTGATCCAGGACCACAGATCTTCCCGTGGCTCTTCAGAGCAGATAAGGCTCTGTTTTGGCTCCGTCTGTGCCAGCCATCTACCACCTGTGAACTGTAAGGATAAAGATCTCACGAGTGATTATGGTGTATTGGTCCATTCTCACGCTGCTAATAAAGACATCACCAAGACTGGGTAGTTTAGAAAGGAAAGAGATTCACAGTTCCGCAGGGCTAGGGAGGCCTCTGGAAACTCACAGTCATGGCAGAAGGGGAAGCAAACAACCGTCTTCACATGGTGGCAGCAAGGAGAGGTGCAGAGTGAAGTTCGGAAAAGCCCCTTATAAAACCGTCAGGTCTCATGAGAACTCAGGTCTCATGAGAACAGCATGAAAGTAACGACGCCTGTGATTCAGTTACCTCCTGAAACACGTGGGATTACGAGAACTACAAGATGAGATTTGGATGGGGGCACAGCGAAACCCTATCAAGTGGCAATCAGATTCCTACTGGGAAAGGACCCCCCAGAGGGGATGTTTGCGCCTAATCCAACTGTCTCCTCCCCTGGAAGGAAGCATCTAGGTCTCTGGGCCCTTGTCACTTTCACAGACAAAGGGTAGTAGCAGGTGGAGCCCAGGGCTCTTTGTTGAAGTTGCCCTGTCTGTCTTGCCTATTAACCGCCTTGGGGTTCCTCTCTAATGTGGCTGAGATGCACTTCCCATGCCGCCCAGTTACTGTGTTCGAAACACCCGCCCCTGCCCAGAGTGGGTGAGTAGCAGCAGGCCTTTCTCTGGTGTGAGCCACACACAGTCCACAGGCCCTGCGTGTGCAGCCAGCTGAATGACGGCCCCCAGAGATCAGGTCCCAATCCCCAGAACCTGTGAATGTTGCTGGATCAGATGCTTGCAGTTGTGGTGGGGTGGAGGATCTTGAGGCGAAGACATGATCCTGGCTTATCCCGTGGTCCTTAAATGCCCTCACAAGTGTGCTTTTAGGAGAGGGGCGGGAGGAGGTTCCTCACACGGGCAAGAAGGCCGTGTGAAGATGGCAAAGACTGGAGTGATGAATCCGCCAGTCAAGGAATGCCAGCAGCCACCAGGTGCCAGAAAAGGTAAGACGTGGATTCTGTCCTAGAGTCTACGGAGGGAGTGTGACTGTTAACATAATCAGGTCCCGTGAAACTGACTTCGGACTTCTGGCCTCCAGACCCGTGAGAGCGTGGGTGTGTGTTGTAAGCCTCTGGGTGTGTGGTCATTTGTTACAGCAGCCACAGGAAACAAACCCGTCCTCCTGCAAACTCGCTTTCTCCTTGTGATCCCCAGCCCCCTTTCTCCCAGTAGGACAGAGCATGGATAGGGTGTGGGAAGCACTGGGGCCCCACATGAAGGGTGTTGCAAGGTTCCCATGGCTCGGGCACAGGAGAGCCTTTAAGCAGGGTAGTGGGCTGGGCACCATGTCTCAACTGTATACTTCCAGCACTTTGGGAGGCCAAGGCGGGTGGATCAGTTGAGCTCAGAAGTTCAAGACCATCCTGGCCAAAGCGATGAAACCCCGTCTCTACTAAAATTACAAAAACTAGCCTGGTGTGGTGGCACATGCCTGTAATCCCAGCTACTTGGGAGGCTGAGGCAGGAGATCACTTGAACCCAGGAGGCGGGGTTCCAGTGAGCCAAGACTGCACCATTGCAGTGAGCCAAGCTGAGATTCATTGCACTCCAGCCTGGGCAATCAGAGTCAGACTCTGTCTCAAAAAAAAAAAAACAAACCAAAACAAACTGCTGTGACTTGAGCTGGTCCTCCTGAGGAAGGTCACTAGCTCCTGAGTGGAGGATAAGCCGGGCAAGAGTGGAAACCAGCAGGAGGCCGTGGTTGTCCATGTGGGAAGGGGAATGAATGGCTGAAGCAGAGAGGAGGCCAGATAAGGGGCAGATGCACTTGGCACAGATTCGGTTTGGGGCGGGGAGAGACAGGCCCAGCGGAGAAGGCAGCCTCGGAGATAAATTTTTGCCCTGAAGGAGCTTGTGGACGGAGTGAGCAGGAAACCCACACTAATACTCTCAGCCTGTGCTCTTGACACACACACGCCTGTACCAACCCCTGAACCCGCTGTTACTCCTGGGGAAAGGCCGGTGGGTGAGGGAAAGCACTTGTCCCCTGCTTTGCTTCTTATTCTGACTACCACCCAGCTCTCTGTGAGGAGACGGGGGACGCCAGGTGTCAGACCCACGCTCCGCATCCTAGCTGAGAAATCAAACAGACTCTAGATCTTTCTTTCTTCAACATGTTTGTTGAGTTTGGGAAGGTTACAGAGAAGATTCTAAGGGCTTCAAGGTGAAAACAGGACACCTTCTCTGTTGATCCAGGATTTAAATGTCCAGATCTGAAATTAGCTGTACTTCCCCTGAGAATAAAACCCAGAGACTGCTTTGGAATCCTGTCAAGAGCCAGGAGGTGTTTTATGATTGCCTATGCATGCTGAGGTCCAAGCCGAGAGTTGCAACCCTTCTCCCCGGCCCTGCCTTCCTATCGGCTGGGTCAAGCGTGCCAAGGAAAGGGCGTGGGGCTCAGGCTGCTGCACCCATGGGCGGGAGGAGACGGAGGCAAGTCCTCTACTGAGTGTGCTGCTAAAAGGCACCGTGTGCCTCCTTCCTCCCCACCTAGGCTGGGCCGGCTCTTGTGGCTGTGGCCAGGAGCACGTGGACTTTGGTGTCAAACAGCCAGGTTCAAATCGCAGCTCTGCAACTTACTACTGGAAGTCAGAGCAAGTTGCTTTTCTTTCTCGAGCCTCAGTATCCTCTTCTTTGAGGTGAACAGGAGAAGGAAATGTATGTAAGGACTTAGCCTGTCAGGGGCCCTCAGGAAATGGAGTGCCCTGTGGAGCGTTCTGAGAGGGCAAACAGTCTCCTGGGGCAGGGAGAAAGACCCGGGGGTGTGTGGCAGGGGTGGAGGTCCTTCTGCAGGCTGAGGACATGAGACCTTGATGTGTGTCCAGACTGCAGAAGGTGTGCTGTGCTGCCGGCCTGGATACTCGGCGTCCAGTTCCAGCTCGCCCTCCAGCCGGCCACGTGACCTTGTTCATGTCAACAGCCTGCTCTGAGCCTGTTTTCTCGTGTGTTAAATGTGCAGTTGACAAGGATAAGGGAGGGGAGGGAACCCCGTCGGGCGCACAGTGCCCTCTGTGCTCAAAGAAGCAAGTGCCCTTACCTTGAACTTGAGGGTGGATAATGCACGGGACGTGGGGAGACGTGGGGAAGGGCAGGTACCCAGAAGTTAGAAGCGACGTGTGTGCCTGGGAAAGAGGCGGAAAGTAAACCAATGCCCATGTGTGCCGCCTCCCGCCTCCTAATGCTGCAATCTGCTTGAGTATTTTCCCTGCCATCTGTCAGCAGTTCTAAAATATGTGGCCTTATTCTGTCCTGTTCCCTGTGTTTACATCTGGTTAGCAAGATTCGGTTGGGGAGGTAAATGTTACAGAAGGTTGCTGGTAGCAGGCACCACGGTCCTCAAAGACCTCATTTTGTGCCTGCCCTCTGCTACTCATATGTACACAATGTAAATATGAGTGGCAGGATAGGGTTAAAAGCAGTGGCTGTCAGCCAGCCGTGGTGGCTCACGCCTGTAATCCCAGCACTTTGGGGGCAGGATCACTTGAGGTCAGGAGTTCAAGATCAGCCTGGCCAACATGGCGAAACCCCATCTCTACTAAAAATACAAAAAGTAGCCAGGTGTGGTGGCGGGTGCCTGTCATCCCAGCTAGTTGTGAGGCTGAGGCAGGAGAATCACCAGGAGGTGGAGGTTGTGGTAAGCCGAGACTGCACCACTGTGCTCCAGCCTGCGTAACAGAGTGAGAGTCCGTCTCAGAAGAACAGAAACAGACGATGTGTATGGAGCACCCCTCTGATCCACCCAGACCACGACATAATAGTATCTTAGCGAAACCTCACTGGAGGCTCACAGAGCGGATTAGAGCTTTTGGGGGCAAGGGATAGAAACCACCACTCAAACTTGGCTTAAGAATAAAAATGCGCATGTGTTGACTCCTGTAACAGAAAAGTCCAGAGGTAGAGCTGGTTTCCGGCAGAGCTGTGTTTAGGACTCACGTGATCTCCACAGCCGTGGGTCCTGCTTGCCTCTGTAGGTTTCTCTCTCAGCTTCTTTCCCTTCACCGCCCACCTCATGAAAAGTGGCCTTTTGCAGCGGTCCCAGCAAAAGAATTTGGATCACATGCCCAGCCCTGACCCAAACTCTTAGTGGCCTGGAGTTTGGAAAACTGATTGGTTAGATCTGGGTCATGGGTCCAGCCCTGGAGACCCACGGTCTGAGCATGGGGATGTTAGTGTCTTGCAAGAGGCCTATCAGGGTACTGTAGGCGGAATAGGGTTAAAAGCAGTGGCTGTTGGTGGCTCAATCGCTGCACTTTTGGGGGCAGATCACTTGAGGTCAGGAGTTCAAGATCAGCCTGGCCAACATAGTGAAACCCTATCTCTACTAAAAATACAAAAATCAGCCTGGCGTGGCGGCAGGTGCCTGTAATCCCAGCTAGTCGCGAGGCTGAGGCAGGAGAATCGCCAGAAGGTGGAGGTTGCAGTGAGCCGAGATTGCACCACTGCACTCCAGCCTAAGCAACAGAGTGAGACTCTGTCTCAAAACAACAAAAACAGTGGCTGTCCTCTAGAAACCAAGGTTAGGCGGCCTGCCTGGTGTTCGACAGGGGCATAGCCCAGACTTTCACCTCCAGGCTGACTAGTTTCAAAGACCTCATCAGTCTTCCTAGTCACAGCAGCGACCCTCAGCCCAAGCCTCACTTTAGAATCATGACCAGAAATAAGTTTAAAGCAAAGACCCATGCCTGGACCCCACTCCCAGAACAAAGAAAAAAGATGCTTTGGGAGGGGGTGTGGGCACTGGGATTTCCCACAAGTTCCCAGGTGACTGCATCGTGCAGCCGAACGCAAGGACCAGCACACCAGGCTCATTCTTCCTCTCCCCCACGGTATGCTATGGAGCGCTCGGTGTTAAAGAGTTTAGTTGCCGTCACCAAGGACAGAACCCAGACGATCTGGCAGACTCTGGGGGCTGATGAGCAGGTGCCTGGGAGAAAGGGTTTCGGATCAGAAGACCTGGGGTGTGACCTTGTATAAATAGTGACTGGTCTGGCCTTGAGGACACAGGAACAGAGGGAAGCCTGAGGCCAATCCAGGCTGTCTCGGGTGGAAGGCAGGATTCCCGTTTGCAGCCGGCTGGCTCCCCTTTCTCACCTTGAGCCTCCAGAGCTACAACATGTAAATTAGCTTAGCAGTTGCCTAGTTGGCAATGCACACTTGAGGAGGGTGAGAAACATCGCGATCCCAGGCAAGTGACGCTCTTCTCCTCCGCTCAATGTGGCAGCCCGGCAGCCCAGCCAGGACTGCTGGCTGGAACCCCGCCTGCCGTCAGAAACAGCCGGCAGCCCGGCTGCTCCCAGGGCTCCTGGCTGGGAGACCCCCCGTCTCTCTCTCTTCTAAAGCGGAAAAAAAAAAAAAAAAAAGAAAGAAAAATGTAGCTACTGAGGGACATGCTTCTTCCTCTGTGATTAGACACAGGCAGTTGAAATTAGCCACTGGCTTCTCTGGCCACACCCACTGCTGCCCCGGTATATTTCCCATCTCTTCCCTTCCTCTTCCAGTTTCTGTAATCCGCTGTGGCAGAAAGGGAAACAACGTTGTCGAGTACCCTTTATACGCCAGGTACTGCGCATACCCACAGAGGGGAAACTGAGGCTGTGAGCGGCTAAGGGACTTGCCCAAAGTCACGAGGGTGCAAACTCTTGGCGTGGAGTCCTGAATCCTCGGCTTCTCTCAAGCCAGAGTCCTTGTTCTTTGCCCAGTTTGGCATCTGTTGCTCCCTCACATACCCTTGTTCCCTCACCCCACTGGTCCTATTACTTTGGGACATTTTGCTTCATTCACTACCCACAATCAATCCTAGTGACCCACACCCACCTATCTCTGTGACACGACTCAAAACACAAGAGCCTCAAAGTCACTGCCCACTTCTGCCTGCCAAGTCTTTTTTCTTTTTTTTTTTTTTGGACAGGGTCTTGCCCTGTCGTCTTGGCTGGAGTGCACTGACGCCGTCTCGGCTCACTGCAGCCCCCGCCTCCCAGGTTCAAGTGAGCCTCCCACCTCAGCCTCTCAAGTAGCTGGGACTACAGGTGTGCACCACCACGCTCAGCTAGTTGTTTGTTTTGTGGTAGAGACAACGTCTCTCTATATTGCTGAGGCTGGTCTCAGACTCCTGGGCTCAAACGATCCTCCCACCTCAGCTCCTCAAAGTGCTAGGTTCACAGGTGTGAGCCACCAAGCCTGGCCTCAGTCTTCCTTTACAACACACAACCTCACCACTTCACTCTGGTTTTCAACAAGATCCTTTATTTATCTTCCATTCCCCAACCACGTCACAGGAATGCAGGTAGCCAGGGACCTGCGCGTGCTGCCGGTTTTGTGAACGTGGAGCAGAGCAGTCAGGATGTGTAGAAATCATGCACCTCAGTGGTTCTTTAACAAGATACTTAATGAGTAAAAAGACTTCAGGTGTGTTTGAAATGTCTGCCTTTTCCCGCATTCCAATTGCTGACAGGTATCTGTGTAGACAATCCACTCAAATGTAGACATGCCCTCTGCACGCTTGCTAGGAACTGCCTGGTGCATTTCAGATCGCGTTTTCTTCGGACAGCTGTACCTCTTAGAAGCTGCTGGTTTCCATTTGGATCTAAACACTGGACCTGTACCTGCGACCAGCTTTATATTCCAAACCACTCCTCAGCTTTATAAATCTGACACCGCCCATGATACATTATTCAGAAAAGGCATCTCTAGTGTGGCTGGCTGGCTACGCTTTCACACATCAGCTAACACAGGCTATTTCTAGAGCAAGTGCCTCAAACTGGTCTCCTGGGACCTTTTCCTTTGGGAAGAGAGCTGCGTGTTCTTCACAGGAGACCAGAAAGCCAGTGCGGTGACCGACGGGTCCTCGAGGTTTGCGCATTCTTCCTCAGGCTGATCTCAAACTCCTGGGCTTAAGCCATTTTTACTAACACACTGGCTTGGACCCCCATCACGCAGTGCACACCTTTGTGCCGTGACAAAGACACAGGGCCAATCCTTCCACTATCTCCGAGTCTAGTGTTTGAACATTTATGTACAGACAAATAAATGAAAAAAAAAAAAAAATCAGAGGCAACAGAACGCCAAAGCAAAACAGAAACTTTGGTCAGATCTATGATTCCAGTTTTGCCAGAGCAAGGCTTTCCCCCACGGTCACTGGGTGAGCGCGGGCTTATGCTACTCCAGCTCCTGTCAGCCAACCTGGTGGTCTGCAGGTGCATCACCGCGGACTCAAAAACAGCTACCACTGGGAGTTTTCCAGGCCCAGTTTGGCAGTAGGGTTTCTGTAGGCAGTGAGGTAAGCGGATCACAACGTTCCGTGGCTGATGTGTGTGAGCCGCAGCTTGGCGCTGAGGGACACCGGCTTCAGCTTTGTGGGAAAGCCGCGTTTAAAGAGTCCCACTGGCCGGATGCTTTTGCCTTCAGGGACCTGATAAGGTTTAGGGAGAGGTGAGCGATGGTGACGGTATCCCTGGGCCTGGACACTGTGCGCCACCCTGACTGTGTCTGGCAGCCTCTTCACCCAGCCACTGAAGCCAGTCGGGTGCGGGGGCCACAGACTCTCCCCCTGCCCTCGGGTGGCTGAACGGTCCCCTTGTGGCAGCCTCAGAGGCCAAGTTCTCCAGCCCTCTGGTTTGCAGTTTTCAGTTGAGTTTTTTTTTTTTTTTTTTTTTTTTTAAGATGACCACAAGAAATTGTACATTATTACATTCAGACAAATAACCATTTAGTTACTCTATTTCAGAGCACTGAGAAAACCAAGTAGCAACATAAGACAAGCTACAAGGCCACTAAGTCTCTGGTCACAGAATCAAATGAATGCGCTATTGGGCCAGAAAGGAATCTCTGAAGCAAATGATCGGAAGAAAAAAAAAAAAATCGAAGGAAGTACAAGCTGAAAAGTTTCCATTTACAATAACCAAAGGAAAGAGAGACCCGACATGATACAAAATCCCAATTCAGAGCTTTCCGCTGAGGCAGGTTTCCGAGCCTGGAATCATAACACAGGTGGAGGCTGGATGTGACCACAGTCTGCCCAGGCCCCTCTCACTGACTCCAGCACAGGAAATAGTCTCATCGTCCCGGAGCAAAGATGAAATCGAGGGCCTGCCTTTCGGCCGCTGCGACGTTTGGATGCCACAAATCCACCATGAAAACCACCCGCGGGCCGTCCTCTGCTGAACCTGGGGGGAAGGAGGGGTGAGAGGAGAGGTTCAAACCACCCTGGAGCCAGGACCCAGGATCCAGGCAGGGCTGAAACCTACATGCTCAGCTTTGGGGACAGGGACACATCCTGTCCCTCAGCTGGGATCAGAGCACCTCCTCTCTGATTGAGAAGAGACACATGGATTCGTGGGCTTCTCAGCAGGGTAGACAAAAGGAAACGTGGAGATGGAGGGCTCTTTAAACAGGAATTTTTAGGGCGGTGAAACTATTCTGTACGATGCTGTCATGGGAGGCCCATGTCATTATGCATTTGTCAAAATCCATAGAAGTGAGCCTGAATGTCAACTATGAACTTTAGGTGACAATAACACATCAATACTGCATGTGTGTGTATGTGTTACGGGGTGATATGAAGGTGGCTGTTTGGTACTTTCTGCTCAATTTTTCTGGAAACCTGAAACTTCTCTAAGAAACAGTCTATTCATTGAAAAACAAAACAAAAAGGAAATGGGAAAAGCAGCCACCCACCTTCATGGAACGCGGCATGCAGGAAAGAGTCGTCAAAGAGAAGGCAGCGCCCTTCTGCCCAGCACTGGGGCTCTCCCCCCACCACCAGCTCACAGCCATTTGGTGTTTTCAGACCTTGTAGGAAAACCAGAGAAAGGAGAGTGAAGGCAGGCACGATTCAGGGAAGGCCAGCAGGCAGGGGGTGGCTTGCCTTGAGACCTTTTGGTTCCAAAGCACCTGACCTGCCTCACCCCTCTGGAGCCCGGGCTGTGCTCTGAATGCCTGTGTCCCTGCAAAATTCCTGTGTTGAAACCTGACCCCGAAGGCGATGGTGTTAGGAGGTGGGGCCTTTGGGAAGTGAACGGATCATGAAGGCAGGGTCCTCATAAATGGGAGTGGCACCCTTATAAGACAGGTCCAGCTGGGCATGATGGCTCACGCCTGTAATCCTAGCACTTTGCGAGGCTGAGGCAGGTGGATCATGAGTTCAAGACCAGCCTGGCCAAGACGGTGAAACCCTGTCTCTACTAAAAATACAAAAATTAGCAGGGCATGGTGGCACACTCCTGTAATCTCAGCTACTCAGGAGGCTGAGGCAGGGAACTGCTTAAACCCGGGAGGTGGAGGTTGTAGTGAGCCGAGATCGTGCCACTGCACTCCAGACTGGTTGACACAGTGAGATTATGTCTGAAAAAAAAAAAAAAAAAAAAAAAAAAAAGACAAGCCCAAGGAAGCTTCTTTACCTCCTTTTTTTTTTTTTTTTTTTTTTTTTTTTGAGATGGAGTCTCGTACTGTTGCCCAGGCTGGAGTGCCGTGGCACAATCTTGGCTCATTGCAGCCTCCACCTCCCAGGTTCAAGTGACTCTTTTGCCTCAGCCTGTGGAGTAGCTGGGAGGTACTGGAATAGCTTACAGGCACCCGCCACCTCACCTGGCTAATTTTTGTATTTTTAATGGAGATGGGGTTTCACCATGTTGGCCAGGCTTGTCTTGAACTCCTGACCTCAAGTGATCTGCTTGCCTCGGCCTCCCAAAGTGATAAGATTACAGGTATGAGCCAACGCACCTGGCCTGACGTCTTTTATTTTTTTAGATACAAGGTCTTATTTTGTTGCCCAGGCTGAAATGCAGTGGCTCCACCATAGTTCACTGCAGCCTCGATCTCCTAGGCTCTAGAAATCCTCCAGCCTCAGCCTCTTGAGTAGCTGGGACTACAGGCATGCACCATCATGCCCAGCTAATTTTTAAATTTTTTTGGTAAAGATGGGGTCTTGCTATGTTGTCCAGGCTGGTCTCAAACTCCTGGCCTCAAGCTATCCTCCCACCTCGGCCTCCCAAAGTGTTGGGATTAGGGGCACGAGCCACTGCACCTGGTCACCTCCTTCCACCATCTGAAGGCGCAGTGAGAAGGTGTCATTTATGAACCAGAAGCAGGCCCTCACCAGACACCAAATCTGCCGACGCCTTGGTCTTGATCTTCCAGCCTCAGAGCTGTGAGTTCTACAATCCTGCTGTTCATCAGCCACCACCTAGATCCTCACTGCACTCTTGGCAAAAATTCATTCCTTCATTGGCTTCATCTATTCTGAGTCATGGATTCATTTGATGAAAGTCACAGATTGACATTTGCACTACACTTTGGAGGCTCCTGAAGCCCAACCAGGGGACCTCCAGAGATCGAGGGAGGCTGGGTTTAGAGCCCTGCCTTGCCCAGTAACTGTGTTCACTGTAGTCTGACCTCAAGGACTATCTCAGTTGCAGTCGAAGACGCAAAGGCTCGCACAGTGTTTTCCTCTTTGGGTTCTAGCCTTTGAACCCATTTTGAGGCTGGAGGGTGGCATGCTCTTCATCTGGCCTCATTCTGGGAAATTGGAGGACACTCCTAAGGACATACTTGAGCTTCCAGAGGAAAGACTGGCACCTTTATAAGAAGCTGTATGCTCAGCCGGGCGCAGCGGCTCACATCTGTAATCCCAGCACTTTGGGAGGCTGAGGGGCGGGCAGATTGTGTGAGGCCAGGAGTTTGAGACCAGCCTGGCCAACATGATGAAACCCTGTCTCTACTAATAATACAAACGTTAGCCAGGCGTGGTGGTGCATGCCTGTCATCCCAGCTACTTGGGAGGCTGAGGCACTAGGATTGCTTGAACCCAGGAGGCGGAGGTTGCAGTGAGCCGAGATTGTGCCACTGTACTCCAGCCTGGACGAATCGCACTACTGCACTCCAGCCTGGGCAACAGAGTGAGATCTGTCTCAAAAAAAGAAAAAAAAAAAAGAAAAAGCTATATGCTTCAAAGGCCAGTGGGCTCTGACTGGAATACTGCCATGGCTGAACTTCAATCTCCCTTTCCAATCCAAAAGTCTGCAGAAACACTTGGCCCCCATCACTACCTTGATGTCCATAAAAGAAGGGGCCAGTGTGTGGCTGTCTAATGATTTCAGAAGCGGTCGGGTCAGCCCAACAGCCTTCAGGAAGCCCCCCCCACCCCACCCGCCCCGCAGAAGGAATCAGAGTCCTGGAAGAGGCGCTGGGATGGGTGGTGGTCTCATCTGTCTTCAGTGACTTACTGTGACCCTGAGCTGTTGGCATTCCCCTCCGATTTAATGTCCTTTAGCACAGAAATGAAACAGCTTTCGTTCCAGCAGCCAGAGTATTTTAATGTATTCTTTGAATCAGAAATAATGGTTCCAGGAAGTACGTTCAGAGTCATAATTCAAATAAAGAGGCCACATGGAGGAGAGAGAAGGACAGAGGACTTGGGGACAGATGGCTGGTTCTGACCCTTATGTGCTGTGTGACTTTGGGCAAGTTACTCAACCTCTCTGAGCCATACCCTCCTCCTCTGTAAACAGGGAACATTAGCATACTGAACCTTCCAGGGCTGCTATGGGACTTTTATCCTTGTTACCAATAGCTGAAGGCCTACTGTGTCTTCCTACTCAGCTTTGTGCTAAATGAACACTTTACAGGCATCACTTCACCCACTTTCCAGATGGGGTAACTGAGAAGTTAAATGACCTGCTAAAAAGTTACCATTTAGCACTGCTGGGTCTGCCTGGCTCCAAAGAGCAAGCTGTTATAAAACTGGACATGATGTAAATGCTAGCTGTTATACTACCAACGGAGGAATTAAAATGATTGTGCATTTTTCATTTTTTTCTCCTTCCTTCTCCTTCTCCTTCTCCTTCTTTTTTCTGAGATGAAGTCTCACCGTGTTGGCCAGGCTGGAGTGGAGTGGCGTGATCTTGGCTCACTGCAGCCTCCGCCTCTAGGGTTCAAGTGATTCTCCTGCCTCAGCCTCTCAAGTAGCTGGGAGTACAGGTGGGCACCTCCGTGTCTGGCTAATTTTTGTATTTTTAGTAGAGATGGGGTTTCGCCATGTTGACCAAGGTGGTGTCGAACTTCTGGGCTCAAGAGATCCACCTCCCTCTGCCTCCCAAAGTGCTGGGATTACAGGCATGAGCCACTGTGCTTGGCATGACTGCTGATTTGCTTGTAGTTAATATGTGTGATGGTTAATACTAAGTGTCAACTTGATTGGATTGAGGGATACAAAGTATTAATCCTGGATTTGTCTATGTGGGCGTTGCCAAAAGAGAGTAACATTCGAGTCAGGGCTGGGGAAGGCAGATCCAGCCATCGCCTGGTAGGCACAATCTAATCAGCTTCCAGCGCATATGAAGCCGGCAGAAAAACATAAAAAGGCAGGACTGAACCCGCCTCCCAGCCTCCATCTTTCTCCAGTTCTAGATGCTTCCTGCCTTCACATGTCATACTCCAGGTTCTTCGGTTGTGGGAGTGGGACCGGCTTTCCTTGCTCCTCAGCCTATCGTGGGACCTTGTGATCGTGTAAGTTAATACTTAATAAACTCCCCTTTATATACATATGTCTCCTATTAGTTCTGCCCCTCTAAGAGAACCCTAATATAATACATTTCAACTGTCAATAGTACATTTCATTACCTAAGCTGAGACTGCCCATCCTGACAGGATCCAGGATTTCCCGCTCTGGTGAACAGCCGCTGGGGAGTCAGGGTTGTAAAGGCGCTCAGATGGACGGCCCCACAGGCTACGTCTCCTTTTGTGTGTGCCCCTACTGGCTGGTTCAGGTGGTGAAGGCCTTTAGGAATGGGCAATTCTCTGCAGGGACAGCCACCCAGGGGTTTCAGAAAGAAGCTCCCCTTTCTCTGGGCCACTAAATGATTCATCACCATGCACCCTGGTACAACAGAAAAATGGCCTGGCCTGCTGGCTTGACACCCATGTGCTCCTCTATGCCTCAAGGTTTGCTGCTCTGTCCCTACTGAGCCCTGAAGGAGGCAGGAAGAGGGTAGAGAAAGGGCTCTGTCCACCAGTGGCCCCACTTCAGGTGGCTGGCAACCAGGCACTCAGGGTGGGCAAGGGGAACATGAGCTGATCCACTGTTACCACCCGGCTAGACCCCCTAGAAATCTGATGACATGCAGAAAAGAAACACAAGAGTCTAATTGTGCTGCTTTAGCTGGAGTTTGCTGATGATACTCATGCATTTTCATGGAGTCTCTCTGCCTCCCTGTAACATCTGCCTGGTGACTTTCAGAGGTGGTTTTCTGTCCGTTTACAGCAATGCAGTTGGAATATCCCAGCATTGTGTACGATGCTGAGTGAGGGGTGGGCCTGGGGTTGTGCTGTGGACCCGTATGAAGTCGGGACTGGGTGATGCCGCCTCTAGAAGTAGCTCACAGCAGGGCTTAGCAAATATGTCTCGGACAAATGGGCTGTGTTCATGAGGAACAGTGGCTGGGACTTCAGCGGTCCGCAGGGACAACTCTGTCAGTCACAGCTCAGGCAGAAGGCAGAATAGGAGAAAAAGCACTAGCATTTCAAGAGCACAGTTCTGGAACTGCGGCTGCCTCCACCTTCGGCCAGGTACCCAGCGGAGGTGTGGCCACCAGTTACACACCAGGCTTATCCTGCTTCTGACCTCATTCTCTGTCAACATACCAGGTCTTGTAAATCTGACCCACCTTTGTTTCCTTCCTGGTGAATATGAATGTGGGCGTGACAGTGGAAAGAAGGAAATGCTGGGAAAACCCGACCAGGGAGCTCGCCCTGGCTGTGGAGAACAAGCCACACCACAGTGGGACATCTTCCAAGGTTTCCTGCCGTCTATGGGAATCTGGAGGGCCTACGTTTTCTGGTAGGTACCTAGCTGGGCTGAGAAGGGAATGACAGGCCACAGCATGGGCATGTTTTACACACACACACGCACACACACACACACACACACCCCTCATGCATGCATGTCGTACAGATGAACAACAAGCCTTAATCTACAGGAAGCAAGCCCTAGATTTTCCTTGCTACCATCGCTTCCTACTCAACACACCTGTTTGGAATTCTACCACATCACTCCTCAAATGCCCTTCCTTGCATGTCACTCTGAAGCTTTAAAACAATACATAAAGGCAAACCTTTCCAAAGAAAAGCATCCCTCCCCATTGCCCGCAGCCTCCATTTCCAAGCCTGGCATCAAGGCCCTCTGAGGTTTGCTCCCATCTGACCTGTCTAACCTCAGCTCACACTATGGGCCTCCCCAGCAAGCCTAGACCTGGCTACGCCAAGCCCCAGGGGAAGACTCTGCTCCCTCGTTCCACCCTGGCGGCACCTGATTTCTGTGTGGGGATCCTCTGGTATCGGACCCACCTCCCCAGGGCACCCTGTCTGCAGCCGAGTGAGGCTTGGGGCCTCACACAGCAGTTCTGCTAATGACTATCACTTAGATGAGCTCGCTGTCCACTTTGATGATCATCCTGTCACTTAGATTAGCTCACTGTCCACTGCCCTCTACCTACCAAGCATTTTACACGTTACTTCCCACTCCTCAAAATAGCCCGCAAATGGGAATCGTTATCTCTGTTTTAGAGAGGAGAAGACGGAGGCTCAAGAAGGTTCAGAGCCCTGCCCAAGGTCACTCGGTACACGGGGCGAAGCCAGGACCTGAGTCCAGATCTGTTTGCTTCCAAAGCCTGTTCATTTCCCACTGTTTCCTGGGGGCAGGGACCATGTCTTAGGGATCATTTTTCACATGGTCCAACACCGTCCTTGATAACAACTACTAGCTCCCATTCATCAAATGCCACCACGTGCCAGGCACTCTGCCAAGTGGCCATGTAAGATGCCACTTATTTAATCCTCTCGACAATCCTGTGACCTAAGGCCCATCTCCCCATTTTACAGATAAAGAACTGAGGCAGAGAGAGACTCAGGGACCTGCTCGAAGTCTCACGGCTGACCGGGAATTCAGGCCACCTCCCTCTGAGCCTCCACTCGGTCCTGCTTTTACTCTTGAAGTTCCTAAGCATGTCAATTGCTCAAATTCAGTTATATCTCTTTCTTTCTTTCTTCTTCTTTTAATGCAGTGACATCCTCCATCCAAACCACACAGACAGCAGGAGAAGCAGCGCTGCTGAGGGTGAAGAGGGCTCGGGCCCCCAGCTCAAGCTCCTTCCCAGGCAGCCCTGAAGCTCCTCTGCAGAACATGGTTATGAAACTCCTGCTCCAACCCGTGCACCGGCTTCCTCCTGCTGTTCTTCCTTCCTCCCTTCTGAAGCTGAGGCAGCTTCAAGAACTTCCTAAACCTGGACGCTGCCGAGGCTATCTCTGCACCCTCTAGTCTGGGATGCTGACCGTCACCGGGATGCTAAATGCCACCAACCCAGAGACCAGCGTTTTATTGCCACTCACCAGGAATAAGGCATTCTGGGGAACCATCTCCATGACCAAGTTTTTTTTTTTTTTTTTTTTTTTTTTTGTCTGTTTGTTTTTTAAGACAGGGTCTCACTCTGTTGCCCAGGTTGCAGTGCAGTGGTGCGATCTCAACTCACTGCAACCTCCGCCTCCCGGGTTCAAGTGATTCTCCTGCCTCAGCCTCCCAAGTAGCTGGAATTACAGGCATGTGCCACCACAACTGGCTAATTTTTGTATTTTTAGTAGAGGCCAGGTTTCACCACCAGGTTGCTCAGGTGGGTCTTGAACTCCTAACCTTGTGATCTGCCCGCCTCAGCCTCCCAAAGTGCTGGGATTCCAGGCGTGAGTCACCGCGCCCAGCCCCAAGTTGTTTTAAGCCTGCTTTTATTGAATACTTGCTCTATTTTAGGCTCTGTGTGCATACATACTTTACAATACACGTTATCTGATTCAATCCTCGGGATAACTCTTTCGGGGAAGAGCTCTTTACCTCCACTTCCCAAATGATGAAATTGAGGCTCAGAGAGGTGAAGTGACTTGCCTAAAGTAACACAGCTCATGGTGGGTCCAAGATGCAAACAAAGGCAGTCTAACTCCAGGCTTTGTTTGCAAAACCACCACCACACAGTACACATACGACCAAGTTTCTCAGAATTGGAGTAAAACAAGCTTAGCACCAAGGATCATGTCAGCCTTGATGACTGCAAAGGCACTTAAATATCTTTCCCAGCCTCCTGGACATCATTACCAACCTGGGCAATCATTTTAACAAGTCTTTGGCTCTAGAACGACACTGTCCCATATGTAGCCACTAGCCGTGTGTGTCACTGCTATTTAAATCAGCAAGTTAGTTCCTCAGTTACAGGAACCATGTTTCAAGCACTTAATTAGTCACACGTGTCTAGTGGCTGCCATGTTGGACAATGACGATGGAGAATATTTTGGTCACTGCAGAAAGTTCTTTGCACAGAGCTGCTGTCAGAAATTAGGTTTGCAGTGATCACAGGATTTCTTTTTGACTCGATCTCTGCTGTCAAAATGGTTTGCATGCAACTCATCAGTTTTTGCTAAAAGTGCAGCGAAGGATGTGAAAAGACACGATTCTGGCCATTGGCGCTTTCGCGATGTTTTATAGGGGCTGAGCTCACAGATGTGCATGCCAGGAGACCCCCGTTCCCTGCAACATACCTAAATGGCATCGGATGCGGATGTTGGTGGGTCCATAGTGCTCCGTTATCACGGTCCCAGGGCTCAGCACAGAGATGCACGCGTTCCCAAAAACATTGTTCCCAATACAGGTCCGAAGGCTTCCCAGCAAGCGGTACGTCCGTGGGCACTTCCTGCAGTTCCTGGGAACACAGACCCCCTGATTGACCAAGTAAAAGGTGAACCACTCCCCGCTGGGGGTGCTGTTCATTTTCCATCCTTGTGGGAGACTGCAGTTTGAGAAAGCTTTGTAGAGGGTCTCGAACTCGCACAGGATGGTCTGGAAGTTCCGTTCCAGCACCTCCACGTCGTGTTTCTGTGCGTCCCGGGAGAAATAGGGCATGGTGGGGAGGTCGGGCAGGAAGAAGACCTCAGGCTTCTGGATGGAGGGTCGGCTGTTGAGGTACCGGCCCTGCTCGCGGATGCCCTTGTGGATGCGGCCCATGCCGGACCAGGAGTAGCGCTTGGCATACTCCTGCAGATTGTGGTACAGCTTCTGGTTGAGGCCCTCATGGTGGGTGCAGCGCACGCACTCGGGGGACTGGCAGTACACGTAGCCGTTTTGCAGCCCGTTGGCGTCGGCAGCCTGCATGAGGGAGTTGACGGAGACGTAGGGCCGGGGCTGCTCCCTGCCCACGTGGTAACAGTACCACACGAACAGGACCAGGAGGCAGGCCACGGTGATGACGGCCGTGGTGTCGCAGTCTCGCACCGACTGGATGCCGGTGGCGATGCAGTCCCTCAGGCCATCCAGCGACCAGCTCCAGGCCACCAGCCACTCGAGCGACATGTTGGGGGAGTCCTTACTGGGGGTGTGAAGCAAGTTCAGACAATCAGTCCTCAGGGGTCCCAAGGGCGCCCACACCTTGCAGGTTAGCGTGGGGGGGAAGGAGCGGCTGGGGCAGGGGGGGGCATGGCGGCCACCGATGCTCAGATCCTGCCAGGGGTGGCATTGATGAACGATGAGGTCGGCCGGGCCCACCGCTCCGCTTCCGGCAAAAGTCACTGCAGTGGGGTTGAAGAGGCTGGGTTTTGTCACATCATCAAGTGCCGCTGGTCCCTGTGAAAGGAATTTTTTAGAAAGACCAAACCTGGGATGGAAAAAAAAAAAAATCAGCATCAATTTTACACCTGGAAAAGTCCTCAACTGAAATGTAACCTGTTAGGTCATTCTGCAGGATCCTAGGTGGTGGAGGTCACACTTTGCGATCCTGTGTATTCTCTCCCCATTCTACTGTCACCCCTCATTTCCCCAAAAGGCCAGTAGCATTCTACCTGCATCAAGTATTGCTTGTAATTACAGTGGCCCCATCTTTATTCCTTCTGTAGGAGGTGCTATTATCCCCATTTTACAGATGAGAAAACTGAGGCCCAGAGTACTTACATAACTCACGAGAGTTATACAACCAGGGCAGGGAAACAAACCCTATCTGACCTCAAGGCCCACGTCTATCCATTTTGCTGTGCTATGTCATCACAGGTATGTAACCAATGCTTATACTCCTGTAATCGTTGGACCTTTTATTCAAAAGAATCCTGGATTCAACAGCATCTTAAAAATGGCAAAGGGACTTAACAACTGCCTGTTCTCCATTTCGCTTTCTGTTTGCAAGCATTTCTTCACCCTTATTTCATCCCTGGTGCCCTTCTGACAGAGGCTGGGCTAATAGCAAGTTGTAAGAGGAAGTGGGCACTCTGGAGTTATGCCTGTGGCAGACAAAGGGCATTTTCTGTCTACTCACGTGGAGACTTCCTACTGGCCTCACCCATGAGGTCATGAAAGGAAAACGAGGGAGGTAGAATGAAAATAAAAGCCCTGCCAGGCCCCTGCCTCAGTTTTCCACAGCCAAGAGCATCTCCAAAATAGCCAGAAGTACTTTGCTACTTACCTAGCCAGGGGTTAGGGCCAGGGCCTGGGACCCTCATTGTCTTAATATCCTAATATGACCAGGGCCTGAATGTCATGCTGCCCAAGTCTCTAAAACCCCAGCCGTGTTTCCCAGCATTTTCCAAAACCCTCTGTTCATCCTGCTGCTTCTAATACGATGAAAACTGGTCTGTGGTTCTACAAGTCTGATACTCAGGGAGCATCACTTAGAATATTCCTTCGTACTCTACCCTCTCCCTTCTCTCTCAGGAATATGGGAGGGCAGCTTACAAAATGGAAAAGTTGTGCCCTCCCTTTTCCCTGGGGAC
This sequence comes from Saimiri boliviensis, assembly GCF_048565385.1. Taxonomy (NCBI): domain Eukaryota; kingdom Metazoa; phylum Chordata; class Mammalia; order Primates; family Cebidae; genus Saimiri; species Saimiri boliviensis. The sequence continues at coordinate 28,934,178 of NC_133469.1, read as the reverse complement.
TAAATGAGGCCTGAAAATTCTTGCAGCACAGCAGAGAAAAAAGCCCTAACTAGAGATGGGCCCCACGAGTCTTCATCCCAACCTTGGGGAGATCACTTCTCCTCAGCCTCAGTTTCTTTATCCGTGAAATGGGTTGAAGCTCATCTCACTTGATGAAGATGCATGATGGTGGACGGACAGTACTCGAGATCACATCACGATGAGCACCCAATATGTGCAGGTGATGGTGACGATGGATGGCATCCCATAATGAGTAGCCAGCATTCCTAAGGTGGGGCCTGGGAGAAAGGTCTCCCAAGACTCAGATTTCCAACAGCTAAAGGTAAATCCTGGACACCCTTGTTGCCTCATATGTCAGGTGGTTTTTTGGTCCCCAGACTTGCTAAGCTAAAAATGAAAGGGAAGCCTGAGGTGCTCATTAACTGCCTACTTGCTACTTAGCAGTTTCGGTTGAATAATCACTTGACTATAATGTTTAGTAAGTAAAAAACACACATGCTGAATATTCATGGAAATTTTTTATGTTTCTAGGAAAAATACAAGAGTAGGGAGGTTAGAAGCTAAGGTTTTTTTTTTTTCTTTTTTCTTTTTTTCTTTCTCACACATTTTCAATTTCTCAGCTTCAGGAGAAGAGGAAAAAGCTCTGATTTACTGGAGGTTAAGAAACCCCCTCCAGCCCTGTTTCTCTCCTAGTTAGACCATAAACTGGCAGCTGTTACCCCTTTAAGAAAAGGAAAGAAAATCTAGATGCAGGATGTTTGTTTGCAAGCCACCTCCCAATCAGAACCTCAGAGTTCCTGAAATTCAGTGTGATATAATCATCTCTGTGATACCAAGCACTTTTACCAAAAGGATTTCCCCCATTCCTGAGCTAAATCCCTAACTGGAACTTTTCAACGGGGTCTGCCAGGAGGAAAGGTTTTCCTTAAATGTTCTAAGAATGAGACCGGTGATAATTTAAAAAGTACCCATAAAGCATTAGTTCCCATCAGCCCTGCTAATCACTTAAGTTTAAGTCAAGCAAAATGCAGACACAGAAAACAGGGCGGATGATGGAGAAACGCTCCACGAACACCCCAGCCCTTACCCAGCCATGAGCCCTCCCTACCGCTGAGCTGTAAGCAAAAGGAAGATGTAAACGATCCTGAACCCCAGCTTCCGACCCTCCTCCCGAGAGTATAAATAGCACTGAGAGCTGAGGTTAGGACTTTTCATAGCTGTCAGTCACTTTTAGTCAAAATATGCCAATAGGCCCCTGCACCCGGAGGTGGATTTACAAGCTCAAAGCTCAACTGTGACAACAAAAGAAACGCTTACATTTGTAGAGTGACTGGCAGTTTATTAAGCACTGCTCCAAACACTGAATCCTCACAGCTAGCCAGTGAACTCCCATCTCCCCAGTGGAGGGGGGAGGGAGATTCTCTCCCCCTACAGCTCTCCGCCCCAGTGACGGCAGTGGCTTCCACCTTCCTTCACGCATCTGTTCATTGTCATCTGTTATTTCTGTCCTCATCAGGGATGGGACATCTCACGGCAGCTCTGCACTTTAATCATATGTAACTCCAGATCTTCCAGCTCAGTTGGCTCTGGGGGATTGAAGACAAATCCATGGCCAGTTGGTGAGCAAGTCCGATCTTCTGACACCATGAACACCTGGGAGAGCCGGTCTCGGGCCTGACCGGGTCAACCTAGTGCACGTGTTCATTCCCAGAGGCTGCCCAATGCCAAAGAGTGTCTGCTCACCGTCAGGATGAAGCCAAGTCACGCTGGAAGACCCAGTGAGCAGCACAGCCCTGGGCAAAGTGTGGGATGCCTGTCACCCTCTCCACTCAGGAGCCAAAGAGCTGCCCTGGGGCCAGCCCTTCCCAGGCGCAGACCTGCGGACCTTCCCTCCTCCTCTCTTGGCTAGCTTTTCAGCACCCACCTGCCCTGCAGAGTGGGAAAGAGGGGAGGGCTGAAGATGGGTTACCACAGATGGTGACCACCAGGAGGTCAGGGCAGGAGGGGGATGGGACGATGGAAAAGTGGGCGATCAGATCAAGATTGTGGAAGGAGGTTGATGGCGCCTGATAATTCGTGGGACAGGAGAGGAGGGTCACCACGTGAAATATGGGAAGTGGGTGACGCTGAGGGCTGCGGGAGGAGGAGAGGAGGCGGGGAAAGAGGGGTCACAGGGGAGGAGGGAGATGAAGGGGCCACGACAGGGCAGAGAGGAGGAGGAGGAGGAGAAGCGGGAGGTCCAGGGAGGGTGATGCCCGGCTCCGAGGCGGCGGTGCTCAGCACGCACGAGCGTTGGCCTCGGCCGGGCCGGGATGCGGGCGCCCGGGTCCCGGAGCATCCTCGGCGAGGGCGGGGGCGGGGGCAGCACCGGGAAGGGAGGGCCGCGGGCCCGCAGCCGCCCGGCTCCCGCCTCCAACCCCTGCCCGGCCGCGCCGCCCTCCCGCCCGGGCAGCCTCCGGAGACGAAGCTTACCTGCGCCCGGGCGGCTGCCGGGACCCCGGAGACGCCGCCGCCCGAGGGCGCGGATCTGCGGACGCCCCCTGCCCGACGCCGCGGAGCCACCGCCCGGCCGCTGCCCAGCCCACGCCGCGGGAGCCCGAGCCGGAGCCGGAGCCGGAGCCCGAACCCGAGCCGCGCTGGTGCCCCCGCCGGTGCCGACGCCGCGCTGCGCTCCGCGGGGCCGCCGAGACCACAACTCCCACAATGCCGCGCGCGCCGGGCCGCCCGGGGGGCGGGGCCTGAGGGGCGGGGCCTGAGGGCGGGGGCGGGGCCGGGACCACCCCCTGCACCCGGCACCTGCGCTCGCCGTGCGGGAGGCGACCCGAGTCCGGGGGCGCAGCCGCTCCGGAGGGTCCTGGCACTGCGCCCCGAGACGCAGCGCCCCCCAGTCCGAGGGTGCGCGCAGGCGGCGGCGGGCGTGCTCATTCATTAAGAAGGACTCGCGGCGCTTCCTTCGCGCTTTCGTTTCTCGCTCTGTGTCCCTCTTCTCCCTCCCTCTGTCTCTGTTCCTGGCTGAGTCGCCTTCGGCTCCATTTCCTCCTTTTCTTTCTCTTTCACTTACCCCCCTCACTTCCTCTGGTCCTGACGCCTTCTTTCCTTTATTGATGGACTCAACACACACTTCTGAAGCCCTCAGGCACTTGGAATGAAACCGCAAATCAAACTGGATTCTTAGTCTCTTGGGAAACTCATTCGCTCAGTACAGTGAGGATGGGCCAGCCTGGGTCCCCGGCCCTGTCTGCTGCGCTGAGCGTGCGCGGTGAGCGCTCAGGCCCGCCCTGCCCTCAGAGAGCCACAGTCTAACCAGAGGGGACCATCACCCCCTGGGAGGGTTCAGGAGGGGAAGCACAGGCAGGACGGTTGTCTGTCCAGCGGCCTGATGAGCCGGGCATGGAGGCCCCAAGGAGGCTGCTTGGAGGAGGTGACATTTGAGCTAAGACCTGGGGAGACAAGCTAACTGTGGCTATGGGATGTGATAGGAACGCCAAGGAAACTGCATGGGTGGGTTCTGGGAGCCAAGAGTGGGATGGCCCGCCCACAATCCATCTGTCTCTGTCCCAGATCCACCTCTCCTGTGTCCCAGAATTTCTCTCTATCATGGCCCAGAAGCCACCTCACGTCTGTCCCAGAATCAATCTCTCATCCTTATCCCAGAACCCACTTGGTCCCTGTCCCAGGACCCACCTCCTCCCTGTCCCAGGACCCACCTCCACCCTGTCACGGGACCCACCTCCTCCCTGTCCCGGGACCCACCTCCTCCCTGTTCCAGGACCCACGTCCTCCCTGCCCCGGGACCCATCTCCACCCTGTCCCGGGACCCACCTCCACCCTGTCCCGGGACCCACTTCCTCCCTGTCCCGGGACCCAACTCTTCCACGTCCCAGATCCACCTCTCATCTCTGTCCCAAAATCCACCTGGTGCCTAAGAATCTACCTCTACTGTGATGGCCTAGAACCCACCTCCTCCCTGTCCCAGAACCCAGTTCTTCCATGCTTCAGAATACACCTCTTCCGCGAATACGCCTCTTCCGTGTCTTACACTCTGCTTCATCTCTGTCATGTCACCCCTTTCCTTAACTCCAAAAGAGGATGAACTTTTTTTCCCTTTTATTCTACTGACATAAACCAACACACATACATTGGGAAACCATAATATGCACAGATCTCCTCAAAGTGTGGACAATCAACACCGGCAACAGATTTAGAAACATTAAACGGAATGTCTCTCTTCACTGTCAGCCTAAGAGGAGTTGAGCCTGGATGGGGTGCGGACAATGGGTGGGCGGGGGGACATTTGACTCGTCTCACATTCAGAAAGTTGCTCAAACTTAGAGTTCTCCAAAGGCACTCATGCATTCAGTCACAGCAGTATCCTGGCAGGTTTGAAAAAAAGAAGATATTTGTATATTATAAATGTGTATTCCATTCCTGCACCAATTATCTGTACTGTGTTATGAATTAATATTGTCTATTAATCCTATAGTTGTCTTTGACCAGTGCAATTATAGATTTTTTTTTTTTTTTTTTTTGAGACGGAAGTTTCGCTCTTGTTACCCAGGCTGGAGTGCAACGGCGTGATCTCAGCTCACCGCAACCTCCGCCTCCTGGGTTCAGGCAATTCTCCTGCCTCAGCCTCCTGAGTAGCTGGGATTACAGGCACGTGCCACCATGCCCAGCTAATGTTTTGTATTTTTAGTAGAGACGGGGTTTCACCATGTTGACCAGGATGGTCTCGATGTCTTGACCTCGTAATCCACCCGCCTCGGCCTCCCAAAATGCTGGGATTACAGGCTTGAGCCACCCCGCCCGGCCTCTGACCAGTGCAATTATATATCTGTAGACTCCTGCTATGCATTTGTTAGGAATATTTATTTGTTCCATGGCGATATTACCATACACGTAGTGTTGTCAACCCTGCTTACCATTTCTTCATCTTTTTAATTTGCTGGGAATCTCAGTAAATGAAAATGACCTGGGCCTCTGTCAACCCCTGGGAGACCCTAGTAGGTGGGTTCTGCAGAAAAGGGTATCTGGGTCTTTCAGAGGTGGATTTCGGGTGAGAGCTCCAGATAAATTGACGCTGTGCTCATGGAGGGGCTGGGAGGAGGACCAAGGGCATCTGAATTGCCTGCCTTCAGCTCGGCTGCCACCTGCATCCTCCTGCTCTTGACGCCTTCTTTAGGGCAGTCATCCTACCCACTCTGAGATTGCACAACCTATCATTACCCTGTCTCATGCACTCACGGGGTCCACCCAGCTCCCTCCTCCTACAGATAGGGGCCCAGAGAGAAAACATGCCTTGCTCGATCAAGGTCACAGCAAGTCCGTGGAAAATGTGCTTGTGGCCAGGCATGGTGGCTCACTCCTGTAATCCCAAGACTTTGGGAACCTGATGCAGGCGGATCACCCGAGATCAGGAGTCCTAGACCAGCCTGGTCAACATGGTGAAACCCCATCTCTACTAAAAATACAAAAATTAGCCAGGTGTGGCGGTGCACGCCTGTAGTCCCAGCTACTCTGGAGGCTGAGACAGGAGAATTGATTGAAACCAGGAGGCAGAGGTGGCAGTGAGCTGAGATCGCGCTGTTGCGCTTTAGCCTGGGCGACAGAGCAAAACTCTGTAGAAAGAAAAAGAATGGAAAGAAAGAAAGGAAGGAAGGAAGGGAAAAGAAAAAAAGAAAAAGAAAGAAAGAGGGCGGAGGAGGAGAAGGAAGGAAGGAGGAGAAAGGAGGGAAGGAGAAAGAAAAAACGGAAAAGAAAGGAAGAGAGAGAAAGAAAGAAGGAGGAGAAGGAAGGGGGAGAAAGGAAGGAAGGAAGGAGAACAAAAGAAAGAAAGGAAAAGAAAGGAAGAAAGAAAGAAATGCTTGCTTGGCTGTTGGCTGCATTAAGAAACTGGTATGGTCACTTCAGAGAACAATTCGGCAGTATTTGTTAAAACAACAACAAACGTATATACACTGAAACCAGCAATTTCACTATGCTGTGTCTACCTTAGAGGAATTCTAAGATAAAAGAATAGTTGTCCTTTCATATTACATAATACTGTGAAGCTATTAAAAGAAGGAGCTCAATGTATATATAGCAACGTGGATAAAGCTCCTAGACAAATAATAGGGCAAAAAAAAAAAAAAAGCAGAATTATGATTGTGGTGTGATTTTATATACATAACACACGCATATCCATGTGGGTATACACATGTATTTATATAAAGGCAGGGACAGCACTAGAAGAATATACTAGTATGTTCTTCTATCTAAAATACAAAATATTACATGTTTGTAAATGCAGACTATCCCTCAGAGGAAGCACACCAACTTCATCAGAGTTACAGCTTCGGGGGGACCAAGGAGGAACAAGGAACTGGGAGCAGTTGCCAAGGGAAACTTCAGCATTTTTTGTAAGGTTTTGATTTAATATTTTCAAATGCGGAAGAAGCCCAGGTTTGAATTGGGAAAACTCATGGAGCTTCATAGTGGAGGAAGCAGGTCTGGAAAAGCCACTGAGGGCAAAATGGGTGATAAAGATGAACAAGCGGATGGATCTGAACCACCAGTCCAAGAATCTGTTTAAAGTTCAGACTTACAATAAATGGCAAATAAAAAGTCTGATTTGTGAAAAAAGAATTCTTCTTTTTTCACAAAATTCAGTGCCGATTCATGATGACCAACTCTCAGCACACTAGGAATGGAAATGTCAACCTGATTTCAAAAAAACCTACCATATACATTATGAGGATGTTTCGGAAAGTGTAGTCAGACAATTGTTTTGTGAAACTTTTGTTTTACTTTGCGTGTGTGTGCGTGTGTGTGTGTGTGTGTTACGCTCGGTCCTAGAGAAGTTTTCAGAGTAGATACACAGAAGAATGTTCGTTACAACATTCTGTGAACAATTTCACACGCAAATTTATACAACACAATTTGGTGTAGTAAAGTGTATGGGCCAGAGCTACATGCATCAAGATGGATAAATCTCCAAAACACAATGTTGAGCTAGAAGAGGAAATTGCACATTGATATTTGTAACATTAACTTTTTTTGGTCTTTTTTTTTTTTTTTTTGGTGATAGAGTCTTGCTTTGTTGCCTAGGCTGGAGTGCAGTGGCATGATCTTGGCTCATTGCAGCCTCACCCTTCTGGGCTCACCTCAGCCTCCTGAGTAGCTGGAACTACAGGCATGTGCCACCATATATGACTAATTTTTTTTTTTTTTTTATCATTTGTAGAGAAGGGTTCTTACTATGTTGCTCAGGCTGGCCTTAAACTCCTGGATTCAAGTCATCCTCCTGTCTCTGCCTCCCAAAGTGTTGGGATTATAGGCATGAGCCACTGCATCTGGCTGTGTGTGTGTGTGTGTGTGTGTGTGTGTGTGTGTGTGTATATATATATATATATATATATATATATATATATATATACACATATACATATATTCTCACTAGGGGAAAATGTATATATTAATATGTGTTTATAGGAAAAATCTTTCATTCGGATGATCAATACGAATTCAGTGTAGTGGTTATTTCTGAGGAGGAAGGAAGAAGGAAAGGAGAATGAGATTTGGGAGGAGCATATAAAGGGGCTTCAACAATATTGTAATATTTTACTCCCTTAAAACTAACCACAGAAAAATGTTTAGATTTGATAAAATTGAGTGACGGGTACATAAATATTTGTTCTATTTTTCTTCAGGAATGTTTGAAATACTATAACATTATAAATTATAAGAAGGCAATTTGACACCGTAAAATTAACCCTTTGTTTTTGAAAGTTGGAGTTGTGAGTTTCCACCACAACTGGAGCTGTTTGGAGATTTACAAGTGCAGCTGTTTCAAGTGTGTTTCAAGAGGTTCCTGGAAGTCCTCGTGCCTGGGCAACAAGAGAGAGAAGCAGACAGGTTTCCCAGTTCTTCCCTCTGATCTGTTTGACCTTTCTCAGCTTTATATATTGGCCTCTGTATTTGGGAGCTATTATGAAAGATCCTAGGACTAAAATAAGTTTGTAAACCACTGCTCTAGGCTACCCCCGATAAAAGTTGGGAAGCTTTGCTCTGAGAAACATGAAGTTAAAACGGAGTCACAAATTCTAGGGAATAAGTTTGCCTAGAATAAATTCTAGTGAATAGCCCTCCGAATGGGTTGATCACATTGGATGATTTAATTTGGTTGGTTGGCACATGCACATGAGTAATCCTATCTGTCCAGAAAGCAGAGCCACACACACGTGTTGTAAGATGATGAATGTGTTCCAAGAACAAATCGAAATCACCTTGAGCCGATCCAATAAAGTGCTGCTAACATCTATTTAGCATTTGAACAGACGATGAACTTCCTGCTTACCGTGCAAGGAGGTAGAGCTAGACAGGAGCCTGCTGTTTGTGAAGCCTGGGGGAAAGCTTGCTTTTATACACCAGGGAAAGTGGATTAATTAGAACCTCTTCCCAAAGCCATCACCTGTTTCCACCTCTGCCTTCCTCCGGGTCACCCTGCATTTGTTCCAGCTTATTACCTTTATCAGGATGTCTCGTCCTTCCATGTTCTCTAGGAGCTTTGGAATAGCTTTGGCTAGGCACGGAAACTAGGTGTGAGAGTCTGTATGTCTCCCAGATGGGAAAACAGAAATGAGAAGCATGGCCAGGTTCCAATAAGATATTGGAGAGAATCAGCCCTTTATAAAACCTGGAATAGAATTCAACACCTAAGTGAACTAAATCTTGTTTTGACAATGTGTGTCATTTCCCACCTCCATGAGGCTTTCTTGGTGGTAACAGACTATGACCAGTAATACGTTTCCATTTCTACACCCAGTTGGGGGTGATATTAAAATTACTTAACAATCTGTACACCATGGTGCCGACCATCAGAACGGATGCTGGCTATAAAAAACAGACATGGCCATGTCAATGCTTACTGATTCATAGGCTAGCTCCAGTCTGAGTGATACAGAAATCACATCTTCAAGAAATTTCTGAAGGGTTGTGTCTGAGTCCAGGAGCAGATATACCTTAAAGCTTCCAGCGATCATGAAGAAGCTTCCTCCCGTTCTGAATCTACTTTTTAAAAATGATCCAAACAGAGGGGAGTTGAACTACCTGTCAGCTACTTCTAAATGCTGAGAAGTCAACTGGGAAGACTATTCATTTATTCAACACGTAATTATTGAGCATACACTATGCTAAGCCCACTGAACATATAGCAGTGATTATATGCTGGCAGCCTCTGCATTAAATCCAGCACAAAGATATGTTTAGTGTGGCCTGCACAGGGTTTTCAAAATTGCCAACATTTAAAAATTAGGAGACACCATATAAAAATCTAGATTATCAGTGTCTCTTGGAAAACAGCAGTATCTGGCCACCTTGGGTCAGATTTCTGTAAAACAGCACATTGGCTGGTGTGTGGTTTGCCGCAGCGCTCACCCGGTCCCTGCTGCTCTGCAGCTTCAGTGACAATTGTCCCTTGGTACTCTTTTCATCTTTGCACTGCGTGTAAGTCTGTGTATGAGAATGTGCGCACGTGCACGTGTGTGTGAGCGTTTATGGTAAGGAAATATTTCTCTGCTTCCACGTCTCTGTCAAAAGGGGAAAAACAAAAGCCAGATCAAGAGGGCTGAATGATTTTTATTAGTCTTGGCTCCTTCTCGTGCTTCTGTTACCTGTCATGTTCCAAAGACACTTGAGTTTTGCAGCTCCTGGAACACAATGATGCCAAAAAAAAAAAAAAAAAAAAAAAAAAAAAAAAGAGAGAGAGTCCGACTCAAGTTTGCAGGAGGAAGGATTATACAACCTGGCTCACGCCTATAATCCCAGCACTTTGGGAGGCCGAGGCGGGTGGATCACGAGGTCAAGAGATCGAGACCATCCTGGTCAACATGGTGAAACCCCGTCTCTACTAAAAATACAGAAATTAGCTGGGCATGCTGGCGAGTGCCTGTAATCCCAGCTACTTGGGAGGCTGAGTCAGGAGAGTTGTTTGAACCCAGGAGGCGGAGGTTGCGGTGAGCCGAGATCGCGCCATTGCACTCCAGCCTGGGTAACAAGAGCGAAACTCCGTCTCGAAAAAAAAAAAAAAACAAAAAACAACCTTGACAACCTATGAGAATCCCTCACCCAGGAGCCCTGGTAGTAAGCAGAGGGAAGGAAGGAACTTCAAGTGCAAAGGCTTATATGTGTGAACAAGCTTGAACAACGGGCAAAATGCCCGTTGTGGCTGCGCCAGACCACGGGGAGTGTGTGGAGGGTCAGGAATTTGGAGGGACAGCTCAGACCTTTTAAGCCATGGTAAGGAACCTGGGTTTTATTCTAAGTGGCATAGCATAGAGTCTGCTCACTCCTCCAAATGATCCTTAACGAGGATTGGATCTTGTTGCTTCACATAGCTACGGTAACAGCAATAGCAGGAGAGAGGAGAGGCAGGTGAGGTTGGCATCTACCTAAACCATTAGTATCACTCTGGTGTCCAGCAGTGGGGTGATGATATGCTTCCACATTGGGTCCTTTGAAGACGGCTTGCTATTTTTTTCATTTATTTTTTGAGGTAGATCTCGCTCTGCTACCCAGGCTAGAATGCAGTGCTGCAATTATGGCTCACTGCAGCCTTCAACTCCTGGGCTCAAGTGATTCTTCAGCCTCAGCCTCCTGAGTAGCTGGGACCACAGGTGTGGGCTATCATGCAGGGCTAATTTTTAAAATTTTTTTGTAGAGATGGAGTCTTACTGTGTTGCCCAGGCTGGTCTTGAACTGCTAGCCTTAAGCGATCCTCCTGCCTGTCCTCCCAAAGTGTTGGGATTACAGGCATGAGCCACCGCACCCAGCCTGAAGAAGGTTTAATAAAGAGCTTGAGCAGGGTTGAAGAAAACTCCAAGAAGGATGTGGATACTTTCCCCAGACTAGTAACAGAATAGTAACAGACTAATAACAGGGGGAGACTAGGAACAGGGGAGATGTTATCACCTTGGGCCTGAATGGACAAAGGAAGGCTACCAGAATCTGGAGAGACCCATATTGTTTACAGAGGGCTGGATTATTCTCATAAGAGGCACAGTCAGCATGCAGTGACTCCACAAGGAAAAAGCCAGGAGAAACGGCCTCACTCTCCTCCCGACTTTTTATTTCCTGCCAGGGCTGCTTGTAGGGTATACCCAACTTTGAGTTACAGGCTAGAGAGAGAGCATTCATTGATGGGGTCTATACAGTCACCTCCAGAAGCCTAGGACAGAGAGGAGGTGGCTATAGAGTGTCTTTTGGAAGGACACAAGATACTCTATTCACCATCCAGGACACAGGACAAGGAAATAGCACCCCTATTTGGAGTAGCAGGGATGAGACTCAGGTGTGGTGTCTGTAGACATTAAATATTACCCAGTTCCTCCAACTTCAGGGCAGCAAACCTCCCAGTTTCAGGAAGCCCAGGAGCCGAAGCAAGGAAAATCTTTGGGATTCGGCAAAGGATCCGAATAGATAAGCTGTTCAGATGCCAACTCAGGGCTGACAAGATGGTGCAAGAGGCACCTTCGATTGGTAGGATGTCCCTCGAGAGATGTTCCTGATCTGCTATTACTGGAATTTGCAACTCCTGTAAAAAGCTGCCTGGGGCATGAGTCACCCGGTCGCTGTCCAAACCACTGCCTCTGCAGCCACCATCCCATTCCCCCATTCTCCTCTCGCTTTCTGCAGCTGCAATCCGAGAGGTATTTTTTCCCTCCAGGGAGGGGCCCCGGGACCTGGCACCAGCATCCTTCTCTGGCCAGCTGCCTTTTGCACACTGCAGGTAGTCGGAATTTTCTGGGTTCCAGGGAGAAATAAGCCTGTCTGAAGAACCTAGACAATGTATCTTCTCATCGCCTGGCACATACCTAGAGAGAACAAGATGAGCACCAATAGAACACTACTGGGAGTCACTTGGATCAGTGTTACAAGCTTGAGCATGGTAAATGAATTTAGGACAGCTCCACAGAGCTAAGTTTTCTTTGCATTTCTTTTTTGTTTTGTTGTTGTTTCAGCCTAAGACAGCATCCGATTCCTTGCGTTTCTTAATAATGAGTTTGGTCTGCATGCGTCTGGTAGTTTTGCAGAAGCCTGAATCAGATGCATTAGGGGTGAGTTCAGTTTTTTGTTTTCCTTGCAAGCTTGCTTTGTGTTGTCTTTTTGTCATTTTGCCCTCCCTTACACCTGTCTAAGGCAGTTACATATCAACCCTGCCAGATTCTATCTAGGTAGCTCAGCAGTGGAGTGGGAGGGTGTTCAGGTCACGATGTGACGGTGATAAACTCAACCTACTGGCTGACACATATGACCTACCTAGAACTGAGAGGCTGTGTACTCAGTGTTCTTCCAAGTCTTTTGCTGGCAAAGTCATCATGATTTCTGTCAACCCAAGATGTACTGTTTAGAATTTTTGCCTTTACAAACTCTCAATTCACTGGGTGGAAGAAAACAAGGAGCTTCAGGCTCAAACGTAGGTTTGAATCCTCATTTTACGTATCACTGGCTATGCAGCCTTAGGCATGCAGTACTGAAGCTCTCTGAGCCTCAGCTGTCCATCTGTGACAATGGGCTTATTACCAACTTCACAGTATTGTCGTAGCAATTAAATGAGACGATATAAGCAAACCACTTACACACAGTCTGACTTAGGGGTTGTCAGCAATTTTAGTTTCCTCCTGTGCTCAGCCTCTTCATCCACCAAAGCACACACATTTTAATCATTTTTTATTTGAGTTACTGACTCCAGGATCTTGCTTAACCACAGGAAGAGCTAGCATGGACATGACGAAATACATCACTGTTCACAGTTTTCACTACTCCTTGTAGCTCCCTTGACCCCGGCAACAAAGAACCCTCACCAAACCTTCTGTTAGGCTGTGTCATATGAAGAGTGTGAAGTTCGATGCACCTTGTTGATTGGGAAGTGACAGATTCAGAGCAGTGAGCTAAAGCGCAGGAGGTGGGTGGGCAGGAGTCATAGAACATAAGGGTGTGTAAGGGACCAGGGGAATAGAGAGGGGCTGTGACAAACTGAGGAACTCCTGAGAACTCCAGAGAATGAAATTTAAGCCTCCCTCATGGGGCCACGTAGGGGATATTGGACAGATTTGCCTGGCACACAAGACGCCCTCAATTAATATTGGTGAATGAATACATTTGGAGATTGGGTGAATGGGCAAACCACTGGTGGTCTCAGGGAACTTAGAAGAATTGAGTTCCTGCTCAAATGCCTCTTGTCAGAGAACTCTCTTTGACACGTGCAATGGCACTCCATCAGCCTGCCCACAGTGTTTATCATCATATTCAATATTTATTTATTTATTCTTGAGACAGAGTCTCACTGTGTTGTTGGGACTGGAGTCCAATGGCGCAATCTTGGCTCACTGCAACTGCTACCTCCTAGGTTCAAGTGATTCTCCTGCCTCAGCCTCTCAAGTAGCTGGGACTACAGGTGTACGCCACCATGACTGGTTAATTTTTGTATTTTTAGTAAAGACAGGGTTTTGCCATGTTGGCCAGGCTGCTCTCGAACTCCTGACCTTAGGTGACCAACCTGCCTCGGCCTCCCAAAGTGTTAGAATTACAGGTGTGAGCCACTGCGCCTGGTCATATTGCATATTTATTATACACTTATTTGTATATTCTTTGTCTTATTCACTAGCATGTAAGCCCTATGAGGGCAGAAATGTGGTCTCTTTGAGTCTCTCCTGTATCTTAAGTGACTAGAGCAAAGCTTGGCACAGAGACTCAGTAAGTTTGTTTGTTTGCTTTGAGACAGGGTCTGACTCTGTAACCCAGGCTAGAGTGCAGTGATATGCTCATGGCTTACTGCAGCCTCTATCTCCCTGGGCTCAAATGATCCTCCTTCCTCAACCTCCTGAGTAGCTGGAAGGCTGCTTGGCATCCCAGCTAATAAAAAAAATTAGCAGGCCAGGCACAGTGGCTCATGCCTGTAATCCCAGCACTTTGGGAGGCTGAGGGAGGTGAATCACCTGAGGTCAGGAGTTCGAGACCAGCCTGGCTACCACAGCGAAACCCCATCACTACTAAAAAGTACAAAAAAAAAAAAAAAAAAAAACCCAGCCAGGCATGGTGGTACACGCCTGCAGTCCCAGCTACTCAGGAGGCTGAGGCAGGAGAATCACTTGAACCTAGGAGGTGGAGGTTGCAGCAACCCGAGAGATTGTGCCACTGCTCTTTAGCCTGGTCAACAGAGTGAGATTCTGTCTCAAAACAAAACACACACATACATACACACACACACACACACACACACACACACATTAGCAAGGCAAATTTTTGTAGAGATGGGGTTTCACCATGTTGCCCAGGCTGATCTTGAACTCCTGGGCTCAAGCAATCCACCCATCTTGTCCTCCCAGAGTGCTAGGCTTATAGGCGTGAGCCACCATGCCCAACCTTTAGTAAGTGTATTTAAATACATGACTGCAGACACGAGAGCTATTATAGAGGTGGGCAGGGACGAGAGGGCCTGGGAGGAAGACTTGCCATGCTTCTCAAACGTCAGTTGCCTGAGACTCACCTGTGGCTGGGTTCAAACTCCTGACCTACTCAATCACAAGTTGAATCAGAAGGCCTGCATTTATCAGCTGTTCTGGTAGTTCGAATGCACATATTTTGAGGACCACACTGAGAAACACTTGCTTCATAGAAACGGACAGATTCCCCCCAACAATAGATCTCCCTTCTAGAGTAGACTTTTCCTCTCCACCTATTTCCAGATCACTTTGCGACGCCCAGGCACCCGATCTAATAGATCTGCAAGGTTTTATAGATGGCCTTGATGAAGGCCACCCAGAATAATTTGATGAAAAGGAAGAGACAGATTTCTCCGAACCACTCCACTCAAAAACGGTGCTCCGGGTCGACCAGCACACCCCCAGTTACTCTCACATGATAAAAATACTTATCTCTTTATTTTTACTTTTAGTCTGTGAGTGTCCATTATCTAAGAATAGTCTCTGGTCTCTTATTTCTAAATGATCCTTTGTGTCTGAGTTGCTTATTTTGGAGAGTAACCTCAAAGAAGGAGGATGGCAACTTCTATTTTCTGTCTTCTCTTGGAGCCAGCTGTTCAAGAGGATATTCACTTAATGCTCTTAACTCCTTAACCAATTAACAGCCACAGCAGGGCACTGAGTAAGGGCTTGAAACATGAGAATGATGACAATGCAATAGTAATAATAACAGCTTGTTGGAAATAACAGCTTTCAAGTTTCTCCCTTTCCATAACACTAATGACGCCGGGCGTGGGGGCTCACGCCTGTAATCCTAGCACTCTGGGAGGCCAAGGCGGGTGGATCATGAGATCAGGAAATCAAGACCATCCTGGCTCACATGGTGAAACCCCATCTGTATGAAAACTACAAAAATTAGCTGGGCGTGGTGGCACACGCCTGTAGTCCCAGGTACTTGGGAGTCTGAGGCTGGAGAATCGCTTTAACCTCTGAGGCAGAGGTTGCAGTGAGCCGAGATCACGCAACTGCACTCCAGCCTGGGCAACAGAGCAAGACTACATCTCAAAAAAAAAAAAACAAAAACAAAACAAAACAGGCCGGGCGCGGTGGCTCAAGCCTGTAATCCCAGCACTTTGGGAGGCCGAGGTTGGTGGATCACGAGGTCAAGAGATCGAGACCATCCTGGTCAACATGGTGAAACCCTGTCTCTCCTAAAAATACAAAAAATTAGCTGGGCATGGTGGTGCGTGCCTGTAGTCCCAGCTACTCAGGAGGCTGAGGCAGGAGAATTGCCTGAACCCAGGAGGCAGAGGTTGCGGTGAGCCGAGATAGCACCATTGCACTCCAGCCTGGGTAATAAGAGTGAAACTCCGTCTCAAACAAAACAAAACAAAACAAAACAAACAAACAAAAAACATATGTAACACCAATGACTTAATGTAAGAAAAGAGGAATTTACCTTTTCTTTTTTTTGAGACGGAGTCTCCACCCAGGCTGGAGTCAGTGGCACGATCATGGCTCCCTGCAGCCTTGAACTCCTGGGCTCAAGTGAGCCTCCTGCCTCAGCCTCCTAAGTCTCTGGAAATACAGGCACATGCCACAACGCCTGGCTAAGTTTTATATTTTTTGTAGACATGGGGTGCCACTATGTCACCCAGGCTGGTTTCAAACTCCTGGCCTGAAGTTATCCTCTCACTTCAGCCTCCCAAAGTACTTGAATTACACGCGTGAGTCACTGCCTGGCAACAAAGCAATTTTTCTATTGCTATGTAACTTTCGCCTTTTCTTCCCGATTCTTTTGCTTCCTTTTCTAACCCATCAACACTATCTGGCTCTAAAAGAAATTATTCATGTAGACTCAAGAAGTATATGCTCACAGTATGGATTTCTAGGTTAACACAGAGAGATGGGACTTTGCAGGATGAACAGAAGGGGGTGCTCACAATTTCGCTGTTGCTGACTCACCTTATCTTTAAAGCATAAATTGTGGCTCATGCCTGTAATCCCAGCACTTTGGGAAGCTGAAGTGGGAGGACTGCTTGAGCCCAGAAGTTCAAGATCAGCCTGAGCAAGGTAGGAAGATCCTGTCTGTACAAAAAATAGAAAAATTAGCCAGGCATGGTGGTGTGTACCTGTCATCCTGCTGCTCAGGAGACTGAGAAGCAAGGATGGCTTACGTCTGGGAGTTCCAGGCTGCAGTGAGCCATAATCATACCACGGTACTACAGCCTGGATGACAGAGCAAAACTCTGTAAAAAAAAAATTAATAAAGAGGCATATGTTGGTAGGATTGATGGTTCTTGCCTTCTGCATTTGTGGAAATGTTATTTTACTCCTGTGCCTATCAGTGATGAAAAAAGCAGTAGTGGGGTCAGTACAGGGCTCATGCCTGTAATCGCAGCACTTTGGGAGGCCGAGGAGGGTGGATCACCAGAGGTCAAGTGTTCGAAACCAGGCCGGCCAACATGGTGAAACCCCATCCCTACTAAAAATACAAAAAATTAGCTGGGCTCACTGGTGGGTGCCTGTAGTCCCAGCTACTCGGGTGGCTGAGGTAGGAGAATCGCTTGAACCTGGCAGGTGGAGGTTGCAGTGAGCCGAGATGACACCATTGCACTCCAACCTGGGTGACAAGAGTGAAACTCCATCTCAAAAAAAAAAAAAAAAGCAGTGGTGGAAGAATGAAAGCCAGGACTCCTAAGCTGGCTGGTGGTGGTGGTGGTCATGATAATGTGTATCTGTGTATCTATGCTGCAGTAGATTCATCTTTGATTGAAATGCTTCTGCTGATTCTTCAGAATCTAAATCAGAAATCTTCCCATCTTTTCCTTTTCTGCCATTCTCCAAGAGCCCTTGTTTTGACTACTAGAAGCCAATTTCCATTCCTTTCACTTGTGGGTGCTTGTTACAATCCGGTAGATTCTACCTCCCCTGTCTTCCTCACAAGCATCTCTTTCCCATTCTCTTTGCTACCATGGTAATTCCAATCTGCACAGTTCCCCGATCTGTACCCTCTTCCCCATTCATCCGACATATCATTGATGGTTTAAGCTTCCTAATCAACAACTTGGTTTCAATGGCTCTCAATAACCCACGGAAAAGACACACAAACTCATCGGCCTGGTTGTCAAGACCTTCCACAAGGAAGCCCCTATCTGGCTAAGCCTATCCACTATACGCTGACATTTTCCTGCTTTAGGTGTTTGCTCAGGCTGTGTCTATGCCCAGGAATGTCTTCCTTTAGTATTGTTTGCCTGTAAAAATCTTTTTCACTATTTGAAGCCTCATGAAGGACCTATAAATCAGCCCTTTGGTTTAGCCAATCTTTACTGAGTATTTTAGGTACAGTGCTAGCTGCTACGGAAGACAAATAGATAAAGCATGGTCCCTGCTCTTGGAGGAGTTCACAGCCTGATGGGGAAGAGGGACAGAAGAGCAGATAATTCAAGAAAGCTGATAGTTCCGAGGATTCAGATGTCTGTGGGAGTACAGAGAAGGTGTACCTGGCTTAGACATTTTTGTGGGATGGAAATGGTAGGAGGATGGGGAAGTTGACACGTGGGCTGAGTCTTACGGGGTGAGAAAAGTTAGGTGAAGATTGCAGGGCAAGGCAGAAGCCAAAGATGGGGATGGAACAACATAACGGGGTGAGATACTGAGCAAGCCACGGCTCCACAAAGAGGCACAGCCAATTGCTCAGTCGCATGGGACCTCTCTGAGCAGGCTGTAGAGAAACACCGTGCCAGAGCAGAAGATCAAACACCGCATGTTCTCACTCATAGGCGGGTGTTGAACAATGAGAACACATGGACACAGGGAGGGGAGCATCATACACTGGGGTCTGTTGGGGGAAAATAGGGGAGGGACAGCGGAGGGTAGGGAGTTGGGGAGAGACAGCACGGGGAGAAATGCCAGATATAGGTGAAGGGGAGGAAGGCAGCACATCACACTGCCACGTGTGTACCTATGCGACAATCTTGCATGTTCTTCATATGTACCCCAAAACCTAAAATGCAATGAAAACAAAAGAGAAACACTGTGCCTTGGAACAGTTCATCGAAGAGAGGAAGAGAGTTGAATTTTTCCCTTGTCTCCTTTTGACTTTGACTCTCGTTATTTAAGGTTTATCCCACGGAGCATTAAGTCTCCCCACTTAAACTAGCATTTCTGGGAAGCTGCTGGGAAGGCCAGGTCTCAGGCTCTGTTGCATAGTGCTTCATCTAAATCTAGACATGATGAGCAGGGTCAAGTCTCCACGAGGCTGACGTTGTCAGGAACTTGGATGTCCAGCTGCTATAGCTTCTGCCATGGTTAACGTGATGAAGATTGTGTCCGAACCCAACTTTATCTCAGGGAAGGCAAGAAAGTCAGCACTGGGGCAATGGAGGCTTGGCTCCCAGGAGCCCTAGCTTTTCTTACTAGCAAATTTCAGGTTGGGGCAGTTGCTTTAAGAATTCATGATTTTCACATATTTGCATGTGTAGGGGAGAGAGGAGCATGCATTAATGGTGTCTGGGCTTTTCAAGAAGGGGAGCATCAATTGTGACTGATACAGTCCACCCTGGAAACCCCAGCTATACTTATTCCTTTTCATGATATCCAGCATTCATGCTACAATATCTGGCCTCAATTTTTGGAAAACAGGGCTGCTTCCTGGAGGGTGGATTTGAGGAGGAAAAGCTCAAGAGCAGAGACATTAGTTAGGATGCTACTGCAATAGTCTTAGCAAGTATCTCAACTGGGACAATGATAGTGGCAATGAAACGGAGCAAGAGAACTTGAGAAACATTTAGGAGATAAATTTGGTGACTGATGGATGTGGGGGTTAGGAAGAAGAAGGAATCCTGGGTGAGTCCCAGCTTTCTACCTTGGGCAACTGGAGGAAGAATAGCGATTCCAGCATCTGAAATGGAGAAGTCGGACGTTTTCCATTAACTGCTGGAATCATGGATTAAAAGCCAAAAGGTTAAGGCCACAGTTTTCTAATGGCCCAAATGAAGTTTACTAGAAAAATAAAGGCCAAAATGGGACCTTTGTCAGAATAGCTAAGTTTTTATATCATAATAGAGAAACAAAAATGTTAGCTTCTCTATTTTTTTGAATCTATTTTTTAAAAATAAACTGAGTGTCCTCTTTAGAAGTTCTCTTTTAAAATTTCGTCTTATGGTATGTTAATCTGACAGCTGTTAGAAGACGCTATTATCTTTCATTCCGCATTACTGCCTTACAGAATAGACTTAAAAAATAGCTATACTGTATAATCACAGAAGTTGAGGAGCTCTTTTTTAGCCTTGAGAGTGGGAGGCAGATTGGCATGGGAGAGATGCTGGGTTCGTTTTGTAAGCATATTCACAGTCATGTTGTTGCATTGACCTGTCAAGATTTAAACTCTGAGAAGAGTACACTGGTTTCTCGGCCATAAGAAAATCATGTCTGAAGTCAGGAGCCTGCAGATCGGAAGATCTGCTTCACCCGACAGCTCCCTGGAGCTTGTTTTTAAAAGAACAGAAAAAACCCAGACAGGATGTTGAGATCGAGAAACGGTGTCAAGCCATTCTCAGGATGGTTTGTTTTCCTTTGTCCTCTTTGCAAAGTTGTGCTATTGTTTCTCTTTCAAATCGGGTCTTAGAAAATACATGGCAGGGTAGTTCTGGACATCTTGGCTTGAAATTTCCAGCAGCTCTTCTAGCAAGTGCTTTTTCGTCTCCATGGAAACTAACAATGTTTTGAAGAGGCGGTGACAGGTTGAGCACATCGGTGCTACCATGGGGAGTGCACGCCGGTCTAGCGGTTCAAGTCAATGGCAAAACAGTCACAGTTCCGGGGCTTTCTCCGGCACACCCGACTAGACCTTCCAAAGAAAGACAAGCAGAATGATGAAGACGAAGTTGTTTTCCCCCGGGGAGAATTTCAAGCCTGTACACTGTTCCTCTCTACGTCACCATGTCATTGTTCCAAGTAGTCTACAGCACTCCCACTTTTAAGCCACCAGTGGGGCAGATGCGGTGACTGACGCCTGTGTGAATCTCGTGTTCACAGTGCTAGGGAGAGGACTCTGGCAAGGGGAGGCTGCTTTTCCATTGGCTGGCATTTCCTTGCTTATGGGATTCATTCCCAGGAGCCCTAGCTTTTCTTACTAGTAAATTTCAGGTTGGGGCAGCTGCTTTAAGAATTCATGATTTTCACATATTTGCATGTGTAGGGGAGAGTGGAACATGCATTTTTCACAAAGCCTGGGATTCTTCTGGATCTGGGGAGACCTTCCTGGTTGATCCGTGGAGGTGTGACTCACCGGCAAAAGTCCAATTACCTGTAGGCCAGGCATGGGGCACTGTCAACAGGAGAGCAGTGCTGACCTTCCACTCCAGATTCCCAATGAGCTGGTAATGATATGTTTTTATGAGGAAAAAATATGCGAGGTGGGTGTGGTGGCTCATGCTGGTAATCTCAGTGCTTTGGGAGGCTGAGGAGAGTGGATTACTTAAACACAGGAGTTTGAAACCAGCCTGGGCAGCACAGCAAAACCCTGTCTGGGCTGGGCGCGGTGGCTCAAGCCTGTAATCCCAGCACTTTGGGAGGTCGAGGCGGGCGGACCACAAGGTCAGGAGATAGAGACCATCCTGGCCAATGTGGTGAAACTCTGTCCCTACTAAAATACGAAAATTAGCTGGGCATGGTGGTGCATCCCTGTAGTCCCAGCTACTCAGGAGGCTGAGGCAGGGGAATTGCTTGAACCCAGGAGGTGGAGGTTGCAGTGAGTCGAGATCATGACACTGTACTCCAGTCTGGGTGACAGAGCAAGATGCCATCTAAGAAAGAAAAAGAAACAAGCAAACAAACAAAAAACCCTGTCTCTATAAAAATAAATAAATAAATAAATAAATAAATAAATAAGGCCAGGCATGGTGGCTCATGCCTATAATCCTAGTACTTTGAGAGGCCAAGGTGGGCGGATTACCTGAGCTCAAGAGTTCGAGACCAGCCTGGTGAAACCCCATCTCTACTAAAAAATACAAAAAATTAGCTGGGCATGGTGACGTGTGTCTATAGTCCCAGCTACTTGAGAGGCTGAGGCAGGAGAATCGCTTGAACCTGGGAGGTGGAAGTTTCAGTGAGCCAAGATTTCAACACTGCGCTCCAGCCTGGGCAACAGAGTGAGACTCCATCTCAAAATAAATAAACAAATAAATAAATGAAAATAAATAAATTAGCTGGACATGGTGGCGTGTGCTTGTCGTCCCAGCTACTCAGGAGGCTGAGGCAGGAGAATTGCCTGAAACCGGGAGGCGGAGGTTGCGGTGAGCCGAGATCGCGCCATTGCACTCCAGCCCTCCAGCCTGGGTAACAAGAGCGAAACTCTGTCTCAAAAAAAAAAAAAAAAAAAAAAAAGAAGTGGAATTGTAGCATCATCTGGTAATTCCATTAACTTCTTGAAGAATTGACCAACTGTTTCCATAGCAGCTATACAATGATTGCAATTTCTCCACATCTTTGCCAATACTTGCCATTATGGCATACTAGTGGGTATGAAGTGGTAATCTCTGTTTCTGTTTGCATTTCTCTAATTATTAGTTATGACAAACATCTTGTTTTCTTTTTCATAGACAGAATCTTGCTCTAAGTGCACATGACCATAGCTCACTGCAGCCTCAAACTCCTGGGCTCAAATGATCCTTCTGCCTCAGCCGCCTAAGTAGCTGGGATTACAGGCATGCACCACCACACCTAGCTAATTTAAATTTTTTTTTTTTTTTTTTTTTTTTGGGTAGAGACAAGTTCTCATTATGTTTCCCAGGCTTGTCTCAAACTCCTGGGTTCAAGTGAGCTTCCTGCCTTGGCCTCTCAAAGTGCTGGGATTATAGGTGTGGGCTGCCACACTCAGCCTAAGCATCTTTCTTACTAATCTGTTTTTATTTTGAAAAACTCCAAACACATTGAGAAGTTTTTTTTTTTTTTTTTTTTTTTTTTTTTTTTTTTTTTTAAAAAAAAAAACACTCCTGTGTATACTGTCCACTTCTAATTGGGCATTTCCTGCAAACTAGAAGTTTTGTGTAGAGGCCTGAAGAGGTTCAGATAAAACATTTAAACTCGGCATCTTTAGTGCTGAGCCTCTTCTATGGGCGAGTTGTCTGACACAGATGTTCTCATGGAAACTCGTAATGACTCTGGGTAGAGGATGCAGTGTTACTTCTACCTCCCTAGAATCCACAGTTCTCTTTCTCCTGGTAATGGCATTTTGATTTTCCTCCTGGAAGTCACTCATCGTTTGTGGAACCACCTGCTCAAATCGGGCAGACCTCAACCTCCAGTCCCAGAGGTGCATGTGACTAAGGTGTTACAACTAGAGATGTTGTGATTGGCCAGGGAGGGGCATGTGATCCAAGTTGGGCCAATAAGAGCCAGCCCCTGACCTACCGCAGATCACTGAATAGAAAGTATATCTTTGTAGGACTCACTGTTCTTTTACATATGCTGAAGACGGTGCTACCAAGTAGTTACAAAATAGCATTAATTGTAAGATATATCCTAATTTCAGAAATGTTCATATGTGAAAGGAAACTATCATAGATTGCTTTCCCCAGAGGAGAGTGTATCTGAAGAGCAGTGTTTCTCTATTTATTTATTTATTTTTTGATGGAGTCTTGCTCTGTCACCCAGGCTGGAGTGCAGTGGCATAATCTTGGCTCACTGCAGTCTCCACCTCCTGGGTTCAAGCGATTCTCCTGTGTCAGCCTCCTGAGTAGCTGGGATTACAGGCGCATGCCACCATGCCTGGCTAATTTTTGTATTTTTAGAAGAGACGGGGTGTCACCATGTTGGTCAGGCTGGTCTCGAACTCCTGACCTCGTGATTTGCCTGCCTTGGCCTCCCAAAGTTGTTTTTTTTTTTTTTTTTTTTTTTAAGAGGTGAGGTCTCTATGTTGCCCAGGCTAGAATGCAGTGGCTGTTCACAAGCTCAGACATGGCACACTCAGGCTCACACTCCTAGCCTCAAGTGATTCTACCACTTCAGCCTCCCACGTAGCTAGGACTACAGGCTACAGGCACCTGTCACCATGCTCAGCTTACTGGTTAGCCCTCCACACCCTCCTGCTCCTCCTCCAGTGGCCCACAGTCATGCATTGGGGGGCTACCGGCTAGAGCTCTGGATGCTCAAGAAGCAGACCGAGTCCCCCCAAGGGTTGCTGAAAATGCCCTATACTCACTTACGCATCTGCTTTGACAACCAGAGTGTTACGCTTCTTTGAATTTGTAGAACTACATGGACTCCACTCTAGTGAGGGGCCAGCACTAAAAGCAGTTACACAGCTTCCCGGGCAGCTCTATGATGGGTGAAAATTCCACTGGGAGTGGGGTTAGGACACTCAGAGTGGGGGTGGAGAGTACCGGGAACCAGCATTCCCCCCACTCAAAGTCTCCAGGGATTGGGCTGAGGAAGTGGACTGTTCAAAGAGTGACCACTTCGCTGTGTGACACTTGATGAGTTAGCCAGCCTCTCTGGGCCACAGCCGGTCTGTCATTCACAGGGTTGCAGGGAGGATTAAATGAGATCATCTTTACGGAGCTTATCACAATGCCATGCACATTACAAGTACTGAACACTTGTTAGCTGTCGCTCTGCCCAAGGTTAGCCAGCCCTTAAGTGTTCTGGCCAGGCTTGAACCCAGGGATGTCTGGCTCAACCGCTGAGCTCTTAACACCTCTTCGGGATCTTTTCACAGCCTTACCCTCTTCTCCCTTCCCCTGACTCTTGTCAGTCTCTGAAGCTCACAGCTAAATTGTAACAAAAGAGGAATTTGTGGCTAATGGCTCAGCAGGATTAGGAGGCAACTGCTGGGCACATCTGTGTGCATGTTGACGGATTCCAGAAAACACAATTATCAGCTCAGCTCACCTTGGTGTTCATGGTGGGGACTGGGGTAGTGAGGAGCGCTTCACTTGGAGGATTGGCTGTGGGGCAACTTCGATGGAGGACTTCCAGGGATCCCCACACCCTTGTGCTATGTGTCTTTCAAAAACACCAAGTTTATCCTGCTTCAGGCAGCAGAGATAGAAAGAAAAGAAAAAATGATCACAACGTGTAGGAATGAGGTTTGTTTTTTCCAGACACTGCTATTTCCTGAGGCTATTCTATGCCCTTTTTATTTGAATCTCAAAGGTCAAAAGATTTTTTTTTTTTTAAGCTAAGGTGGATGCAGGAGAAATCTAGCTATGAGAACGTGCGTGCAGGTTTCAAGGCAGCCCACGACGTGAGCAGCCTGACAACTTGGTCCCTGCGAGAGGAGGTTGGTGTGGGGGTGATGTGGCGGGGGCTGGATACAGACAGAGACCAGGAGAGAAACGGAAAGAGAAAGAGACAGAGAGAAAGAAACAGAACCACATAGAAACACACACACACACACACACACACACACACAGAGAGAGAGAGAGAGAGAGAGAGAGAGAGAGAGAGAGAGAGAGGAGAGAGAGAGAGAGAAATAGACCACATGAAAAGAGAATAGGAGAAGAGAAACACACAGAGAGAGGCAGAGATGGAACTATAAGAGACAGAGACAGAAAGAAAAAGAGACAGAGAATCAGGAGAGAATGGCCGTAAGAGGCAGGACCTCAGGTCTTCTGAGACTTAACCAAAGGCACTGCCCACAGCGTGGCCTTCTCTGTTGACTTCATTCATTCAAGAAATATTTAAGACTGCTAGGCTTGAGTGGCAATGAAGGCCTCCATGCCACAAACATTTTCTACATGCCAGGTACGGTGCGAAGCATTTTACTGTATTATCTTCTTTCGTTCTCACTAGTAACTATATAGCCTAGTTATCATTATTATACTCCATTTTACAGACTGGGAGACTCACACCTCTGGCCAATGTCCCAGGGGTATTCGGTGATGGAGCCAGGCCTGCGGGCCGAGATCGCCCACGGTGCCGTTAGGCCATCCCCAACACTATTGCTCTGCTCTTCTGCTTCCTTTTTTTTTTTTTTTTTTTTTTTTCTGAGACAGAGTCTCACTCTGTCACTCACACTGGAGTGCAACGGTGTGATCTCGGCTCCCTGCAACCTCTGCCTCCCACGTTCAATCGATTCTCCTGCCTCAGCCTCCCAAGTAGTTGGGATTACAGCAGGCACTCACTACATGCCCAGCTAACTTTTTTTTAATTTTTAGTAGAGATGGCATTTTGCCATGTTGGCCAGGCTGGTCTCAAACTCCTCACCTCAGGTGATCCACCCGTCTTGGTTCCCAAAGTGCTGGGATTACAGGCATGAGCCATAGCGCCCAGCCCCCACTATTGCTCTTCTAAATGAGATAGAAAGTGAGGGAGGCTCAGCGGGTAGGGAAGGAGCATCTGCTTCAGGAATTCTTCTTGTAGGCAGGGAGATCACAGGGAGCTGAATTAAAGCAGTAAGAAGGCTGTTCCGCATAAACGTAGGGTTTTTAGCACAGCGGAGGAACGGGCAGAATTGACAGGGAACAATAAATCATCCCCCAAAAAGCACAAGGATTAGAAGGGTTCAAAAATTCACAAACCGATGGCAATGAGAACATCAGGGGCGAGGAGTGACAGGGTCTTGGGAATTTGCTTCTTTTTTAAAGAAGGCGCTGACTCACCACGTCAGGTTGCTCTGCTGTGAGCACCGCTGGCTGGGTGTGTCGAGTCCCCTAGAACAGGGGTTTTTCGTCTGAGGATGTGGGTGGACTCCGGTTTGTTGGGAGGCTCCTGAGTTTGGATTCCCTGGAAGCAGACCCTGAGTCAAGGATTCCTCTAGAAGTGGTTCATTTGGAGGTGATACCAGGATGCACCAGAAAAGGAACAGAGAGGTGAGGCTGGGAAAGGAAGAAGACCAGGAGAAGGCGTGTTATTGAGTGCTGTGAACAACGAGGTCCTGGTCTCCCTGGAAACCCTGGGGACGGCGCAGAGCGTGCTTCAGAGGTGACCCTCCCAAGGGAAGGGGGAGCTGTGTGTTTACCCCCCAACCGCATCCCTCTTCAGCCAACGTCCGCTCCCAGCTCTATCTCTCTGGCACTTCCAGATGCCTTAGGAGCCACCAACATAGAGTATGTGATTCTTATCTGTGGGTCTCGAATCCTTAGGTTCTCAGACTTATTGTTAGAGGAAGGAAAATTGTACATGACATTAATATAATTTTCCAGATGACGTATACGTGTTTTGTGAGTATGACCAAATTCTTTTTTTTTTTTTTTTTTTTTGAGACAGAGTCTCACTCTGTTGCCCAGGCTGGCGTGTAGTGGTGGGATCTCAGCTCACTGCAACCTCTGCCTCCCGGGTTCAAGCGATTCTCCTGCCTCAGCCTCCCGAGTAACTGGAACTATAAGCACCTGCCACCACACCCAGCTAATTTTTTTTTTTTTTTTTTGACCAGGATGGTCTCGATCTCTTAACCTTGTAATCTGCCTGCCTTGGCCTCCCAAAGTGCTAGGATTACGGGAGTTGAGCCACCACACCCAGCCACTCTGACTGAATTCTTTTTTTTTTTTTTTGAGACGGAGTTTCGCTCTTGTTACCCAGGCTGGAGTGCAATGGCGCGATCTCGGCTCACCGCCACCTCCGTCTCCTGGGTTCAGGCAATTCTCCTGCCTCAGCCTCCTGAGTAGCTGGGATTACAGGCACGCGCCACCATGCCCAGCCAATTTTTTGTATTTTTAGGAGAGACGGGGTTTCACCATGTTGACCAGGTTGGTCTCGATCTCTCGACCTTGTGATCCACCCACCTCGGCCTCCCAAAGTGCTGGGATTACAGGCTTGAGCCACCGCGCCCGGCTTTCTGACTGAATTCTTAATAGCTTTCGGTATATGTGAAGTTGGGGTGGGAAGACAGGATGTATTTTCTTTTTCTTTTTTTGGGGGGACAAGGTCTTGCTCTGTTGCTCGGGCTGGAGAACAGCGGCACGATCATGGCTTGCTGTAGCACTGACCTCCTGGGCTCAGGTGATCTCCTGCCTCAGCAAACTCCCGACCTCAGATGGTTTGAAAACTTGGCCTCCCAAAGTGCTAGGATTACTGGCATGAGCCGTCGCACCTGGTCCTGAACAGATTTTTAAGTGTGCAGCAAGTACCGTAGAATTATTTGATCTTCTGCATTGTTTTTATGTAAGAAGGATGTGGTGGCAGGGTTCTAGAGAAAATGCAGGATCCTCGTTAAATTTGAATTTCAGATAAACAACGCTTTTTTTTTTTTTTTGGTATAAATATGTCCCAAATATTACACTTTCCCATTGGCCCAACTTGGCTCATGTGACCATCTTTCCACTAATCATGGAGCCTCTGATTGGCCAGACCACGGTCAGGTTTCCCAGAGTCAGAACTTTATTATTAATACTACAGATTTATTTGATTTTCAAATTTAATTGGGTGTCTTGCATTTTTATTTCGTACATTTGGTAACCTTACGTGGAAGAAAGCCAGATGGGTGGGGGTGGGATAATTCCTGAGTTTGGGGAAGGAGAGAGATGTGAGTAGATTTCCAGGAATGTTGAGACTCGTGGGGACAGAAATGGGTACAGAGGATTTTAAAGAAGTTTTTCCGTGTGACGTGCCTGGTAATATACGTCCCACTCAGTCCCTTCTAGAGAACATCAGTACAAGTTAGAGTCCTTGAAAGTCTTCTGTGTGGTCCTCTGGTTGGGGGCAGCCTTGTATGAGCCCTGGTTCCCAGGCCACCCCATTTTTGATCCATAACATGCAGCCTGGGCAAGGATGAGTAACCGTGATGCTGGTTTCTTTTACTGCCAAGAATGAAGGGCAGCCTGCTGATTCTCCAAGTCACATTTTGTTTTACCGGAAAGAATCCATTTCATCAGACATCTTTGTCCAAAGAAAGGAACCGTTGTGAGGAAACCGAAGTGTGATTCAGTGTCTGTAGGATTCTCAAGGCCTTCCTGAAGAATCTCAGGCTGAGGATGCCATCTGGTGGTTTAAAGGGACCCAGCTTTCCAGTGACACTGGCCCTGCTTTGGGCTTCTCTGTTGGCTGATAGTCATTTCTTCACCAAATGTTTGAGGGCCTGCTCTGTGCTGGGCACCGTGACAGCACCACCACCAAGAGTATGAATGACCTAGTTTTAGAATAGTGCGCATACCTTGTTCCATTGGGCTTTGCTTTATTGCACTTTGCAGATACTGAGGTTTTTTTTTTTTTTTTTGAGACGGAGTCTCGCTCTGTCACCCAGGCTGGAGTGCAGTGGTGTGATCTCGGCTCACTGCAACCTCCGCCTCCTGGGTTCAAGCGATTCTTCTGCTTCAGCCTCCCCAGTAGCTGGGATTACAGGCACGTGCCACCACGCCCGGCTAATTTTTTGTATTTTTTGTAGAGACGGGGTTTTAGTGTGTTAGCCAGGATGGTCTTGATCTCCCGACCTCGTGGTCTGCCTGCCTGGGCCTCCCAAAGTGCTGGGATTACAGGTGTGAGCCACAGCTCCCAGCCTTAATACTGAGTTTTTTTTTTTTTTTTTTTTTTTTTTTTTTTTTTTTTTTTAACAGATGGAAGGTTTGAAGCAACCCTGCATGGAACAAGTCTTCTGGCGCCAATTTCCCAACAGCATGTGCTCACTTTATGTCTCTGTGTCATGTTTTGTGAATTCTCATGGTATTTTAGCTTTTTAATTATTATTATGTCTATTACAGTGATCTGTGTCATGTTTTGTTAATTCTCACAGTATTTTAGCTTTTTAATTATTATTATGTCTATTACAGTGATCTGTGTCATGTTTTGTTAATTCTCACAGTATTTTAGCTTTTTAATTATTATTATGTCTATTACAGTGATCTGTGTCATGTTTTGTTAATTCTCACAGTATTTTAGCTTTTTAATTATTATTATGTCTATTTTAGCTTTTTAATTATTATTATGTCTATTATTACAGTGATCTGTGTCATGTTTTGTTAATTCTCACAGTATTTTAGCTTTTTAATTATTATTATGTCTATTATAGTGATCTGTGTCATGTTTTGTTAATTCTCACAGTATTTTAGCTTTTTAATTATTATTATGTCTATTACAGTGATTTATGATGGGTAATCTTTGATGTTATTACGGTAATTGTTTTGGGGTACCATGAACTGCATGCATAGAAGATGGCAAACTTATTCCATAAATGCGCTCTGTGTTCTGACTTCTGCACAGAATGGCTATTTCCCCATCCCTCTTCCAATCTTCGGCCCTCTCTGTTCCTTAAGAAACAAAAATATTGAAGTTAGTCCCGTTAATAACCCTACAATGGCCTCTGCATGTTCAAGCGAAAGGAAGAGTTGCACCTCTCTCACTTTAAATCAAAAGGTAGAAATGATTAAGCTTAATGAAGTAGGTATGTTGGAAGCCGAGACTGGCCAATTCCTAGGCCTCTTTTGCAACTTAGCCAAGTTGTGAACGTAAAGGAAACGTTACTAGAGAAAACTGGAAGTGCCACTCCATTTGTCAACACGCAAATGAAAAGAAAGCAGAACAGGCTTACTGTTGGTACGGAGACAGTGTAAAGGTCTCGATAGAAGATCAAACCAGCCACCACCTTTCCTTAAGCTAGAGCCTAATTAAGAGCAAGGCCCTACCTCTCTTCAATTCTGCGAAGGCTGAGAGAAGTGAGGAAGCTGCAGAAGAAAATGTTGAAGCTAGCAGAGGTTGGTTCATGAGGCTGAAGGAAAAAAACTGTCTCTATAACATTGAAGTGCAAGGTGAAGTGGAAGGTGCTGATGTAGAAACTGATCAAATTATCCAGAAGATCTAGTTAAGATCACTGAGGAAGGTAGCTACACTAAATAATCGATTTTCAGTGTGGATGAAACAGCCTTCTATTTGAAGAAGATGCCTTCTAGGATTTCTGAAGCTCAGAAGTCAATGCCTGGCTTTCAAGCTTCAAAGAACAGGCTGACGCTCTTGTTAGGGGCTAATGAAGTTGGTGACTCTAAGTTGAAGCCAATGCCTATTTACTATTTCAAAAATTCCAGGGCCCTTAAAAGAATTATGCAAAATCAGGCCAGGCACAGTGGCTTACGCCTGTAATCCCAGCACTTTGGGAGGCTGAGGTGGGTGGATCACAAGGTCAGGAGTTCGACACCAGCCTGACCAACATGGTGAAACCTTATCTTTACTAAAAATACAAAAATTAGTCAGGTGTGTTGGTGTGTGCCTGCAATCCCAGCTACAGGAGGCTGAGACAGGAGAATCACTTGCACCTGGGAGGCAGAGGTTGCAGTGAGCCAGGATCATGCCATTGCACTCCAGCCTGGGTGACAGTGAGACTCCATCTCAAAAAAAAAAAAAAAAGAAAAAAAGAAAAAAAAAAAAGAAAAAGAAAAAGAAAAGAAAAAAAATTATGCAAAATCTTCTACCCTGCCTGTGCTCCATAAGTGAAGTATCAAAGGCTGTATGACAGCATACGTCTATGGCATAGTTTACTCAATATTTTAAACCCATTGTTGAGACCTACCACTCAGGAAAAGATTCTGTTCAAAATATTATTGCTCATTGACAATGAACCTGGTCACCCATGAACTTTGATGGTGATATACAAGGAGATGACTACTGTTTTCATTGCTACTGACATAAAATCCATTCTGCAGGCCATGGATCAAGGAGTAATTTTAAGTCTTATTTAAGAAATACATAAATAGTGACTCCTCTGATGGATTGGGCAAAGTAACTTGGAAACCTTCTGGAAAGAATTCACCATTCTAGGTGCCATTGATAACATCTGTGCTTCATGGGAGGAGATCAGAATATCAACCTTAAGAGTTTGGAAGAAGTGGATTCTAACCTTCATGGATGACTTTGAGGGGTTCAAGACTTCAGTGGAGAAAGTAATTCAGTTGTGGTAGAAACAGCAAGACAACTAGAATGAGAAGTGGAACCTGAAGACGTAACTGAATTGCTGTAATCTCATGATAAAACTTCCTGATGAGAAGCTTCTTCTTATAGATGTGAAAAGAAAGTGGTCTCTTGAGATGGACTCTAATCCTGGTGAAGATGCTGTGAACATTGTTAAAATGACAGCAGTGGATTTAGAACGTTACATACATTGAGCTCATAAAGCAGCAGCAGGATTTGAGAGGATCGACTGCAATTTTGAAGGAAGTTCTACTGTGGGTAAAATGCTGTCAAATAACAATCTATGCTTCAGAAAAATCTTTCATGAAAGGAAGAGTCAAACTTCACAAGTCTGTGACACATTTTACTGTTGTCTTATTTTAAGACATTTTTAGTCACCCAACCACCACCCTGATTAGACGGCAACCATCAGTATCAAGGCAAGGTCCTCCACCAGCAAAAAGATTATGACCTGCTGAAGGCTCATGATCATTAGCATTTTTAGCAATAAAGCTTTTATTTTTTTTTTTGAGATGGAGTCTTGCTCTTGTTGCCCAGGCTGGAGTGCAATGGCTCAATCTCGGCTCACTACAACCTCTTACTTCCTGGGTTCAAGCGAGTCTCCTATCTCAGCACCCACCGAGTAGTTGGGATTACAGGCGCATGCCACTACACCCAGTTAATTTTTGTATTGTTAGTAGAGACAGGGTTTCATCGTATTGCTCAGGCTGGTCTTGAACTCTTGACCTCAGTTGATCTGCCCGCCTCGGCCTCCCAAAGTGCTGAGATTACAGGCATGAGCCACGGCACCTGGCCAGCAATAAAGTATTTTTAAATTAAGGTATGTACACTGTTTTTTAGACATTATGCTATTGCACACTTTAATAGACTACAGTATGGTGCCCACATAACTTTTGTATGCACTGGAAAACCAAAAAATATGTGAGATTCACTTTATTGAGTTATCAGCTTTATTGTAGTGGTCTGGAATGGAATCTGCATGATTTCCAAGGTATACCTGTAATTTCTTAGTTCAGTGCAAATAACATATTAGACTAGGAGTATAAGAAAATAAAAGCTAGGTCTTTAAAAATTTGAGCTGGGAAATTGATGTTGAAACTGTGTTTCACTATGCCATATCATCTTTCAGTGCAAAAGATGAGTTAATGTTGAACAGTGATACAATACGGAGAGAGAAAGAGAGAGGGGGAGGGAGAGGAGAGAAGAGACGGAGAAACCGGGCAAGGGAAGTTAGTGGGGGCACAAGGTCTGAAAAGTAGGTAGAATTTTCCAGAAAATGGCATTTCTACCTTATCTGTGTTTTTAGATTTCACCTGGATGAATGGTTTTCTCGGTTTATACTTTGCAGAAGATGTAGAGCCATCGCTTCAATTTCACGATGTCCATAGCGAATTTCACGAATTCTGTTTTATGCTTCTCTCAGGTGGCATGATGTTGGCACCCCCAGAAACCCAGAAATTTCTCTTTTTGCCTTAAAATATGTTTTTTAAATTTCAGAGACGTGGGGTACTTGTACGGGTTTGTTGCATGGTTATATTGTGTCATGATGACGTCTGGGCTTCCAGGGTATCCATCACCCAAATAGTGAGCATCATACCAATTATGCCACACATAACCCATATGGTGAGCATGGTACCACTGTACCTATTGCGAACAGGTGACTTTTCATTCCTTACCCCCTTTCCACTCCCACCGTTTCTCCCTTTTGGAGTCCCCAGTACCCATTATTTCCATCTTTATGTCCATGAGTAGTCATTGTTTAGCTCCCATTGATAAGTGAGAATGTTTGGTATTTGATTTTCTGCTTTTGAGTCATTTCACTTAGAATAGTGGCCTGAGTGCCATCCATATTGCTGCAAAAGACATGATTTTATGCTTTTTAATGGCTGCATGGTATTCCGTGGGGCATACGTTGCAAAAAGACTTGATTTTATGCTTTTTAATGGCTTCGTAGTATTCTGTGAGGGGCGTATGTATCACATATTCTTTATCCAGTCATCTACGGATGGACGCTTGGGTCGATTCCACAACTTGCTATTGTGGATGGTACTGTGATAAATGTACAGGTGCACGTGTCTTTCTGATGCAATCATTTCTTTTCTTTTCTTTTCTTTTCTTTTTTTTTGAGACGGAGTTTCGCTCTTGTTACCCAGGCTGAAGCGCAATGGCGCGATCTCGGCTCACCACAACCTCCGCTTCCTGGGTTCAGACAATTCTTCTGCCTCAGCCTCCTGAGTAGCTGGGATTACAGGCACGTGCCACCATCCCCAGCTAATTTTTTTGTGTGTATTTTTAGTAGAGACGGGGTTTCATCATGTTGACCAGGATGGTCTCGATCTCTTGACCTCGTGATCCACCCGCCTCAGCCTCCCAAAGTGCTGGGATTACAGGCGTGAGCCACTGCGCCCGACGGGGCTTCACCATGTTGACCAGGATGGTCTCGCCAGTATTAGGATTCCTGAGACCCAGGGTTTTCTGCTTATCCACCTCGTCCTTCTTCATATATTGCTTTCGTCTTCAAGCTGATCACTTCCATTCTGAGATGGCTGTGGAAGTCATGACACGTCATGACGGGGTTCAGGGTAGGAAGACAGGGCATGTGTCTGTCTGCCCCCTGTGATCGGGAAGGACGATACTTTCTGAGAACAGCCCCTCTGCCCCAAGCCAATTTCTGCTGAGGCTCATTGGCGAAAAGGAGTGAAGAGGATCAACCCCAGCAGTCGGGGAGGGTTGAAAAGAAGGAGTGACAGGATTATCCCAAGGAAAACCAACCATGATCCATTGCCTGTGGCCTGGTTCATTGTTGCTCTGAACAAAATTGGGATTGTGTTACCAAAGGGAAGTGAAACAGATAACGGCTGGATACTTTTGAGTGTCTGCCCCAACGTTCCCAATGTTCTATGACAGTTACTATAAAACTTTTCTCTTTTTCGTTTCTTTTTTTTTTTTTTTTTTTGAGATGGAGTATTGCTCTGTCTCCAGGCTGGAGTGCAGTGGTGTGATCTCAGCTCACTGCAACCTCCGCCTCCTGGGTTCAAGCGATTCTCCTGCCTCAGCCTCCCAAGTAGCTGGGACTATAGGCGTCCGCCACCACGCCTGGCTAATTTTTGTATTTTTTTGGTAGAGAAGGGGGTTTCACCATGTTGGCCAGGATGGTCTCGATCTCTTGACCTTGTGATCTGCCCACCTCAGCCTCCCAAAGTGCTGGGACTACAGGTGTGAACCACTGCTCTTGGCCCTTTTTCAATTTTTTTTGAAACAGTGTCTCACTCTGTTGCCCAGGCTGGCGTGCTGTTGTGCAGCCATAGCTCACTGCAGCCTTATCCTCCTGAGCTCAAGCGACCCTGGCCAACTTTTTATCTTTCTTTTACACGGGGAAGTAGAAACCCCCTCTTGGGGAGTCCCACAATGATCCAGGAAGAAATCGCCCCCCTCCAGGGTCCCTCAACCCACTAAGCTGCTACTCATGGATGGAGTGGAGATTCAAACCCAGAGTTTCAGCTCTTAGCCACTGTTTAATCCATCCCTAACACCTCCTGGAACAGGAGCCAAAAAAGGCTGAGTTCCTTCATTCAGGACATCCCCAGGCTGAAAGAGCCTTGCTTTGTTCTGAGCACCCTGGGAGGAGGTAGCTCTGCTCTCTGAAGGCTGGCTTTGAGTCATGTCTACGCTCCCATCTGCGGGGAGCCAGACCTCCTGGGTACTGTGCCCTCATGTAGCAGCTGTGGATAAGAGACTTCGCCTATTTGCACATCAGACGCTGCCTCTGTCAAAGAAGACGGGCTTGTTTCTTTACCGACAAAAGTAAACGAGAGATTAAAGTGCATCGAACGGCTAGAAAATCTAAAAAGTATTCTAGAATTTAAAAAGTGTATTTAAAATGCAAAAAACAGCCAGGTGTGGTGGGTCACACTCGAAATCCCAACACTGTGGGAGGCTGAGGTGGGAGGATTGCATGAGTAGGGGAGTTCGAGGTTGCGCGGAGCTTGTGATTGCACCGCTGCTCTCCACCCTGGGCTACAGAACCAGCCCCTGTCTCTAAAATAAATACATAAATAAAATAAAATACGAACGAAACAAAACAAGCTGGGCTCAGTGGCTCACGTCTGTCATCCCAGCACTTTGGAAAGCCAAGGCAGGTGGGCTACTTGAGGTCAGGAGTTTGAGACCAGCCTGGTCAACATGGTGAAACCCTGTCTTTACTAAAAATGCAGAAATTAGCAGGGCATGGTGGCGGGTGCCTGTAATCCCAGCTACTGGGGAGGCTGAGGTAGGAGAATTGCTTGAACCCGGGAGGTGGAGGTTGTAGTGAGCCAAGATCGCACCACTGCACTCCAGCCTGGTCGACAGAGCGAGACTCCATCTCAAAAAAGGAAAAACCAACAAACAACCAGCAAGCAACAGCAACAAAAAAGAGCTAGCTAGCGGTCAACAAATGCCAGCAATTATTATTGTTGTCACTGTGCCATCCTGACAGGGATCGCTTTGGTCACCTTTTGGGGTCTCTTCTCTCTCCTGGCCCAGGTCTCTGTCTTGTTTGGTTTGTCAGAAGCACATCTACTAGTGAGGGGCTTTCTGATCTCAGGAGAAGCTCTGTCTCTTCACTATTATTCTAATCGTGGAGGACAGCCAGGCCTGGGACACAGGATCTGGGTTTCTGAGGCATCGGGGCACGCTCTGACCTTTCCGTCTTTATTTGTCCTTCCTTGGAATCCCTGTTCTTTTTTTTTTTTTTTTTTTTTTTGAGATGGAGACTTGCTCTGCTGCCCAGGCTGGAGTACAATGGCGCCATCTTGGCTCACTGCAACCTCCACCTCCTGGGTTCAAGTAATTCTCCTTCCGCAGCCTCCTGAGTAGCTGGGACTACAGGTGACCACTGCCATGCCTGGCTACCTTTTGTATTTATAGTAGAGATGGGGTTTCACCTTGTTGGCCGGGCTGCTCTCAAATTCCCGACCTCAGGCGATCCACCCGCCTCAGCCTCCCAAAGTGCTGGGATTATAGGCATGAGCCACCATGCCTGGCCTTTTAAAAAATATTTAATGGCCACTTAGGAATTCCAAGAAGCCCCAGCCATAAAGGGGGTCAGTGGCCATCCTCCAACTGTATCCCACAGTGCTCCCATTGAACATACTGGCCATGCCTGAAGCTCGGAGCAGGACAGGAGAGCTGGGAGAGATGCCATCTGTAGCCAGGAAGGCACAGTCACCATAGGGCAAATCAGAATCCATGCAATCCTAGGTGGTCTTCAAAGAAGCCAGCCAGGCGAGGTGGCCCATACCTGTAATTCCAGCACTTTGGGAGGCTGAAGTGGGTGGATCACCTGAGGTCAGGAGTTCAAGACTAGCTCGATCAATATGGTGAAACCCTATCTCTACAACAAATACAAAAATTAGCCAGGTGTGGTGGCAGGTGCCTGTAATACCAGCTACTTGGGAGGTTGAGACAGGAGAATTGCTTGAACCTGGGAGATAGAGGTTGCAGTGAGCCAAGATCACACCATTGCACTCTAGCCTGGGCAACAAGAGTGAAACTCTGTCTCAAAACAAAACAAACAAACAAATTTGAAAAAAGTTAGCTCTTTGTAGTGCCTCCAGAGATTAGGACAGTCATGGAAATTCTTGTCTCTCGAGAAGGGCTCACCTCTTTCTGGGATTTAAGTAATTTGGGTGTATTTGTGTCCCCAGATCTCTGAAGGCTTTGGGGTTTTAAAAAACTTTTTTTAAAGCATAACTAGCTTGTTCTCAGAATTGGGTGGAAGCAATGATTTCTTGAGCTTTTTGTGTTGCAACCAGAAGTCAATGTCCAATAAACAAGTTTTGAATGAATAAATACGATTAAGACCCCCTCAAGAGAGAGATGTTGATATTTTTGCTGATTTCCATTTCATAACCAATACAGTCACAAAACATCACAGCTAGTTTTTCTACTCTTTGTGTATGTGCGTGTGTGCTGAATATTTTGTGGCATTTCACGCCAGAGGAAAGACTGTAGATGGAACTGTCTTTCTTATTTCTCACCCCTTGGCCCTCTGCCCAATTGCTGGAGAACAGATTGAACTTGAAGGATTTAAGAACAGCAATTTTGGTGCCACTGCTTGGCCAAATTGTGTGCTTTTGGCTCTGTTGCTCTAATTCCCATCAACATTTTTCTTCTGTCCTTTCTTCTAGGCATCATCGGGAGAATTGGTTTGTCAAATGGATACAGGCCTGGGAGAAAACACTGACGACAAAGACATCAGTTTTGCCCTCTTCACATCACTTTCTGGAAATGCTGTAATATGCTATTTTGGATGGCTGACTTTAAATCCTATGTAATGTACAGGCAACATTTGATGATACTTGGGTATATTAAGGACAAAGAAAGTGGCCCAAAAGGCATTTTCTCTGTTCTTAAGGATAGTGGTGGATACAGCTGTAATCAAAGCCTTGTTTTATACTGTCAATTCAATTATTTTATTTTATTTATGTATTTTTTTGAGACGGAGTTTCGCTCTTGTTACCCAGGCTGGAGTTCAATGACGTGATCTCGGCTCACCGCAACCTCCGCCCCCTGGGTTCAGGCCATTCTCCTGCCTCAGCCTCCTGAGTAGCTGGGATTACAGGCACGCGCCACCATGCCCAGCTAATTTTTTGTATTTTTAGTAGAGACGGGGTTTCACCATGTTGACCAGGATGGTCTTTATTATTATTATATTTTTTTGTAGATTTAGGAAACAGTCTATGAGGCAGCAAACAATGATGAATGAATTCTCGTTCAGGAATATTGCATGAAAGCATATGTTGTCCATAGGGTCTTGCCACTCTAAATGTGTCCGAGCTTGTCTATCTTGGAAGCTAAGCAGGATCGGACCTGCTTAGTATCTTGGATGGGAGATGCCCGGGAATAGAAAAGCCTACAGGTGCTGTAGGCTTTTGAAAAAACAAAACCACACACACTTATCTTACACTGCAAATCTGTGTCTGTCATTTTAATAAATAGGCTTCCAACTTATGAAGGGTAGATCAAGAAACAGTCACAAAACTCTTAGGTTACCTACAAACCCTCGTTTAAAAAACTCGCTATCCTACAGAAAGCTGTAAGAGAAAGAAGTGGCCAGGTGCAGTGGCTTATGCCTGTAACCCCAGCACTTTGGGAGGCCGAGGCATGTGGATCACTTGAGCTCAGGAGTTCAAGATTAGCCTGGGCAACATGGTAAAACCCTATCTCTACAAAACAAACAACAACAAAACCCCCAAAAACCAACAATTGGCTGAGCTGGGGATGGTAGGTGGTGGAGTCCAGCTACTCAGGAGGCTGAGGCAGGAGAATTGCTTGAACTTAGGAGGCAGAGGTTGCAGTGAACCGAGATTTCGCCACTGAGGCAGGAGAATTGCTTGAACTTGGGAGGCAGAGGTTGCAGTGAACCGAGATTTCGCCACTGAGGCAGGAGAATTGCTTGAACTTGGGAGGCAGAGGTTGCAGTGAACCGAGATTTCGCCACTGCATTCCTGCTTGGGTGAAAGAGTGAGACCTTGTCTCAAAAAAAAAAAAAAAAAAAAAAAAAGTGCCCAGCATAGACAGTCTCTGCCCAGAGTAGAAGTGGTTTAATTAAAAATTTTTTTTTTTCTTTTTTAAAGACAGAGTCTCACTCTGTTGCCCAGGCTGGAGTGCAGTGGCACAATCTCGGCTCACTGCAACCGCCATCTCCTGGGTTCAAGCAGTTTCTTCTGCCTCAGCCTCCTGGGTAGCTGGGACGGGCTGTGTGTCACCATGCCAGGCTAATTTTTTATTTTTACTAGAGATGGGGTTTCACCATGTTGGCCAGGCTGGTCTCAAACGCCTGACCTCAGGTGATCCACCTGCCTCAGCCTCCCAAAGTGCTGGGATTACAGGCATGAGCCACCATGCCCGACCTAATCAAAACAATTTTAAGCACAATTAAAATCATTGTAATTCTATCTTTTCTCCTTGCTGACCTCACCAATGACCACTGTTTCACCATGTCATGTTCCAAAGTGTTTGGTATTAGTATACTATCAATTTCTTTCCTTCAGTTTTTTTTTTTTTTTTTTTTTTTAATTTTTTTTAGAGGAATCTTGTTGCCCAGGCTACAGTGCAATGGTGTGATCTCGGCTCACTACAACCTTGCAACCTCTGCCTCCTTGGTTTGAGCAATTCTCCTGCTTCAGCCTCCCCAGTAGCTAGAATTACAGGCTACACCTGGCTAATTTTTGTATTTTCAGTAGAGACAGGGTTTCACCATGTTGGCCAGGCCGGTCTGAAACCTAATCTCCTAATCTGCCCACCTGAGCCTCCCAAAGTGCTAGGATTGCAGGCATGAGCCACCACACCCACCTCTTTCCTTCTTAACATGCCTATTTTGCCTATTTTAAGGGTAAGCATTTATAGAAGACAAAGACAAAATTTAACCTCAACAAGACTGAAGAATGTCATTCCCTTTTGTTGAGATCTTTCATCCATTTTTTTCCCCCCGCTCTCTAATATCTCCATTTTCATCCTCTTACAATTTCTTCCTGGATAACATTTTTGGTCCCATTAGTATTACAGGTGATATAATGAATCTTGAAAGGAAAACTAAGCAGAATTTTGTCACTTGAATTTTTTGTTATTGAGCAAAGATCCAAGCTCTTAAAAACACACATTACTGCCAGGAGTGGTGGCTTATGCCTGTAATCCCAACATTTTGGGAAGCCGGAATGGGTGCATCACGAGGTCAGGAGCTTGAGACCAGCCTGGCCAAGATGGTGAAAACCTGTCTCTACTAAAAATACAAAAATTAGCTGGGCATGGTGGCGGCTGCTTGTAATCCCAGCTACTCTGGAGGCTGAGGCAGAAAATTGCTTGAACCCAGAGGTGGAGGTTGCGGTGAGCCGAGATCCTGCCACTGCACTCCAGCCTGGGCAACAGAGCAAGACTCTGTCTAAAAAAACAAAACAAAACAAAACAAAACAAAACAAAACAAAACAAAACAAAACAAAACCAACCACACACACATTGCTGATGTGGAAATATTTTTTTTCATCTCAAATATTACTGAGATGAAAACATTGAGCTGGGCTCAGTGGCTCACGCCTGTAATCGCAGCACTTTGGGAGGCGGAGGTGGAAGGATCACCTGATGTCAGGAGTTCGAGACCAGCCTGGCCAACATGGAGAAACTCCATCTCTACTAAAAACACAAAAATTAGCTGGGTGCGGTGGTGGGTGCCTGTAATCCCAGCTACTCGTGAGGCCGAGGCAAGAGAATTGCTTGAACCTGGGTGACAGAGGCTGCAGTGAGCTGAGATTGTGTCACTGCCCTCCAGCCTGGGTGACAAGGGAGACTGTGTCTCCAAAAAAAAAAAAAAAAGAAGAGAAGGCCGGGCCCGGTGGCTCACACCTGTAATCCCAGCACTTTGGGAGGCTGAGGTGGGTGGATCATGAGGTCAAGAGATCGAGACCATCCTGGTCAACATGGTGAAACCCCGTCTCTACTAAAAATACAAAAAAAAAAAAAAATTAGCTGGGCATGGTGGCACGTGCCTGTAATCCCAGCTACTCAGGAGGCTGAGGCAGGAGAATTGCCTGAACCCAGGAGGCGGAGGTTGCGGTGAGCCGAGATCGCGCCATTGCACTCCAGCCTGGGTAACAAGAGCGAAACTCCGTCTCAAAAAAAAAAAAAAAAAAAAAAAAAAAGAGAAATAACAATAGAATTCTCAGCTCCCAACTGACAGAATGAACCTCCTCTTGGCCAAGGAGGCCCCAGAGAAACTGAAGCTGAGTTTCCGGCCATGATGGAGGGGTCAGACACATCTCATTATCCCCTCGCCCTCAATAATCACCATCAGTCTTTCTAAGGGCCAAACAGAAACCAGCGCTTTCAAAAAACTCTACACTGATCATGTAGATAACTAGCTTATTTTCCCAGGTACAGAGAAAAGACAAGATGAGATGAATCATTCCTTCACCCCTCCCTGAGATTTCTGCTTCCTCCATTCTGTTTTTCTTCAAACATTCATCTTATCTTATGTAAAATGTAAATTTGTCGGGCACTAACTGAAGTCTCTCATAACTACGTAATTATTTAACCTCATTGTCCCTCCTCCCTTTTAAGGAAAATGTGGAATTACTAAACCTCTTGAGAACCTCTCCGGAAAACACAGCCACAGATGTGTCTGTGACTCACGTTTTTCCTGGGCGCACCCTCCAGCTGGTTCTATAAACCTTGATTGATTGGGACACCTGTCTCCATCACTCATTTTGGTTGTGGGGAAAAAACAATTAAGAAAAAGGAAGCAGAACTTGAAGATCTGGGAAAAATCTCAGCCTATCCGTATAGCGAAAAATGAGAAAGCTTGTTCTGAAAAGAACACCGAGGATGTGTTTACACAACCATATGGTGAAGAGATCTCTAGGCTCATGCCTGTAATCCCAGCACTTTGGGGTCTCTTGAGCCCATGAGTTCAAGATCAGCCTAGGCAACAGAGCGAGACCCTGTCCCTGTAAAAATATAAATAAATAAATAAATAAATAAATAAATAATAGATATCATGAGTAAAACTCATGGACTTCATCAGCATCTTGGGAGAACCCAGGAATGTAATGATACCAGTGAAGACGCTGCCAGTTTGAACTAAAGGGGGTGGAGAAAGCAGGACAGAATGAAAAGTAACACTCAGCCTTCTAGGAGTCTACAGGGCCAAACCACAGAGCTCAGCTGCAAATGTGTGCTAAGAATGAACCAGAAGGTGATTAAGGGATCATCAGGGGTGCCACCGCCCCACAGGTCCCGAACCAAAGTGTTTCTTTCCTCTTCTGTTTTCAAGGGCAGGGCTGTGTCTCCAGTTTCAGCCAGGACAATCCCATCCAGTGGCTCAGGGGCAGGCTGCCCTCTGAAGAAAGCTGTGTGGACAGGGCAGCTTGAGAGAGCCTAGGAGGTGATGCTGCCACCCTGGTGGGCCTTCAGGGCAGAGCATCAAACCAAAGAAGCTTATTCTCAAGTCTTGAGATCTAATGGCATTTGCCTTGCTAGGTTTTGCAGTTGCCTGAAAGCCGACACCCCTTTCCTCCTTATTTCTCCCTTTCGGTACGTCAATGTCTATCCCATCCCTGTCCCACCATCGTGTTTTGGAAGCACCTGTCTTGTGTGGGTTCATAGATTTACAGATAGAGAGCAGTTTGCCTTGAGATAAATCACACCTTGAGTCTCAGTCATACCCGATTTAAATGATACTTAAATGAGACTTTAGGTGAGTTGATGGTGTTGTAAGTTAAGACTTTGGAGGCTGTGGGAGTGGAGGTAATGTATTTTGCATACAAGAAGGACATACATTTTGGGGGCGCCAGGGGTGCAATGCTGTGGACAGCTGTGTCCCTCCAAAATTCACATGTTGAAGCTCTAACCCTCAGTGTGACTGTAGTTGGAGATAAGGCCGTTAGCAGGTAATTAAGGCTAAATAAGATCATAAGGGTTGGACCTTATTTGTTAAGACAGATCTGCCTCTCCCTTTTTCTCTCCCTCTCTGCCCCTCCTCCCTGCCTTTTCCCTTCCCTCTACTGTGTGGAGACACAGCAATAACATCATCTGTAAGTCAGGAAGAGAACTCTCACCAGGAACTGAATTGGCTTGTACCCTGATCTTGGACTTCTCAGCCTCTAGGGCTTCGAGAAATACGTTTCTGTTGTTTAGTCCGTCTCATCTGTGATGTTTTCTTGTGGCAGGCTGAGTGAAGACAGGGGGGATGGTGGAACATCTGATGATGGCAATGCCCTCAAACCCACCTTGTCCCAAACATCCCTTGAAGGTCCCAGAACCATTCCAGAGTGGGAAGTCCTGTCTTAGCGTTCAAAGTCTCAGTAGGTGTTACCCCAGCCCAATGTTTCCAGTTTTGGGCGAAACTCCTGAAGTGTCTGTAACAAAAATCCCATACACTGGACTCTTTTTTCATCTGTTTTATTAGCATCAATATATACAAAATGGAAAATGACTTAATTTCATTATTCTAGCTTAGAAAGTTTGTTTTGCTTTTTATTCTGTTTGGCAATAAAATGGAAATGAAAATTTCCCAGGAGAAAGCCTACCTTTGGGGGCGCTGAACAACTCAAACAATATCTGACCCCAAATGACCCATCATGCCTAGTCAAGGACATAGGAGGGTCATACCTTTCTGAGTTACTCTAAGGGCATTTTTGCCTGAGGGTCATGTCTCAGCCTAAAGCTACCCACATATTTGCCAAATCACTACTTCTTATACAACCCTCCTGATTATGTAGACACTTTGCTTCCTTCTGGACTGTTTGGCAGCTTTTCGAAGCTCTCAGCCTGAGGTTCTGTAGGCTCTCCAAGGGGCGAGCTTCAAAAGATCATAGTTAAAGCACATCTATGAAACTAGGTAAGAATGGCCATCAGGTGGCGATCAGAATACTTATGTTAGCTAAATAGTTCTACAGAAAAAAAAAAAAAAAAAAAAAAAAAAGCAAAAAGCTGAGCTCCAAGCTAAAGAGGATCGAGTGTGTGCATTTTTAAAGCACAGGGTGGTAGCTGACAGATACAGCTTATATGAATTAGCATGTAATACACGCCATCACATGCATTCTCTGAAGCTCACAATCTCTGTAAACGTATTTCCCCACTGTTTTAAAAACAAAGAGTGGCTTGTAGGAAGGCTCAGTCCA
The DNA here is from genome assembly GCF_048565385.1 of Saimiri boliviensis. NCBI lineage: Eukaryota > Metazoa > Chordata > Mammalia > Primates > Cebidae > Saimiri > Saimiri boliviensis. The sequence goes on along the minus strand of NC_133469.1, from coordinate 28,890,227 downwards.
TTCTCGAGTTTCTCAAGAGTGTATCCTATTCAAAAATATTTAATCCCAATGGGTTTTCATATGGATCTTATAAAAACAGACATATAAGAACCGTAATGAGATGCCTTGCACATTTTTGGCACTATTTTTTTTTTTACCTTTACATGTTACAAATACACATTCAGATATTTTAAAAAGAAAAAATAGACACCAACCTGTCTTTTCAATCACTGTACAGCGTTGAACTCATATGATCCATCTCTAGGCTAAAACAAACTTTTAAAACATGGTTACAGGTGTGGTACTACTAAGACAGAAGAACTGAGACACTTGTCTCCTGGAAAAAAAAAAAAAAAACTAAAAAACAAAAAAACCCAATGCCTTTTCTATCTCTCCAATAGCCAGTAAGAATACTTAGGATGTGGCCTGACTAGTTTTAGGGAGCAGGGTTAAAATTAAGATTTATATTTTGTAAGTCTTTATAAGAGGTAAATGTTTAGTTTTTACACAACCACAATATGTTCTAAAATGGAATATTATTAATAGTGTTTTCATCCCAGGTGACCGAGGATTGGGGTTAGAATAAGCATCAAATAAAACATACTGGGCTCTGCCTTTTATGGAAAGGCGACACTATTTGTGTTGTTATCTTTCTCTAAACATGACATTGTTCACTAATGACCTGGCACACTTCTCTGGTTCTTGCATTAAATGGGGGTGGGCTTTGGGTCCTGAAAAGTAGCCTTTAGCGATTTCTTGCCATGGACCACAAATGCATGCCTTCAGGAGTATATATGCAAGATTCTTTTCTGGAAGAAGGAAAATATTCTGGTCTTTGACCCCCAAGATCGAGGTCTAAATTCCTGCTGGCAGGGAGGGTATGCGTGTGCATAAAACCGACTTGCCCTATCTTGCTTAAGGTATTTCCAATGTAACCACCAAAACAGAGACTCCCCGCCATTCTCCCTACAGCCAGAAAGGGCTTTTCTTGTTTGAAAACCAGACTTGAATCACTTCCAGTGAGACTGGGAGGGCACCAAAGAGGAATCCACATGCCACTGAGCCTGTGTGCCTCTCCAAGCCATTGGCTGTCACCACCATGTCACCGGTCCCAGGGAGGTGACTCTGCTTCACACATAGTATTTCTTCCATGCACCTGTACCCTCCACCTTCTCTTTATTCCTGTATTTAGAAAAGAATCTTCCAAAGAGTCACACACTTATCAATTTCACTGGGTTGGGGAAAACACACCCTGATAAAACAGGAGGAATGCCTGTGTGATTAGATGTGGGGCTATGGAATCCCTTCTGGATGAAATTCCTCTCTCTGTCTTCATTGATGTTCTGGTCAGATGATGCAGGATTCCACTGGATGATTTGCTGTGATTTAAAACCCCCTGCCCCTGTTCCCTGTACCTCCCCTGTCAGCATTCACACCACCCTCCAACATCCAGACAGAGCTTCAGAGAATAGAAAAGTAGTTTCTTCTCCTAGGATCCTCCCACCCCCTGAAATCCTTGATGGCAAGTGTGTTCTGAAGATGACACCTTTTAGAAACAGTGCACTTGAGTCTCCTCTATTTCGAGGGCTGAGATATTCCAGAACCCCAGGAGAAAACAGAGCTCACTCCTGGATTTCCAAACATGGCACCTCCTTTTTCCCATCACAAATCCTTGTCACTATGTGAGTGGGGCCGCCAGAGCCTCCCAAGCCTGTGTGTTTATTACCACAGCTTGAGAGTGGCTTGTTGAACATGAGGATCAATTCTGGCACTTGTAGCTTAAATTACGTGCTCTTTCATCCTTGAAAGAGTGTCAAAGAAAAGAACATTTTATTAACCCAATTCCCTCACCCAATGATCTCCCTTACCCAATTCTTCACTGGGACTCTCAAATCTCTCATTTTCTCTGAAAAATTCCCTTTGGTCATTTATCACCTTTTTAGAGAGAAAACATTTTCTTATTTTGTCATTGTCCAGCGAGGCCAGAGGGGTAAGACAATGTTTACATAACGCCCACGCTGCCTTCAGAAGAACCTTGAGAGGGAGGGGCTCTGGGAAACCCTCCAGAAGCGGGTTAAATGGGAGGAGAGGGCACAGAATCTGTTTCAGAGCACAGCTTCCCACTTGGGTTTAAGCACCCATGCTAAATTCCAACCCAAGCTAAGCCAACAAGAAGTACCCTTTCCAACCTAATCTTGGGACTTAGATTTGTACTGAAAACACCACGGGCATGGATCCCAAAGACGCATGCAATTCGATGCAGCCTTAGCATGGCATTGCTGATGGGAGAAACTCCATCTGTTGTTTTATGTTTTTGCTGCCGCTGTTTGCCATTTTGCAAGTCTTCAGAACGGAGGCTGTCACGTGAATTTGGCTGAGGCCGCAAAACATCCAAACCCACACCTATTTCACTTTTAAATATAATAAATACAGGGAAGAAAACAGTAAACCTTCAATAAAGAGTCTAACGAAAAGACTGTCGACACTCTGGGGTTTCAATCAAATGCCACATGGTCTCTGGATGAATGTCTCGAGGAGATTGTGGTTGAGTTCACATCTGCAAGTCCCCTTCTCAAGTGTAGCTCTCTTTAGATAGAAACCTCATACTCTCTGGTTTCCTGCAAGAGAGAGAAGCAGAGATTTGTCAAACCTTTGCGTGGTAGAGTGACATACGCAGGGAGATGCAGTTCTTGGCACCTCCCTATGCCCATGGTCTTGGTCATGACCTTGCAGTGCCCTCCCTCTCTGACCCTGACTTGCTATGGCCAATGGGTTGTAAGGAAATGGTGTACAACAGCTGCTCAAAACATGCTTGTGTGTTTCTGCTTACAACCTGCCCATCTGTCATCACCATGAGCAAGGCATGCCCTGCTGGACTTCAGTCCCTGCAGGAAAATGAGCAGAACTGAGTCAGCCAACCACTAACCAGCCAGTACCAGGATTACCACCCAGCTAAGATGAGCCCAAAACACTGCCCTGGAGACTAATGAGCAAATGAATGCTTGTTGCATGAAGCCATCGAGTTTGGAGATGTTTGTTACTCAGCATATAGCTCTAGGTCACTGAGACACTTTACTAATAAGTATTCATAATATCTAGTCTCCAAAATTCTCCTTTATATCAGTCTGACCTTTTCTCATTATTTCAAACTACATAGAATGCAATATAACATATGCCCTGATCTACCATTGCCATCTGAAATGACTACAACAGTGGGTAGTTTTATTCCTTCAATATTTATGGAGTGTGAATCATGTATTCCAAGCCCCAGGGACAAGGAGCAAGGAGATAGAAGAAGTCACAGGGTCAGCCCTGGAAGTTGTCACCGTTGTAGGCTTTAATGGAGTCTCCAGCTCCTGTTTGTCTAACACAGATATACAATCACATCTATGCTTCACGGTAGATGGGAGTGTGGTGGGCAGGCTCCAAGTGGTCCCCATGATCCCCACCTCCTGGAGCTCATGCCCTTGTGTGGCCCCCTCCTTTTAAGGGTAGGTAGAGACTGTGACTTGATTCTAACCAGAATACAAAGGTGCTAGGATGTCACTTCTGTGTTTACATGACACACTATTGTGACTTGTCTCTTGCAAGATGACTCTCTCTTGCTGGCTTTGAAGAAGCCAACTGTCATGCCATCAGCTTCTCTATGGAGAGACCCACACCCAAAAAACTAAGGGTGGACCCTAGGTAACAGCCTGCAAGAAATTGAGGCCCTCATTCTAACAACCTGCAAGGAACTGAATGCTGTCAACAACCACATGAGTCCAGATGTGGATCCTTCCCTGGTTGAGCCTCAGATGAGACTGCAGCCCAGTTGCTGCCTTGTTTGTAGCCTGTGAGCCATGAAGCAGAGGGTCTAGCTAGGCAGTGCCTGGATTCCTGACTTACAGAAACTATGAGCTAACAAATGTGTGCTGTTTTAGGCCCCTAAGGTGCAGTAACATTGTTACACAACAAGAGATAACCAACACAGGAGATCAGAGGAAGTGGAGGTGAAGGAAGGTTGGCAGGACAAGAAACAAGTCAGGCTTATTCTCACAAACTTTGGGAGGTGGCTGTACATCGTTACCCAGTGCATTTGAAGGATGGTGGTTTTATAAAGTCACGACCAGCCTTTTGCTTCCTCGTATGTGTGCTGGACCTTTGCACATGCTCTCCCTTCTGTCTGGGATCGTCTTCAGCCCACAATTCGAGTTCTATCCACTTCCCATGTCTCAGTTTTACTCTCACTTTCTCAACGATGGCTTCCCCAACCCCCTTTAAATATCCCCATTATACATTCTCCTAGCACCCTATTCAATTTTTTCATAGTCCTCAAAAAGTAGAATTTGTTGTAATAGAAATATTCCTGGGCACACTGGATTGTCAGGTTCAAGGGAGGCGGAATAGCATCATGATTAAGAGTGTCAGGTTGAATTTGCATCCTCGCTTCGGGCTGTGCATCCTGGCTGTGCGCCACCTTGGCCAAATTATTCTTTTCTCTCTCTGGACCTCAATGTCTTCATCAATCCATTAGAGATAACTGTGTAGCCTACTGCAGACAGCTGCAAGGATTCAAAGAGATTATGCATTTAAAGCGCCCAGCACATGGCGTGTATTATTGTTAATAATCGTTCACCAGACTGCAAGCTCATTCATGGTGGAATCTGTGTCTGTTTGGGTTCATGACTGTCTTCCTAGCATGGGGATGTTTCATACTGCCATTGAATGAAGTGGGGAGCCCAGTGGGATGTATGGGAATGCTGCACGTTGACACCAGACCACCGGTGGTCTGCTTTCTGTGGGTCTTGGGTGCAGCCTTTACTTTCTATGGGTGTTCTGCTGACAGTAATCAGCCTCCCGGGTTCATCTTCAGCACCAATCACGTGTGAGTTCTCCCAGCAGTTACCTCTTTAGGGGTCTTTGTGGGAATAAGACAGGACCACTGGCTGTGCCTCTTGTGAGTAGTAGAAAATGAAACGTCTCATCTTATTGTTGGCGAATTCAGAGCCAAGAGGAGGGAACTGGGAAGAGATGAGAGAGACCAACTCACCCCTGTCTCATAAATGGGGTTGTCAAACTCGGTTTCCACGGTGATCTGGCTGTAGGGGTGGGAGTACATCAGAGGCAGGCGGAGGTTGGAATAGTAGCGACATCTGGAGGAGAGAAAGGAGAGAGAAGTTACTTCTCCCCGGCGAGGAGACACATTACAATATTGAACGGGAACAGTTGGTGCCACTTCCTGAGCAGCGGCACCTCTGTGAATGACAACGAGGATGTGGGCAAACAGCCTTTTGCAGGCGAGAATCCTAGTGAGGTGAAAGCAGAAATCATAATTGCTCTCAACTTGCAACTCAGGCAGCGAGAACTAAAGCCTGTGATTTCCCCTTGCTAAAGAGGGGGCGGAGCTTAATTTGTTTTCTCCTAGAAGGTCATTCAAGTCCCTCTTTATTTTATTTATTTTTTAATTTTTTAATTTTTATTTTTATTTTTTTAAAGACAGAGTTTCGCTCTTGTTACCCAGGCTGGAGTGCAATGGCGCGATCTCGGCTCACCGCAACCTCCGCCCCCTGGGTTCAGGCAATTCTCCTGCCTCAGCCTCCCGAGTAGCTGGGATTACAGGCACGTGCCACCACGCCCAGCTAATTTTTTGTATTTTTAGTAGAGACGGGGTTTCACTATGTTGACCGGGATGGTCTCGATCTCTCGACTTCGTGATCCACCCGCCTTGGTCTCCCAAAGTACTGGGATTACAGGCGTGAGCCACCGCGCCCGGCCTCAAGTCCCTCTTGAATGCGAAGGGCGAAAAGAACAATGACGAGCATTTATTGAGCACCTACTCTATGCCATATTGCCTTAGATCAGACTTCCTTGACCAGCTATTTACTTATTTATTTTGAGACAGGGTCTTGCTCTGTCACTCAGCTTGGAATGTAGTGGTGTCATCTTGGCTCATGGCCACCTCTGCTTCCTGGGCTCAAGTGATCCTCATACTTGCATGCGTCACCACACTTGGCTAATTTTTTTTTTTTTTTTTTTTTTTTGACATGGAGTCTCACTCTGTTGCCTGGCTGGAGTATAGTGGTGCAATCTCAGCTCACTGCAACCTCCACCTCCCTGGTTCAAGTGATTCTTCTGCCTCAGCTTCCCGAGTAGCTGGGATTACAGGCATATGCCAACATGCCCAGTGAAGTTTTGTATTTTCAGCAGAGACGGGATCTCACCACGTTGGCCAGGATGATCTCAATCTCCTGACCTCATGATCCAACTGCCTTGACCTCCCAAAGTGCTGGGATTACAGGCATGAGCCACTGTGCCGGGCTGCTAATTTTTTAAATTTTGATTTTATTTATTCATTTTTATTGAGACAGAGTCTCACTCTGTCGCCCAGGCTGGAGTCCAATGGCACAATCTTGGCTCACCATAACCTCCGCCTCCAGGATTCAAGTGATTCAAGTGATTGAATCTCCCTGGTTCAAGTGATTCTCCTGCCTCAGCCTCCTGAATAGCTGGGACTACAGGCATGCACCATCATGCCTGGCTAATTTTTGTATCTTTTTAGTAGAGATGGGGTTTCACCATGTTGATCAGGCTGGTCTTGAACTCTTGATCTTGCGATCTGCTCACCTGGGCCTCCCAAAGCGCCGGGATTACAGGCATGAGCCACTGCACCTGGCCGAACTACCACTTTTATTCCAGAATTCTTTCCCTCCCCCCAGCCTTCTCTTACGCACTCATCAGCTTGTAACATACTACATATTTTCTTTTTCTTTTTTTTTTTAATTGCATTTTAGGTTTTGGGGTACATGTGAAGAACATGCAAGATTGTTGCATAGGTACACACATGGCAGTGTGGTTTGCTGCCTTCTTATATACTTGGCTTGTTGTCTGTCTTTCCTTGTTGGAACCTGGACCCCATATATTTCCTTCTATTTTTTTTTTTTTTCACAAATAATGTTTCTAGAACCAGAAAACTGCCTGACACCTAGTAGGTGCTCAACAACCGTGAATGAGAAAGAATGAGTGACTATCCTAGGGCATGGTTTAATATCTTCCTTCTGCATCACATGCAAGTTTGTTTTGTTTTGTTTTGTCTTTTTTGAGATGGAGTCTCGCTCTGTCGCCCAGGCTGGAGTGCAGTGGTGCATTCTCGGCTCACGGCAACCTCTGCCTCCCAGGTTCAAGCGATTCTCCTGCCTTAGCCTCCTGAGTAGCTGAGATTACAGGCGCATACCACCACGTCCAGCTAATTTTTTTTTTTGCATTTTTAGTAGAGATGGGGTTTCACCATATCGATCAGGCTGGTCTCGAACTTCTGACCTCGTGATCCACCGGCCTCGACCTCCCAAAGTGCTGGGATTGCAGGCGTGAGCCACCGCGCCTGGCCCCAAATGCAAATTTCTATGACCCTCAACACTTGATACAACGTCTGATACACAGCAGAGTGTCAATACATACTTGAATAAATGAGTGAATGAGTGAGTGAGTGAGTGAGTGATGGAGTCATGTCTATGTCCCCCACTAAACCATAACCTCCCCGAGGTCAGGAATAGTATTTGTCTTGCTTGAAGGCTTCATAAGTGCCCAATGTAAATATTTATCCCACAGAGGTGGATCGAATCTGGCCATCTCTGGTTACACAAAGGCCACTCTGCCCAAGCTACAGGTGGAGACCCTGAGACTCAGAGGTGAACCGCCTAGTCCCTCCGAGTGCTGCTGGGCAGTCCTCTCCCCGATCAGCTCCCTACCTTGTGATGTAAATGTAGGCTCCTCCCAGCAGTAAGGAGATGATGAGGACCGGGATGAAGATAGCCAGGGCCATGTTCCCCCCTTCCAGCGACGTCTCTGCTGCCGCTTCTGCTACTGAACACAGGAGCCAGTGAGGTCCTCGCTCCCAGGTACCTGGCTCCCAGGGGAGTGCCCACCTGCCCAGTTCTCCACCCTTCGGAGATGGCTCTCCAAAGACTAAAGGAAATGGTGCCGGTCCTTTGCAAGGACCCACACTCATCCTTGGGTGGGCTGGCCATAGGAGCTACAGAGAATGACACTGTTTGAAACTCAGTTGTACCATTCTCATTTTGGAGGGGGGCTACAGTTCAGGTCTGGTTAAAGTCCAATTCACAGGAAGTCTTGGAGAAAATCCCAAATTCAGTAACTGGGAAAGCGGATTTGCTGGACATTTCATAGAGTGGAGAAGAGAAATAGGAATAGGTCTGGACCTGAGATACAGAACTGGTGGGCGAATCTGGGCTCTGTGTGTGTCCGTGAGTTGAATGGTGCTGGTGGCCAGCCACAAGGCTCCTTCCTTCCCTCCTTCCCTCCCTCCCTCCTTCCTTCCTTCCTTTGCTTCCTTCCCTCCTTCTTTCCTTCCCTCCCTCCTTCCTTCCTTCCCTCCCTCCCTCCCTCCTTCCCTCCCTCCCTCCCTCTCTCCCTCCCTCCTTCCTTCCTTCCTTCCTTCCTTCCTTCCTTCCTCTCTCTCTCTCTCTCTTTTTGTTGAGACGGAGTCTCGCTCTCTCTCTCCCAGGCTGGAGTGCAATGGCTCACTCTTGGCTCACCACAACCTCCGTCTCCCAGGTTCAAGCGATTCTCCTGCCTCAGCCTCCCGAGTGGCTGGGATTACAGGCACGCGCCACCAGGCCCAGCTAGTTTTTGTATTTTTAGTAGAGACGGGGTTTCACCATGTTGGTCAGGCTGGTCTTGAACTCCGGACCTCGTGATCCACCCGCCTCGGCCTCCCAAAGAGCTGGGATTACAGGCGTGAGCCACCATGCCCGGCTCCAGCCACAAGGTTTCTAAGGGATTCCCAGACCTGGTGCTCCCCTGTGGCGTGGGGAGCTTGTTGCACCCAGACTGACAGGCCCCTCCTAGACAGTTTGAGTCACACTCTACAGTCCAGGAGTGGGCTCTGAGCACTGGGGACAGCTCTCTGTCCTGTACACCCCAATGACACCCCAACTGTGAAGGCCTGGTTTAGATTCCCAGACGCTCCCCCTGCACATTCCTGGGCTGCTCTCTCAACCTCCCATTGTCTGTGGCAATTGCAAGAACAGTAACAGCTATTGCTTGAAGGGGGATCCCACATCCCTTCCAGAAACTTGGCCTCCAGGTTTTCTCTGCCATTCTCCAGGGTCACATCTCATAGAGCTTAGCCGTACACCAATCTATAATCCATTAACCACCATTTTATGGGGTCTGAAAAATCAATCGTAATACCCACAATAAATGCACGAGTACAAAATGGTACAGTGGCTCTCACAAGCTTTGGGCAACCCCAGCCCTTTGAGACGTTCTCATGGTTCATTGGTTGGCAAAAGGCAGAACAAGGATACTCTGAATGGAGGATAAGAGAAAGTGCCCTCTATTTGCCAAGTGGAGAGGCTAATTCATGCTCCTTCACTTGCATGTGAGCCCTGGTTCCACCTGCTTGGATTCAAGAGTCATCTGTTCCAAGGAACAGCCACTAGTGAAATGTAATTTACATAGCTCCAGATTCTACGTGAACTCATTATTGTCAGAAAGCTAAAGATGGCTCCAGGAATAATGAACACTGCTTGATTGGGTAAAAACATTAAAAAATAAAACAATATATTACAGTATATAATTAAAAATATATACACTATAATATACTGTCTATTTACACATATACAGTAAATAGACAGTAATATTTACAGCATCTATCTTACGTCACAGCCCAGGTGAGTGGTTTCGGACCAAATTCAATACTGGTGACATAGAACGCTGGACATTTTACACATGGGAGGGGTTGGGAAGCAAAGGAACCACAAAATGAAAACAAAACCAAAATAAAATCCCGGATAGATTTTAGCATCTGCTCCTCATAAATAAGCCTCACTTGGGAATCTCTAATACAAGCACAGCTGAAGTAAGGAGAGAGGGGTGAAGGGGTGGGTAAGTTGGGGGGAAAAAGACTCAGGAAATTGGACCATCGAACACTTCTGGGGCGAACTGCTCCCTCTGGAGACCAGGAGGATTCTCAGCATAGAAGGTGGCACGTCGCTAGATTTAGTTCTCGAATGGCATCGTGGCAAGTTTCACAATGTGGTTATGCCTTTCTCAGGCTTATGGGCTCCAAGCTTTCCTTCTCTTTTGCTGTCAAATCCCTTTCGGGTTATAGTTAGGATCCTCCCTTGCAAATCCCATACTTTTTTCCCTTACAGTATTATTTTAAAATTATCTATGGCAGTGTGAAGGCAGAATTTATTTATTTTTTTAAGCATCTACATAAAGATATTCAAAGACCTGGCCTTGTTTTGTGCTATTAGTTTGATTTATTGAACTTTTTTTTTTCTTTTCATTCTGGAACTCACCTTCTAAAGCATGTTCAAAACTGTCTTGATTAACTGAAAGAGAAATCAGGAAGCATTGGTCAATGTAAAGTGAATTCACTTCATTTGCATGAAATGAGGCCAAAAAATTAGATGCAAAAGCCCATGCCATGCTTTGCTGATGGTAGTGTTATGTTCTTACTTAGCTTGGGCCGCTACAATCAGTGAACGTGGCTGGACTATTCACTTCCTAAGTTCCCAAGAGAAGATGAGATAGGTAAGACCCAAGATGAACCACAGTGATGGGGAACAATTACTGAACGCGCACCGCGTGTCCAAACTTCTGCCAGGAACCCTGTATACATTTGCTTACTTAGCCCTCACAGTGGTCTTGTTAGGTCAATGCTATTTTCACCCCCATTTTACAGATGAGCAAACAGAGGTTCAGAGAAGTGAAGTGACTTCTCTGACATGACACAGCTTCTCAGTGATGGAGGCAGGATTTAAATCAGGGCTGCTCAATGCCTCTGGTTTCTGCTCTCAATTATGTGGTGAGGGTCTTTTCATCATTTCCTTGTGGGGTAAAACACAACGGAGTGTGAGGCTCAAGACCTTCATTCAAAATCCAGCCAGAGGTGGAACCGTTTTCCCATGTTGACGTGTTTATCTGTGTAAACCTTTCTCATCTCATTTTAATTCCCTTTTTATTTGACGAGGCTTTGTGTCCCATGTGAAACTATTTTTAGTCATTTATGTTTTCTGTAAAACCTCTCTGGAAGTTCAAGATGGCGGGGAGTGGTGCCCACCTTCGCCATCCATCATCATGGTAGCTAAGCACAAAAATATACCAACTAGGATGGATGTTTATTCCAGGAATGCAAAATCCCACCATGAGGGACTTCAATGAAAAAACTGCAGCGTTAGGGGATAGGAGGGAGTGGCCGCCAAAGGTTTAGCTGTCCCTGTCTCCCCAATCCCAAGACATTCTAATGCATGCCTTGGTTAAAATCACTCTCTAGTTTGTGCCATCATCACACCATGACAACAAAACCAGCTGGAAAGCTAGTGGGCTGGCTAAAGTGCAGACATCTCTGCGGCTTTGGCATCAAGAAAATGGAAAGATTGAAGCAGATGGTCCCGTCCAAGATGTGAGTCGCATTCTGGTGGGAGTGTGTGAGTGTCCTGGAATCTTATAACTGGGAGGAGGCATTGAATCATGTGTCCCTTGCAGCCCTGTGCTCATAGACCCCGGGGCGGGGAGGGGGAGGGCATATGAAATGCAGATTCCTGGGCCATTCCTGGGACTTGGCCAGGTCGGTGTCCTCAGAAGCGGACTTCTGCAGGTCTCACCAATTCCCCAGCTGTTCTGATGCATCCGGTGGGCCGTCTGACTCTTCTTCAGACACTCTGATGTGGACTCGCCCAGTTATTTCCCAAAACGGGTCAGAGAGGGAGGGCGTCTCAATCAAGGTCACATAGGGGGTCAACAGCAGAACCGGGCTGCAGCTTGGGGCCTCCAGGTCCCAGCTAGGTGGCCTCACATTGACACTGATTTCCTTCCCCTGCTGCAGGCCACAATGTCATGCCTCCGAGATTCTTTTCGGAAGAGGAAGTGATTTATCGTTTCCTTACAGAGACGGTGGTGGGACAGATCTCAGGAGTGGCCATGGAGAAGGAAGAACGCTGCAGGGGTCTCCCGAGAGCCTTTCCTCCCAGCAATTCCATCACCGTTGTGAGAGAGCGCAGTGAGCTGATTCACCTTGTGGGGCTTCTAGGAACACTAGCCCACAGAAAAGAGAGGTTTCGGGGATCATGTGCCAAAGGGAGCCTCTTTTTATCATTTTTTTTTTTTTTTTGAGACTGAGTCTTGCTCTGTCACCCACGCTGGAGTACAGTGGTGCCATCTTGGCTCACTGCAACCTCCGCCTCCCGGGTTAAAACGATTCTCCTACTTGAGCCTCCAAATAGCTGGGATAACAGGTGTGCACCACCACACCCAGCTACATTTTTGCCTATTCCGATGGTAGTTTTATTTTCCTATCAGTTTGGCAGCATTTAAAAACAATGGAAAACATACGGTGCTGGAGAGGATGTGGAGGAATGGACATTATCACACATGGCTGGTGAGCGTGGATTGCTCCAGTTGTGGAAACGATTTGGCGACATCCAGGATGACTTGAGATCCACAGATCTTTGCCTGCACTATGAATCCTGCTTTGATGAATTTGTCCTGCAGGATGAAATGTGCCAGCATCCAAGGATTCATGGGGAAGATTTTTTTTTTTTTTTTTTTTTTTTTTTTTTTTTTTTTTTTTTTTCAAAACAAAACAAAAAAACCAGGAGAGAACGGGTGTCTTCATCCACAGAGGAATGGCTGAATGCACTGGAGAACAGGTAAAGCATGGAATGACGGGTGGCAATTTAAAAAATAAGATGGTGCTACATTTGTAAACAGGAAAACACAGAGTACAGCATGATGTGACCACCCCCCCCCCCTTTTTTTGAGACAGGTTCTTGCTCTGTCTCCTGGCTGGAGTGCAGTGGTGTAATCATGGCTCACTGCAGCCTCAACCTCCTGGGCTCAAGGCATACTCCTGCCTCAACTTCCCAAGTAGTTGGGACTACAGGAGCGTGTCACCATGCCCAGCTCATTTTCTGGATGTTTTTGTAGAGATTAGGCCTCACTTTTTTGCCTAGGCTGCTCTCGAAGTCCTGGGCTCAAGTGATCTTCCCACCTCGGCCTCCCAAAGTGCTGGGATTGCAGGTGTAACAGGTGGAAGCCACTATACCCAGATTTATGTTTTTTTTTTTTTTTGTAAAAGAAAAACAAACATCCCCCTCTCTTTCCAAGTATATCTGTTTGTATAAGCCTAGGGGAAGGGGTGACACTGGAAGTTCAGCAGATGAGCATTGGCTTCCAGAGAAGAAAGGGATGGAGGAAGAGGGGGAGACTCTGCTCCTTTCATTTGCAACTCTGATTTCTTCTACTTGTTCCATGAGATACCTTTGCAATTAATCCAAGAAGAATTTAAAAAGCCACTACGCCAGATAAAATCACATAGTGCCGGCCAAAGTAGCTCTTTTCATGGTTTTCTTATTTAGGTTTCTTAAAAAAATTTTTTTAAAAAAATTTTTAACATGAACAATGGAAGCGCTGTGGTTTGTACGGGTTTCTTAAAAAACAAATCCTGCTAATTTTTCTCCCCTGCAGAAAACTCATCAACAATGTCAGATTAATTTCTATTAATGTCCATGTGACAGAGGGTTTACAGGGGTTCTTTTCTCAGGAACTTCCCAGCGCTTAAACTCTACAAAGCGGGTTTCCTGCGCTATCAAAAATAAATTCAGGCTGGGTACGGCGGCTCACACCTGTCATCCTAGCACTTTGGGAGGCTGAGGTGGGCTGATTCTTTGAGCTCAGGAGTTCAAGACCAGCCTGAGCAACATGACAAAACCCCATCTCTATTAAAAATAAATAAATAAAATAAATTCAAACACAGGGCTGGACTTAGTGAAAATTATGGGGGAATGAGGGAAGGCAGCTGTTTTGAATGCTAATTGTGGCTTTCTTACTGTTTGCTGCTCTTCAAAAGGACCCCTTGTTCTCTTAGCAAGAACTGCTTATGTAAGTCACTGTCATTCATGTGACGAGCCCCTGCGTGATACCTGGTAAGATTAAATTGCATTCCTTATGCTAGTGTTTCTCATACTTGGTTGATGATACAATTCACCTGTGTGGTTAGTTAAATGGGTCCCTGGGTCCTGCTTTAGACTCAGCGAGTCAGAATCTCCGTGGAAAGGGCTCAGGACTCTGTTTATGTTTGCACCAAATGTTTGGCAATCACGGCCTTCAATGGTTCTCAAACTCCAGTGCATTTGAGAGCTTGTTAGAAGGTTTATCCCAGGCCCACCTCTCAATGATTCTAATTTGGGAAATCTGGGGTAGATTCTGGTATGTGTGAAGACGCTTAGCTTTCCATACTGTGGTGATCGGCTGGTTGGGGTCTTTTTTAATAGCCCTGAAGGCAGGACATTCACAGTCATGAGATGTGGATTCAGGTCCTAGCATTGTCTTATACTAGCTGTGTGGCTTTGGGAAAGTCACTCACGTCTCTGAGCTTCTCCTTTTACATCTGTTAAACAGGTCAGATGGCTCACCTATCTTAGACAGTGGTCATATGACCTAAATGAGGTGATTCAGGGGAATTTTTTCCTTTTTTTAGGTGGTAAAATTCATATAACATAACATCAACCATTTTTAAAGCATTACAACTCAGTGGCATTTAGCTCATTCACAACGTGATGCAGCCATGATCACTGTCTAGTTCTAAAACATGTTCATCATCTGCAAAACAAGCCCCATACACATTAAGCTGCTCCCAGGCAGCCACGACTCTGCTTTCTGTCTCTATGGATTTACCTATTCTAGATGTTTCCTATGAACGGCACCCTAAAACGTGTGACCTTTTGGCTCTGGCTTCCTTCACATAGCCTGATGTTTTTGAGATTCAGCCATGTTGTGGCATGTATCAGTACTTCGTTCTTTTTTTCTGGCTTAAGAATATTCTTAATAATATTCTTTTGAGCATGCCACACTTTTGTTTATCAGTTGATGGGCATCAGTTGATGGGCATTTGGGTTGTTTCCATCTTGTGAATATTGTGAATAATGCTGCTATGCACATGCTTGGACAGTGTTTGTCTGAATACCTGTTTTCACTTCTTTTGGAAATACACTTAGGAGTGGGCAAACTAGCTGGCCAAGTAGTTTTAAGCCTCAGAAATGGGGTGCATGCATAAGGCACTTGGGGATCCACTGAAGTTATGGGTTCTCAAGTAGAGAGAGAACACGTCATGCTTCCGTTTCGCAAACTCAGCGTGTTTTGCCTGATTCTCAAAGGGGCATAAAGGTTAAGATCCACTGGCTTAAAGCACTGAACGTATTTCTATTACTATTACTGATGGTGCACTTCAAAGGTCCAGATAAACGAATCCAAATTTTACTTAGTGTGCTACAACTTAGTTTTAGTGATGCGTGTTCAATTGACTGTAAGGTGCAACTTTCTCACTTCGCCATGTGGGAGATGGGGGCGAGGCTTAAAGCCATAGTGTGTAATAGTAGCTGCCACCAGGTGGCGGTCACGATTCCCCGTGTGCACAAATGTGGGCCATAAGGGTATCAGCGTCTGCAGAATGCCAGGCAGCGCCCTGGGGGACCACCCCGTGCGTAGTCGGGGAGCACTCCTGACCCATGGGAACTACGTGGTTGTGAGAAGGCGGTGCAGGAGGTGGGAAACAATTAAGCCATGTTCTCTAAGCAGGGGTCCAAAGCAGGCTGAGATCGGCCCCGGTAATCCCAGCACTTTGGGAGGCCGAGGTAGGAGGATCGGTTGAAGCCAGGAGTAGAGACCAGCCTGGGCAACATAGCGAGACTCCTATCTCTACAAAAATAAAAATAACTTAGCTAGGCATGGTGGCATGCACTTGTGGTCCCAGCTGCTCGGGAGGCTGAAGTGGCAGGATCGCTTGAGCCCAGGAGGTTGAGGCTGCAGTGAGCCATGATCACGCCACCGCACTCCGGCCTGAGCATCACAGCAAGACCCTGTCTCCAAACAAACAAACGAACCAACAAAAACAAACAAACAAAGAAACAAACAAAAACCAGGCTGGCTCACAAGGCTGGGACCAGGGCAAGGGGAGAGGCGTCTGGGGCGAGACGTGTACGGAGACTCTTTTTTGAGGCTGATCTATGGGACCCTTGGTCACCTCCTTACATTTTAACCTCAGGCACCTCTCTGGCTTCAACCTCGTCCCAGCCCTGTGTCAATGTAACTGCAAAGCCCTAGTATCAAAGACTTTAGTTCGTTGTGGATGTTCCTAACGAATTTTGCAACCCTGAGGCTTTAATGGGACAGGAGCTATGTATGTATGTATATATATATGTAGACATACACATGTGTGTATGTAAATGTATATATATTTGAGTACAGAATGACATTCGACAGGAGCAATATTGAGTGGAAAAACAGGATGTTGAAGACTTGGAGTAAGAAATGATCTTAGAGCTCGGTGTGGCAGCTCACACCTGCAATCCCAGCTACTCAGAGGCACAGGAGGGAGGACCGCTTGAGGTCAGGAGTTCTAGGCCAGCCTGGGCAACATAGCAAGACCCTGTCTTTACAAAAAAAATGTAGTAATAATTTAGAAAATCAAAAGTACCAGACTTTGAAGGTGGGGTAGTTTTAAATACACTGGAGCCAGTTTATTTTGCTTGTGCTTTCTTTGTTTGTTTGAGACAGAGTCTCTCTGTCACCCAGAGGTTGCCTCACTGTAACCTCTGTCTCCTGTGCTCGAGTGACCCTTCCAACTTAGTCTCCCAAGTAGCTGGGACTGCAGGCACACACCACCACGTATGGTTAATTTTTGAATTTTTTTTTTTTTGTAGGGACAGGGTTTCACCATGTTACCCAGGCTGGTCTCAAACTCTTGGGCTCAAGTGATCCACCCACCTCAGCTTCCCAAAATGCTGGGATTACAGGTATGAGCCACTGGGCCTGGTTTGCTTCTATTTTCATAATTGTGATATATGATAAAAAGCTTAGATAGGTTTTTCTTTTTGAGATAGAATCTCGCTGTGTCACCCAGGCTGGAGTGCAATGGCACCACCTTGGCTTATGGCAATCTCCGCCTTTTGGGCTCCAGTGATTCTCCTGCCTCAGACTTCCAAGTAGCTGGGACTTCTGGCCAGCACCACCACATCAAGCTAATTTTTTTTTTTTTTTTTTTTTTTTGTATTTTTAGTAGAGACAGGGTTTCACCATGTTGGCCAGGCTGGTCTTGAACTCCTGACCTCAAGTGATCCATCTGCCTCAGCTTCCCAAAGTGTTGGGATTACAGGCATGAGCCATTGCGGCTGGCCAGAAGATCCTTTAGTAAGTAAAAGTAAAAATGCTAAGCTGGAAGACCTTGTGTCATAGTATAAGTGGCAGCATTTTTTTTTTCTTTTTTAGTGGTGCATAAAGTAACGGTGATATCTTAGGTTTTAATGAAGTACAGTAGCTCAGCTTTTTATTATTTTAAAATTTAATAATTTAATTTTTTTGAGATAGAGTCGTGCTCTGTCCAGGCTGGAGTGCAGTGGTATGATCATGGCTCACTGCAACCTTGACCTCCGAGGCTCAGGCGATCCTCCCATCTCAGCCTCCCAAGTAGCTGGGACTACAGGTGTGTACCTCCATGCTCAACTAATTGTTTTTTTGTAGAGATGGGGGGGGGGGTCTCCCTGTGTGGTCTAGGCTGGCCTTGAATTCCTAGTCCAGCTTTTTAGAGCGAGTTTGTAACTCCTGTGAGCCAATCCTGACATCTCCGGGCCCTGGGGACCCTGTGTGGTGAGTAGGGTTCTTTACCTTTGCACACAGGCAGGGGCCCGTTCCAGTGGGACGGCTGCCCCAGGATGCAGCGGATGGTCACTTCGCCCATGAGCTCGAAGCCTTCGTAGCACATGAAGGTGAGGGACTCTCCTGGCAGGTAGAGTCGCTTGTACAGGATCTGGTATCCGTTTTCAGGCAGCCCTGGGTTGTCACATGCCAGGGACTCCTCCGCTGAAATGCAAGCCAGAAGGGGCTCTGATGAGACGATGCAAATCTTTGGGGAGTCCTGCTCAGCACCTGTGTGATCTAGCTTTGGTCAGCCTCTCCAGCTTCCTCCCTCTGCACCCCCACCGTGCATCAGACTGTTTTCTACTTCTCAAGCTCTGCTTTCTGTCTTCCACTCTGGGCACAGATTACATATAGGCATGAGAGAAGGAAGTTGGCTGTGGAAGCAAGGTTCAAATACGAGTTCTGTTACTTATTAGCTGTGTGATTGCCAGCAAACGGCATAACCTTTGTGATCCTTTGTTTCCTCCCTAGCATAATGACAATCAAAGTGGTATCTATCTCTGTTTTTATTTTTTGAGATAGAGGCTTGCTCTGTCACCAGGCTGGAGTGCAGTGGCATGATCTTGGCTCACTGCAACCTCTGCCTCCTGGGTTCAAGCAATTCTCCTGCCTCAGCCTCCCGAGTAGCTGGGATTGCAAGCGTATGCCACCATACCCAGCTAATTTTTGTATTTATAGTAGAGACAAGGGGTTTCATCGTGTTAGCCAGGATGGTCTTGATCTCTTGACCTCGTGATCCACCTGCCTCAGTCTCCCAAAGTGCTGGGGTGACAGGTGTGAGCCACCGTACCCAGCCAGTGGTATCTATCTCATAGGAATTTGGAGGACTAAAATAGATAAATAAGAAAATGCTTAGGATGTTTCTGGCATGTCATGGGTGCTTAGTAAATGATGGAGGGTGGTGTTGGTGTTTAATTATGAAATCTTGCTTTTCACCTGACACCTAACCTGCGCATCGTGGTGACTAGATCTTATCTTTCAACACTTGGTCTTCATTTCTCCTTCTCCAGGAAGCCTTCCTTGATGCCTTCTACCAGCAACGGAATCATCAGTCCTCTTAGTTTTTCCGCTGTTCAGCACTGCATTGTACTGAATTATTTATCTATTTCCCTCACTGGAGATGAGCCTGTTTAAAGACGCTTATCCTCAGGGCCTGGGATTCAGTAGGAATGCAGCAAAAGGATCCAATGATTAAAAATCAGTCCACAGTGCCATCTGGCGGCTGCTCTCTTCAGCTGCCAACACGAGGCCCCGGTAGCCTAAGACGCACACTGGAGTGCAGTGTGCCACCGTGGCTCACTGTCGCCATGACCTCCCAGGGTCAAGCAATTCTCCTGCTTAAGCCTCCTGAGTAGCTGGGACTACAGGGGCGTCCCACCACACTTGGGTTTTTTTTTTTTTTTTTTTTTTTTTTTTTTGAGATGGAGTCTTACTTTGTCACCCAGGCTGGAGTGCAATGGTGCAATCTGCCACCTCGGCCTCCCGGGTTCAAGCAATTCTCCTGCCTCAGACTCCCTAGTAGCTGGGACTATAGGTGCCCACTACCACACCCAGCTAGTTTTTTTTTGTATTTTTAATAGAGACGGGGTTTCACCATGTTAGCCAAGATGGTCTCCATCTCCTGACCTCGTGATCTGCCCACCTCAGCCTCCCAAAGTGCTGGGATTACAGGCGTGAGCCATTGTGTTCAGCCTCAGCTTTTTTTTTTTTTTTTTTTTTTTAAAGTAGGGACAGGGTCTTGCTATGCTTCCCAGGCTGGTCTCAAACTCCTGGGTTCAAGCAATCCTCTTGCCTCAGCCTCCCAAGGTGTGGGATCACGGCTTTTATCGGAGAGTTGAACCTGCAGGTTTAACCCATTTCAGGCCCAATGTGAGACCTAATCCTTTTTCAGCACCTTTATGGAATGGACAGCCAGCAAACCGCTTCGCACACAGGACTACAAATCCTGAAACATTATAAACTTGATTATTTAAAAAATTTTAAATTGTGGTAAAATATACATAACATAAAATTGACCATCTTATCTGTTTTAAATGTACGGTCCAGTAGGTTAGTGGACTAATTGGGCAGCTAATGTCCAGAACTCTTTTCATCTTGCAAATCTTAAACTCTAGGTGCATTAAACAACTTATCCCCAGCCCCTGGGACCCACCATCCTACTTTCTGTCTCTACGGAGTTGACAGCTCCAGTGACTGCATGTAAGTGGACTCAAATAGTATTTTCCTTCTGCGACTGGGTTCTTTAACTTAGCATGATGTCCTCAAGGTTCATTCATGTTGGAAGTTGTGTCAAACATTTTCTTCCTTTTCAGACTAATCGTCCATTGTAGGCAGGTGCTACATTTTGTTTTTCGTAGCGTCCGTCGATGGACACCTGGGTCGCTTTGCCTCTTGGCTACTTTGAAACATACTGCTATGGGCATGGGTGTGTATGTTCAGCTATGCCCAGACTCCTGACCCACAGAAACTGTGAGAGGATAAATATGTGTTGCTCGAAGCATCTTATTTTGCGAGATGAACCTCAAGCATCCCTTCAAGACCGAGATCGCTTCCCAATGTCATGAACTCCTCTGTCCTTGGAACTCTGCCTTGATGCACAAACCTCCATCAGAGCTTCAGAATCTTTCATGGCACTACTTTCCCAGGCTTAAGATTTATATTATGCTCATACCCAGCACAATGCCCAGTTCACAGGAAGCATTCCTTTATTTACACAAATAATGTTTATTGAGCAATTATTATGTGCCAATAACCTAAGAAGCACTGAGGGCATAGAGGAGAATAAAACAGATATGATCCCATGGTACTGGTCCCATGGTACTTGCAGTTCAAGGCACACGGTGCAATTTAGGTGCCGGCAAGAACCTTTTTCTCTGTGAACATGACTTACATGTGGGCCCCACTTAGCTTACGCAATGTCAACTAAAACAGTAGTTACTGAGCTTTCACAAATTAGATTTCATACAATAATTTAGATTTCTGGCTTCTTCTGAAACATTAAAAGATTGGACAATACTGGGTTCACAAAGTCACATGGAAATAATTGGCTGGAGTTGAGTCATGGCTCTCCTGGTTAGACAAGGCATACTCTTTACTTTAGCCACAGTCTCTGCCACTCCCTATTGTCTTTCACGTGGTCCTTGCCTGGTCTAGCAGGCATTTTAATGTATCACTTTTCCGAAGAAAAGATGAACGAATCAATCGATGAGTACGTTTTAGTCATAGTAATCACCGTGCATGAAGAATCTGGGCTTTAATCTCCTCCAGTGGGTGGACGGGTAGGAATCTGGCTTCTGCTCTTGAGGTTGAAGGGTTTTCGTGTATATGTCCATAGCGGTCTTCATCGGGAGTTATAAACAGTTTCCTTCCCACCCTTGAAATCTAGCCCAGAAGTCAGCCTGTGGAAAGAGGCTTTCCAGGTCACTGTGCAGCTGGAGTTGCATCTCGCATGACACCATAGGTATGCTCTGGCGGGCGCTGATGCGTTTATTCAGAAGATATCTCATGAGTGCCTCCTTCAAGCTCAGCAATGCCCCAGCAACGGGATGAGGAGGTGAACCAGACATCACTCCTGCCTTCCAGAGCTCACAGTCTGCGTGCTTTAAGGGGCCAAGCAAATGTGTAAATGGAGAATTTAATTAAAAATGGCAGGTGCCATAGGAGAGAGAAACTCAGAAGACCCCGGGTGGCTGGAGAAGAGCCCTGATGTAGCCAAGGGAAGGGGCTGTTGGAATAATTGAGTGAGAGAGGCAGCGATGTTGAATGTAGTTCCCTTTCCACAAGACTCCCAGATATGAGGCAGTAAGTGGTTTAGCTGATACTTGGCCAAGGCGAATCCTTCCACTAATTGAAGGTCATCTGTATACTTGAAGTTTACCCCCTGGCATTCCAGAGCAGGATGGATATGCAGCCAACGCTTCTGTGTCTGAGCCCAGAATCAAATCACAAAGCCTTGCTTAAATCAATCACGGGGCTCCCTCCAAGGCAGCCTCTATTATGTGTTCATGAACGAGGCCTAAAAAGGCTGGCGAGGAATCATTAACCCTGCAGAGAGTGCCTTGGGGATGGGTTGTAGGAAAGGAGAATTTTATTTTTATTTTTACAGCGTGTGCTTTGAGGTATTGTTTTTTTGATGCAGGACAGGCTTGCATTATTTCACAAGAAACACGGTGGAACCCTGACTCTACTCAAAACCCTGACTCTACTCTACAGACGGTGTAATGAACAGGACCCAGTGCCAATCATACGCTAATGATTCCTCTGAAAACATCCTGAGAAAGTCTTTGGTCCTCAGCCAAGCTGAGCTTACCGGCATCCTTGACAGCCTGGTACAGCATAGGTGCCCAATAAATGTTTCTTGAAAGACCTCACATCATTTCACTTAAAGGCAAACTGCAGAGAAGGAGTGGTTGGGCTCAAGCATCCCAGGGCTCAGAATTCAGATCTTAGTTGTACGTCTGTGAGCACCACTGGCCTCTCTGAGCCTCAATTTCCTCATTTTTAAAACAGGCTACCTCATGGCATTGTTAGGAGAATTAAACAAGCTCATGCATGTGAGATGTGCAGCATATAGTGAGCATCCAATATGCACTGATTCTTTTTATGGCTTCTATAATGCTTATCATACTTTCATACCAACTATACTGTTGTTTACTTAGTATATATATGTATATATGTATATATTTTTGAGACAGAGTCTCACTCTGTCACCCAAGCTGGAGTGCAGTGGCGTGATCTCAGCTCACTGCAGCCTCTGCCTCCTGCGTTCGAGCGATTGTCCTGCTTCAGCCTCCCGAGTAGCTGGGACTACAGGCACATGCCACCACCCCTAGAGAAGTTTTTTTTTTTTTTTTTTTTGGATTTTTAGTAGAGTCAGGGTTCCACCGTGTTGGCCTGGCTGGTCTCGAACTCCTGACCTCAAATGATCCACCTGACTCGGCCTCCCAAAGTGCTAGGATTACAGGCATGAGCCACCACGCCCAGCCTACTTTATATATATATATATATATATAATTTCTATTGACTTGTTTTTCCATTTAGATTGCGCTGTATAATTTAGCCTCACTCTAAATAAAAATAGTCTTATAATCAGAGGTTTCGAATGTCAGTTTTGATTTTTCTCCTTTTCTTTTCTTTGTTTTCAGCCTGTAGACTCCACTCCTTCAACGTTCCAGCCCTGTGTAGGAGCTGGGTGTCTCCCAGAACTCAGTCGAGTGGGGGAACAGAGAGCAATTATCGGGTCACTGCAACCCAGTGTGACCTCAGTCGTGCTGGGAGAAGCACCGAGGAGAAACCTCACTTTCCCTCCCCTGATTGGGGAGGCTTTTTCTTGTTGACATTGGTGGCACCTTTCAGAGAACACAAAACCTTGCTGTATTACCTGCAGTGCAGAAAAATGACCAGCAGGTGGCAGTGGAGGCACAAAAAATTTCCCTAGGAACCTTTCCCTGGAAATTTTCTTTCATCAATTAACAGATTAATTAATACAACAAATATTTATTGGGCACCTTCTGTGTGCCAGGCATTGTACGTTCCTGGCATACAATGATGAGCAAGGCGGACATGGTCCCTGCCTTCACGTAACTTGACACCAATTCCGTCCTGTCTGTATTCCACAGTTTCCTCCTGGTGCTGAACCTGTGCTAAACACTATCCTGGCCCTGTGAAGGTAGAACGCGGATGGCATATAAATCATTAGACCTGGGTGTAAAGGAGGATATTGACAGCAGATCTGGGAGCAGGGCCCCCGGGCTAAGTACTAGAATGGCCTTGGGTTATCTGTGCCCTGGCTCTGCCCACTATGCTATTTAAATTTAATTAGACACCAGAGTATTCCTTTTTTTTTGTTTGTTTTTTTGAAATGGAGCCTTGCTTTGTCACCCAGGCTGGAGTGCAGTGGCTGGATCTCAGCTCGCAGCAACCTCCGCCTCCCAGGCTCAAGCAATTCTCCTGTTTCAGCCTCCCGAGTAACTGGGATTACAGGTGCATGCCACCACACCCATCTAATTTTTGTATTTTTAGTAGAGGTGGGGTTTTGCCATGTTGGCCAGGTTGGTCTTGAACTACTGACCCAAAATGATCCACCCACCTCGGCCTCCCAAAGTGCTGAGATTACAGGCGTGAGCCACTGTGCCCGGCCCAGAGTATTCCTTTTAAAACTCTCCAGGTGATTTTAAAGTTCAGCAAGGGCTCAGAACCACTGCTTTGGTGTCCTGGCATGGCTAACACATTAACTTATAATTTAATTAATTTCCAAAATATTTGAGCAACCATTCTGTATTAGATAATTTCCATGTAGTATTTCTAATCCTTCCCCAAAGTCCTTGAGGGTAGTAACAATCATGACCAAAACAGCGAACGTTTACTGAGCGCATTCTTTGAGCTAGGTGTGGTTCTGAGTGCTTTATATCTATGAACTCATTTAATTATGACTACAACCCTAAGACAGATATCATATCTTCATTTCCACTTTATTTTATTTTTATGTTGGAGACAGGGTCTCACTCTGTCACCCAGGCTGCAGTGCATGAACACAGCTCACTTCAGCCTTGACCTCCTGCTCCCAGATCCTCCTGCCCTGGCCTCCTGAGTAGCTGGGACCACAGGTGTACACTACACCACCATGCCTGGCTAATTTTAAAATATTTTATGAAGACAGGCCCTGAGTACTCTGATGTTACCCAGGCTGGTCTTGAACTCCTAGCCCCAAGCAATCCTTCTGTCTTTTTCTTTCAAAGTCCTGAGATTACAGGCATGAGCCATCATGCCTGGTCATCATCTCCATTTTATATCCAAGGTGAATGGAGGGCAGAAGTGTTGAGTAACAGGTCAACGGTCACAGACTAGTTAGTGGTAGAAATAAGATTCAAATCCAGATGATCCAAGTCTGGTCTTAACCACTGCACCACGCACCATTTTACAGATGAAGAAACTGAGACTCAGGTGGAACTCACTTGTGAAAAGTCCCCTCAAGCAGAAAGTGGCTGAGCTGCGATTCGAGCTGAGGATTCTCTGGCTTTCAAGTCAGCCTGATTCGATTTTGATTCAATCCTCAATAAGAGTTTGAAAAGAATGTCATATGGAATTTCCCCCCAGCGGGCACCAGCTCTTGGAAGGCAGGTCGTGGGTCTCTCCAGCCCCTAGAAGATGGCAGAAGACTGACACGAATAGGGACTTGAATTTGAAACTGGAGGCCTGTGTCTGCTGTGCTACCTTGAGTGAGTTGCATATGCCTCTCAACTCCATTTTTCCTGCCCATAAACAGGCTGAACCATAGCCGAGACGTGGCTGGGCAGTGACACGTAGTCACACTTTGAAATTAGGTCATCTAAGGCAGGTTTTCTCCACTTAGACAGGATTTACATTTGGAATGGATCATTCTCCGTGGTGGGAGCTGTCCTAGGTACTGCAGGATATTGATCAGCATCCCTGGCCCCGACTGCTCGAAGCCGCTAGCACCCCTCTTCCCTGACAAGTTGTGACAACTCATAATTTCTCTAGAAATTGTATTGACAAACATCCCCTAGGAAGCAAAATCGCCTCTGGTTGGAAACCACTGGTGGAATGTTTTAAACTCTTTGGATCGCCACTGGTGTAACTCCAGCCGTTCTCTCCCTGGAATGCAAATGAACTGGACGGATGGCCTTATAGATCTAATCACAAACCTGCCCTAATTTCTATTTTCTTTTTCCGTTTCCTCTCTCTTTAACCATGGGAGAAAATGTACATTTTTGGAGCACATTTGAACAAAATGCTTGAAATCAGGTCCCCCGGTAATAGTTACACATGGTTTGCAATATACCCTGCAACAATGCCGAAAGGGAGTGGTGATTAACAACAGCCAATGTACACTGAAGATCTGCTAGGTGCCAGGCACACCCTTTATGAAAATCCTTTATATTTATGATTGGTGTGTTCATTTTTCAATCTTTTTAATGAGAAAGCTGGCCTGTACAAAGTCACAGTGCTGAGGCCGGGCAAGGTGGCTCACGCCTGTAATCCTAGCACTCTGGGAGGCCGAGGTGGGTGGATCACGAGGTCAGAAGATCAAGACCATCCTGGCTAACACGGTGACACCCTGTCTCTACGAAAAATACGAAAAAATTAGCTGGGTGTGGTGGCGGGCGCCTGTAGTCCCAGCTACTCGGGAGGCTGAGACAGGAGAATTGCTTGAACACAGGGGGCAGAGGCTGCGGTGAGCCGGGATTGCTTCACTACACTCCAGCCTGCGTGACAGAGCAAGACTCCGTCTCAAAAAAAAAAAAAAAAAAAAAAAAGTCACGGTGTCGGTAGGAGGCAGAGCTGGGGTACGAACCTGGACATGCCGTGCTTTGAGTGCTGTGCATTTAGTGGTTCTGCTATAATAAAAGGTCCTTCTTTTACCCAAATCCCCCAGGGTTATTACAGATTTCTCTGAAAGACTGCTGGCCCAGAGGCAGAGGTTTCCAAATGAGGACAGGCACTCAGCCAGCGCTGGACGTGCTGGCCAACTTGTGACCACAGGAGATGGCTCCTCAGTGGAAGCTCCTACGGCAGCCACAGTCTGGCCGCAGCACCCGTGGGGTCTGTCCAGGCTGGGAAATCCTGACGTCTTGTATCCCGGGTGTTCTGGGCTCAGGGCCGTGATGAACCAGGGCCTCCCCGGGAATCGCCGTCTCTTAAGCAATCTAAGTGACTCCTGGAGAGCCACCCGTAAAACCCTCACCGGATTTTGTCAAACTCCCGTTACTTTTGGTGGGTCTTTGGGCTGGGTCCCTCAGGGGTCACCCACCATGTCCCTATCAAAGAGGAGAAGTCGCAAGCAAGCAGGGGTGCGATAAAGACCGCATTCATTTTGCTGACAATATCAATGACAGTCACATCATTTGTTGAGCCTCCTGAGCCTGCGGGATTCAAGGATCAAATGGAGACAATCCTAGCAAGTGAGTTATGCGTTCGATTCCGTATGTTTTAAAAAATTCTTTCCCTTCCTTACTCTAAGGAATGTGATTCCACAAACATATAAACAGTTCATTTCAATAAACAGCAGCAGCTGTGGTGACAGATGTCACTGTAGGTTCCATGGGAACTCTGAGGAGAGAAACACAACCCAGCCTAAGGAACCAGGGAGGGCTTCCTGGAGGAGGTGATGCTGACGATTCGTCGCTCTTTCCTTTACAGACCTGTCTCTGTGGAGTCTCTCCTTTCCAAGTAGACCCCAGGCTCCATGAGAATATGGGTCATATCTGTTTATATGTTACTGTTTTTCCAGGAGTTAGTGACAGCGTTCCCAAACTGTGCGCCGAGGTGACCCAGGATGCCACCAGGAACTCACAGGGGTGCTGTGGGAGTTTTAAAAGTTCCGGCGAAACACACAATGTGTGCTCCCTTGTGAACTCCCAGCTCGAGAAAGTTCACTGCTTCAACTTTAGATCGCACCACCTTCCTTTTCAATGATAGCCCATCACTGCGAAGCTGGATTTTTTTGTGATGCTCGTGCTAAAAATCAAAAACTGTGACAAAATCAATGTGGAACAGGAAATTAGGCTGGCCAAGTCCCATTGGATCCCAGCGTTTGAGAAGTTTTGCACAGCCCAAAGGGTATACACATCCCTGTAGCAGCAATTGCCATTATTATTATTATTATTATTATTATTATCATCATCATTATTATTGAGACAGAGTCTTGCTCTGTCGCCCAGGCTGGAGTGCAGTGGTGTGCTCAGCTCACTGCAATCTCTGCATCCTGAGTTCCAGTGATTCTCCTGCCTCAGCCTCCCGAGTAGCTGGGATTACAGGCACATGCCACCACGCCCAGCTAATTTTTGTATTTTTAGTAGAGATGGGGTTTCACTATGTTGGCCAGGCTGGTCTTGAACTCCTGACCTCAGGTGATCCACCTGCCTTGGCCTTCCAAATTGCTAGGATTACAGGTGTGAGGCACCACACCTGGCCAGCAATTGTCATTATTTAATAATGAAATAAAACCATTTTTCTTTATTAAAGAAAAATGCATTAATTTTTCTAATGGGTGCTATGTTGTGAAGAGTTAACTATTCATTCAGTTGTTTGTACCTAACTGTTTAATAAATGGAATTGTTGGGTATTTTGGCCTAGGAAATCTGTGAAAGAATTCCTGAGATATCAATGGTGTCGTGAGCTCAGAAAGTTTAGGAACCTCTGCTCTAGCATGTGCCTGCATATAGGAGGCATGAAGGACTGAGTGAGTTGAACGACTGAGTGAGTTGAATGACCGAGTGAGCTGAATGACTGACTGAGTTGAATGACCGAGTGAGTTGAATGACTGAGTGAGTTGAACGACAGAGTGAGTTGAATGACCGAGTGAGCTGAATGACTGAGTGAGTTTAGGACCGAGTGAGTTGAATGGCCGAGTGAGCTGAATGACTGACTGAGTTGAATGACCGAGTGAGTTGAATGACTGAGTGAGTTGAATGACCGAGTGAGTTGAATGACTGAGTGAGCTGAATGACTGAGTGAGTTGAACGACAGAGTGAGTTGAATGACTGAGTGAGCTGAATGACCCAGTGAGTTGCTCCCAACAATCCTTCTTGGTAAAGGGTATTATTTTCTTTCACAGATGAAGGCTCTGAGGCCCAGAGAGGGCAGGTTACTTGCCCACGATCACTCAGCAGAG
This sequence comes from Saimiri boliviensis, assembly GCF_048565385.1. NCBI lineage: Eukaryota > Metazoa > Chordata > Mammalia > Primates > Cebidae > Saimiri > Saimiri boliviensis. The sequence continues at coordinate 28,861,912 of NC_133469.1, read as the reverse complement.
CTGGAGGGTATGTCTGATTTTGATACCCAGACTCTTCCCTTTATCTCTGCCTGATCTGTCTGCTCTTGAAGTGCCCTGCGGTAAATGGACTAGGATGAAAAAGACATGGCTTTGAGTCCCAGGGGACCAAACTATGGCTTTGGGCAAGTGCCTGGGTAAGAGGCTGTCGACAACCAGAGCTTATGCGGTTTTCTTTTCTTTTTCTTCTTTTCTTTTCTCTCTTTCTTGTCTTTTCTCCCCTTCCCCTTCCCCTTTTCCTTCCTTCCTTCCTTCCTTCCTCCTTCTCTCTCTCTCTCTCTCTCTCTCTCTCTCTCTCTCTCTTTCTTTTCTTTCTGACAGGGTCTCCCTCTGTCACCCAGGCTGGAGTGCAGTGGCATGGTCTCAGCTCACTGCAACCTCCATCTCCTGGGCTCAAGGGATTCTCCTGCCTCAGCCTCCTGAGTAGCTCGGATTACAGGTGCCTGCCACCACACCTGGCTAATTTTCGTAGTTTTAGTAGAGACGGGGGTTTCACCATGTTGGTCAGGCTGGTCTCGAACTCCTGATCTCAAGCGATCCTCCTGCCTCGGCCTCCCACAAGTGCTGGGATTACAGGCGTAAGCCAGCGCCCCCCGGGGCCCGGCAGCTTATTCAGTTTTCCGTCTTCGTCATGAGCTTCTTGGTGGAAGATCTTTGTCTGCTCTAAAGCACCAGAGGTTTGCCCAAAAGCTGAACGGCAGAGTGATGAGGTTGGGAAGACGCTTTTGGGTTTCGTGAGGGCTGGGTTAGAATCCTGGTCTTCCTTTCTGTCATGTGACCTTGGGAAAGCTGTTCACCCTGTCCCGTCCTTCTTCACCTCTGCAATTTTCTGTGAAGGCCAAGAGTGTTATTGTGGGGGAAGGGCTCAGCATACTGAAGAGCTCATCAAACGGGTACTGTTCCCTTTGTTCAGTCAACGAAACGTTTCTTTTCTTTTCTTTCTTTCTTTCTTTCTTTTTTTTTTTTGATACGGAGTCTTGCTCTATCACCCAGGCTGGAGTGCAGTGGCGTGATCTCGGCTCACCGCAACCTCCACCTCCGGGGTTCAAGCGATTCTCCTGCCTCAGCCTCCCATAGTTGGGACTACAGGTGTGTGCTACCATGTCCAGATAATTTTTGTATTTTTAGCAGAGATGGGATTTCACCATATTGTCCGGGCTGGTCTCGAACTCCTGACCTCGTGATCCGCCCACCTGGGCCTCCAAGTGCTGGGATTACAGGCGTGAGCCACTGTGCCCGGCTATTGACGAAACGTTTCAAAGCCGTTTAGTGTCCGACAACCTCAACCTGAAAAATGCCTTCAGAACCCAGACTGCACCCTCCCTCTCACTCGGGAGCTGCGCTGCCAGAATCTGACCATCTCTCGCCTCGGGTGTTATCTCCCATCAGCCTCGCCTGCTCATCACGTCGCTGCCACCATGCGCCGGGCTCTTCTTCAGGCTTTTGGGCGTACCGCGTGTCTCCTGACACCCTGCGTGGCTCGTGAACTCATTAGCATGGGTGTCAGGGAAGCCGTCTCTACTCGGCACTGCAGATCCAACGCTGAGATTTCGGGGAAGGGCGTCCCCGGAGGGAGGGAGACTTGCATGTTGGAAATCCAGGAGCAGCTGTGGCCGCCCAGAGGGTCTTTAGAGACTGGGTCTCATTGGCGAAGAGCTTTTCCTTTTTAAGAAACGATGCCTCCACTTTTCGGTATTTTAATATAAGCTTTTGTTTGAAGCTTTTCGTCTCTGGGTCTCTGCAGCTGGAGTGAACTAACGTGGCTGCTTCTGATCGCTCTTGCAGTCCCTCGAGGGAAAGGGGAAATGGCACTCATGTCCTGGTACTGCCCTTGACAAAGGACCACAAGTTGGGGTCTTAGGACAGCAGAAACTTATTGGCTCGCAGTTCTGTGAGGCTGGAAGTCCAAAATCAAGGTGTCAGCAAGGCCACGCTCCCTCTGAAAGCTTCAGGGAGGAGCCTTCCTTCATGTGGCCTGGCTTACAGTTGCACCACCCTGCTCTCCCCCCATCACTCCGTGGCCTTCTCTGTATCCACGTCCCGTCTGTGTCCAGATTTCTCTCTTCTTACAAGGACACCGATCATTGGATCAACACCCATCCTAACTATGTCCTCAATTTGATCACATCTGCAAGTATTCTATTTGCAATCCAGTTCACTTACAGATACTGTGGGTTAGGACTTTAAGGCACTATGTCCACTCCTTTTGTCAGACGGGTAGATGGCAAACATTTTTTCGCATTCTGTTGGTTGCCGGTTCACTCTATTGATAGTTTCTTTTGCTGCGCAGAAGCTCTTTAGTTTAATTAGATCCCATTTGTCAATTTTGGCTTTTGTTGCCATTGCTTTTGGTGTTTTAGTCATGAAGTCCCCGCCTGTGCCTATGTCCTGAACAGTACTGCCTAGATTTTCTTCTAGAGTTTTTATGGTGTTAGGTCTCATGTTTAAATCTTTAATCCATCTAGAGTTAATTTTTATATAAGGTGTAAGGAAGGGATCCAGTTTCAGTTTTCTGCATATGGCTAGCCAGTTTTCCCAGCACCATTTATTAAATAGGGAATCCTTTCCCCATTGCTTGTAATCAAAGCCACAGTTACAGATACTGTGGGTTAGGAGTTCAAAGACCTCATTTCCAATCAAGGTCACAGTTTCAGATATCGTGGGTTAGGACACTGAAGACGCTGTGTCCAATCAAGGTTGCAGTTACAGGTACTGTGGGTCAGGACTTTGAAGTTGCTATATCCAGTCAAGGTCACAGTCACAGATACCATGGGTTCCGACTTTGACATATCTTTTTGGGGATAGGTAACAGGAACCAACCAATGTGTACTTGGTCCATGGTTCTGGGGTTTGGGGACAAAGTGTGGCTGTGGCGAAGGGGCTAGGGTTAGCACATGTATAAATACACACACACACACACACACACACATATATATAAAATGTGTCTAAAAACGTGTCTTACACATTCAGTGAGTGATAATGCTTGTTATCTGTACTTCCCTCTGAACATCAGTTTCCTTAATATATGTGTATATAAACACATATGTATACATGCCATATATAGTATATATACATATAAATACACACTATATATATGCATATATAGACATATGTACACACATTATATATGTGCATATACATACACAAAACACATGTTTATAGATACGTATAGTGTGCTTAGCAATGTGTCTTATACATCCAATAAGTAACTATTGTTATTATCTGTATAATGGGGAGAGTTGCATTTTATGTTTAAGTCACCCTGCACTTATATTTTATCTCTCAGATTCCCTTCAGCTCTGAAATTCTGGAACTCTGACTGAAGAGACAGAAGGAGAGGCCGGGTGCGGTGGCTCACGCCTGTCATCCCAGCACTTTGGGAGGCTGAGGTGGGCGGATCACGAGGTCAAGAGATCAAGATCATCCTGGCCAACATGGTGAAACCCTGTGTCTACTAAAAATACAAAAATTGGCTGTGTGTGGTGGCGTGTGCCTGTGATCCCAGCTACTGGGGAGGCTGAGGCAGGAGAATCACTTGGACCTGGGAGGCGGAGGTTGCAGTGAGCTGAGATCACACCATTGCACTCCAGCCTGGCGACAGAATGAGACTGTAAAAAATAATAAATAAATAAATAAGAGAGACAGATGGAGACACAGGGCTGTGTGGTTCAAGAATCCCTGTTACTGGTGGAAACAGAATAATAAAGTCTCCCTTTTTGAGAAGAGAAACTAAGAACACAGAAATAGAAATCTTCCTCTCACAAGAATAGGATCAGATGGTAAGGGAAATCTATGAAGCAAGTGCTGTGGGCCTAAAAATCTTCATTCTTTTGGGGTCTGTAGAGTAAAGCCCTTCTGTGGGCTGAGGAAGTTGAATTTATGAACTAGCAACTGGGAACCTGGCTTTGGCTGGTTGATGAATAGAGCAGAGAGGAAGGTCTCTTGTGAGTCTGAATTTGGCTGTGCTCTGTCTTCAATGACAAGTGACAGATATCTCCATTTTTATTTTCCTGCCAGGAATAAAAGAGTTAATGCATGAACCATTCTTAGAATGATGGCGTGCTCAGTAAGTATCAGCCTAGCCAGTGAAAGCAGAGAAGGACTTCCCTGCTCTCTGGTTGCCTTTCTGCGGTGATAGCTTTTGCCCATGTAAATTGCCAAGTTCCCTGTTAGCGTGGTCAGCAAGATTTGTGAAGCCTGTTTTAGGTAGTCGTGAGAAGTCACAAAACACAGCCACTCTAGGAGATGGCCAAGTCTATAAATTGTACACAGTGTTACTCACATCAGATGTAGGGGAATTTGTAATCAACTTACAGGAATTCTAGTTTTTCTTTTCTTCAACCCCGACCCCCAGAGTTAAATTCTTGGTTCTTTAACACTGTCCAGACCTCACTGTGGCTTCTGGAGTTTGAGCTGGCTATACTCCTAATGGAGTTGTTCATAACACAATAATTTAAAATATTAGTGCAGCGGACAGTTTCCAACCCCCCAAATACCGTGTAAGGCTCTGTTCCTTCCATATAACTTTATGCTTTCCTTATGCAGTGACTGAGAATGCTCATTGTACACCAGAATCCCTGGAGAGCTTTGAAATAGTATCTTTTTCTTCTTTTTTTTTCTTCAGGCAGGGTCTTGCTGTGCCACCCAGGCTAGAGTGCAGTGACACAATCACAGCTCACTATAGCCTTGACCTCTTGGTTCAAGCAATCCTCCCACCTCAGCCTCCAGGCTGGTCTCAAGTGATTTGCCTGCCTTGACCTCCCAAGTGCTGGGATTACAGATGTGAGCCACCACACCCAGAACAGTATCCTCTTCTTAAAATGAAACCAATGAGGCTGGGTGTTGTGGCTCACACCTGTAATGCCAGCACTTTGGGAGGCCGAGGCAGGTGGGTCATTAAAGGTCAGGAGTTCAAGACCAGCCTGGCCAACATGGTTAAATCCTCTCTCTACTAAAAACACAAAAATTAGCTGGGCGTGGTGGTGCACACCTGTAATTCCAGCTACTTGGGAGGCTGAGGCAGGAGAATCGCTTGAACCCGGGGTGGGGGTGGGCAAGGGTTGCAGTGAGCCAAGGTGGTGCCACCACACTCCAGCCTGGGTGACATAGTGAGACTCCATCTCAAAAACGAAACAAAACAAAACAAACAAACAAACAAACAAACAAAAAAACCCCCCATGATATCATGCTCCCAGGGCTACTTGAGGAAGAAAGAGTGAAATTTGGCAGAAGACTTAGAGCAATGCCTGATACATTTACCGTAAATGTCACAGTATATGTACTCCCAATCAGTGTTAGGTACTGTTGTGTCCTAGTAATAATAATAAAAGCTCCTGCCCCAAAGTAGAATGCCTCCTCCTAGCAGCCCAGCCTTCCATCGTGAACAACAGGAAGTGAATCTGCTTCTACCTACTGAGGGCCCCATTCAATAAACAAGACTCACAGACGCAGTGGGGCAGGCGAGATGTCCAGATGGGAGTCCCTGTTTCACGGCTGTAGCAGGTCAGAAGAGAACTCCCTTCAAGCACAAAACCGGGGTTGCAGGTGTATTGGATAGTGGTCCCCACCAGCAGCACAGGATCCGAAATTAAGCGGGTCGAGTGATCCACCTCTCCGGGGTCGGTGCAGTACATAACTACACAGGATGGAACCAGACCAAGTAGACGTCAGACCTCTGGATGACCATGGGTTTGCTGAGAATTACAGAATGATCTAGAAAGTTTCCTAACTCATTTCTTTCCCTTTTTGGAAAATAATGTATCTTTTGTTTGTTAAAGGTGGCCAGGATAAAATAGCCTTGAATTTAAATCCTCTTTTAAGAATTTTCCCAAAGAGGTGGGGAGCAGTGGCTCATGCCTGTAATCCCAGGACTTGAAAGGCAAGACTGAGGTGGATGAATCGCTTGAGCTCAGGAGTTCGAGACCAGCCTGGGCAACATAACGAGATCCGGTTTCTACAGAAGATACAAAAATTAATGGGTCATGATGGCATATATCTGTTGCTCCATCTACTCAGGAGACTGAGGTGAGAGGATTGCTTGAGCCCGGGAGGTCAAGGCTGCAGTGAGCCATGATGGCCCCACAGTACTCCAGCCAGGGCAACAGAATGAGACCTTGTCTCTCTCTGTGTGTATATGAATTTGCCAAATAATTTTCATCAGGGTTCAAAGACCTATGCATAAGGTTGTACATTGCACTATTAATTGTAATATATTTTTTAAAAAGGTAACATTGCAAATAGTTTAATGGGGGAAGAGTTGCACATAATGGAACAGCCATCCTGTGAAATTCCGAGCTAAAGAGAACAAAGTGAGGGGAGACTTCACTGCGCTCTCTGGGGTGCTGGAATATAGTAAAATAAGCATTCATTACTTTTCACATTAAAGAATCAATACAGATAAAAGGAAAACAAACCAACCAAAAGAGAATAAAGTGGACAACGTGAACGATATGAAAAGACATCCACATTTCTGAGCTGAAAAAAAGCGGGTGCAGGAAGTTTGTAAAAATGGATCCGCCTCCTTCTTCCTTCCTTCCTTCCCTCTTTCCTTCTTTTTCCTTCTTCCCTCCTTTTCCCCCTCTTTCCTTCTCTTTTTCCCTCCCTCCCTCTCTCCTTCCCTCCCTCCCTCTTTCTTTCTTTCTCTCTTTCCCCACTCCGCCTCTCAACAGGGTTTTGCTCTGTCACCTAGACTAAAGGGCATAGGCTCAGACTCCTGAGCTCCAGCAATCCTCCTGTCTCAGCCTCCTGAGTAACTAGGAGTAGAGGTCTGTGCCACCACACCCAGCTAATTTTTATGTTGTTTATTATTATTTTTTTTAAGAGATGGGGTCTCACTGCATTGCCCAGGCTGGTCTCAAACTCATGGGCTCAAGTGATCCTCCTGCCTCAGCCTCCCAAAGCACTAGGATTACAGGCATGAGCCACTGCACCAAGCCAAATTTTCCTTTTCACCAGGCTACATACATTCCCATTCACTACAGTTCACAGCAGTCTCTCATGTCTCACCCCCAGCTTATCTCGCTCATTTACATTAAGGGCCAGGTTTCTGAAGGCACCTGAGTCTGAGATCCCACCGAGGGCTGTGAAACAACATTTGTGGGCAATGCCCATGATTTGGTGGGGGAGGTGGAGTCCAGATTCTACATGAAACAGCTGCACTGCACCAGCCCAAAAAAGACCCCTACAGGGGATTGGCCACCCAGGGACCTAGAGGAAGGAAACAAGACCACTCTTACTTTTCTCACAAAATGGGGGGTCACTGCTCCAGCTGAGGTCCCACTGGCAGGTGAGGGTGTCGCTCCCCACGATGTCATAGCCAGGGTCACACTGGTAGGTGATTCTGGCTCCCCGCACCAGCTCCGTGTGAGACGTGGTTTTCCAGCCATTCTGGATCTCCGGTAAATCCGAGCAAGAGTCATTCCTTGACACCTCTTCAAAAGAGAAACATCAGCCTTAGATGGGGGATGCGGTCTTGCTATCGGGGCCGCCTTTTATGAAGGCTTGAGGAAATGAGCGAAGAGAAGAAAAAGGCTCTAGAAATGAGCAACACGCTTCCAAAATCGCATCACTGTCAAGGGCTCCTCTACGGTGACACTTTATGGTCCCCGCTCTCTGTGGGCCGCTGAACTTACTGAACATTCTCCTGGTTTGGTGAAACTAGTTTAGGATTTCGAGTCAAACAGAATCCTAGCTCTGCCCCTTACTGACAGTGTGACTGGGAGACAATCACTTCTCAATTCTGCAACTCAGATTTCTTGACCTTTCGTGAGGGAATAATAATTCTAACGGTACCTGCCTCACTGTGGCAGCTGCTTATCAGACATCACTTGACTCTCACCTCTGAGAGTTTACATGCTTTAAAATTTTTTTAAATTTTTTATTTTATTTTTGTTTCTAATTTATTACTGTTATTATTATTTTCACAGACAGGGTCTCTGTTGCTCAGGCTGGAGTGTGAGGGTGTGATCACAGCTCTTCACAGCCTCAAACTCCTGGGCTCAAGTGATCCTCTCACCTCGGCCTCCCAAGTAGCTGGGACCACAAGCATTCACCACCATGGCCTGGCTATTTTTTTTTTTTTTTTTCTGTAGAGATGAGGTCTTGCTATGTCACCTGGCTAGTCTTGAAATTTTGGGCTCAGGCAATTCTACCACCTGGGCCTCCCAAAATGTTGAGATTACAGGCATGAGCTGCCTTGCCTGGGAGAATTTACACTCTAGTGGAGTCCACACCAACACTGAACAGGAGATTGTAAAAATGGCCCTGGGTGGCTTTTGAGGTTAGGTCATAACCTTAAAGGACTCTCCTTGCTCTTTGTTGAATCACTGGCTTTGGAGGAAGCAGCTACCATACTGTGAGGATGCTCAAGCAGCCTCGCAGAGAGACCCACATGAAGAGAAACTGAGGTCTCCTGCCAACAGTTGGCATTGACTTGGCAGCCACATGTGTGAGCCATTTGGAAGTTCATCATCCAGTGCCCATCAAGCCTTCGATGACTGCAGCTCTGGCTGGCATCTTGACTGCAGCCTCATGAGAGACCCCAGGATAAAGCCATCCAATTCATGCTGCTCCTGATTTTCTCACCCAGAGAAACTGTGAGATGATAAATGCTTACTGCTAACTTGGAGTATAATCTATGGCAATAGGTCACTAATATGCTCTGTTTCACCCTAAGAATATCTACAAATCCATGAGTTTAGTGAATAAGTAATATATGCATTTGTAATATGCATTAAGAGAAGTAATTAGCTATCAAAATAAAAATAAGCTGGGCACTGTGGCTCATGCCTATAATCTCAGCACTTTGGGAAGCCAAGGCAGGAGAATTGCTTGAGCCTAGGAGTTTGAGATCAGCTTGGATAATATAGGGATACCCCCCTGCGACCATCTCTGAAACAACAATAACAACAACAAAACTAAAAACATGAGCCAGGCATGGTGGCACGTGTCTGTAGTCCCAGCTACTCAGGAGGCTGAAGTGGGAAGATTGCTTGAGTCCGGGAGTTTGAGGCTGCAGTGAGCTATGATTGCATCACTGCACTCCAGGCTGGGTGACAGAGTGAGATCCTGTCTGAAAGAATAAAAAAATTAAACAAAAGCAAATAAAAATAGCTGTTGGTATATTCTTCAAATCCAATTGTATATCATCAGTGAACATGAAGCATACTCCAGAAAATGCTACCAACAGCTTATTACTGTGTCTTTCTCTGTAATTGTTCTGTTTTTCTCCTACAAACTCCTGTTACTAAGGTAGCAATGCATGGCAAACTATGACTATTCTTGCTTCCAAGTGCCCACTGCACAGATTTGGAGGAGCGAGCTAATTATGTTGTATAATTAATTTGCAGTTCTTATGTGCTTCTGGGGAAAGCGGAGCACCTCCGCTGTCTGCAGGAAAGTCATTCTGAGAACCAAGCAATGGCTTTTCCCGGGATTTCATCATGATTTTATTTGGGGAAAGGAGATCTCATGGGTGTCTGCAACAAGAAGGGTAAGAAAATAGCTTCGAGAATTGCTTGGTGGGGGGACAGGAGCCTCTATTTTTAGGTCTCTGAAAAATCAGCCAAGCCCTGGATTTGGGACACAGCTGTAAATGCTCAGACGGTGGATGAAAGGGGAGAAATGGGAGCAGACACCAGAAATGTGGTCTGCCTTGAGCCAAATGCTTTGAGACAGAGAAAGGCTTGCTTGTCTGACTTTTCAATGTGGGCCGCCATGGCTGCACCCTCCCGTGGGACCTCCTGTCTCCATGATGGCACTCTCTGCGTTTGTAATTTCTCAGTTGTTGCCATGATGGAGAAGAAGCTTGGCTTGAATCTTGTCCCCACTCTTTATTAACTGGGTGGCCTTGGCTAAGTCACTTAACCTTCCTGTTCTTCAGATTCGAGGGCCTGTACCCCAGGGACCCTGATTCAGGAACATAACATTTTTACCAAGCACCTTAAGTAGAGGTTTCTGGAATGTTCTGGCCCCATGAGCCCTTGTTAACTTTGGTAAGAATTAGAAAACTGCCCTAGAAGTTGGAAGACTTCTTTTCTACTCTTCTTTCTTTTTTAAAGAAGTGGTGTGACTCCGGTCACGCTAATGAACTGCTCTAAGCCTCATTGCTCTCCTCTGCAGAGTGGAGCCAAGAATTACGACACTGTCTGCCCCAAAGGGCAATGTGAAAGTTAAATAACATGCAGGATATGACAGTGCTGTGTAAACACTAAGATGAGTTAGATAGATTCATTTGTGTGTTTGACTGAGATATTATGAGCACCTTATTAAACACTAAGAATACAGGGATCTGAAGTCATGGTTTCAGTCTCGTGGTCAATTTTTGTGCAACAGAAATGCACAAATGCACGGAATACATACCACCATCTACCATGTCATGCTCGTGGCAGACATCACTAATCAAGCACAGCCCTCTCTGTCTGAATTGAGCTGAAACCCCCCAGTCCTCCAAACAGCACTCCAGGGAGCCACTGTCATTTAATTGGAGTTGACTTACAATATGGAGCTTAATTATTATCTTAGAAGAAATAAACACACAGCAACCAACCACTGTCTTCTGATAAAATACTGCTTACTCATCTCTGTTTTTTAATCCCTTCCCTCCCATGCATTTGGCCATAGGCAGTGGGCAAAGAACAGGAAACAGTGAAGAGAATGGGCCTTTACATCTCTCTGTTCAAATGTGAATTCTGGGAGGTAGAATTCACATTCTAGAACCATGTATGCCCAGAGTCTTCCTGTGGAAGGTTCTAATTGCAATCATAGCAGATCGACTTTGACCATCTTCCAGAGCTGGGCTTAGGCATTTAGGTCAATGTAAGAGCTTCAGAATTCTCTAGTGACCACAGAAACCCCTGACCCTACCATCTGATGTATCCACTGAATGGGAGTTGCATCTGTATATGGTAAAATCTAGACCCAGAATAGCAAATACCTTTCCCATGCCCATGGCAGGCATCACTAATCGATCATGACATTCTTTGCCATTGTCTTTAGGGATGACCTTCTTGGAGTTTTTCTGCAACACGGTCTTCAACATAAATAGTGAGCAATTGACTGGCATCACAATTAGCTAGGGTGGTCTATTTGCCATTCTTGTAAAATGGACTGTGTGTTTCTTTAAGAGAAATAACAATCAGGAACTGTTCTCTCTTTTTTGTTACCCAAATTAGCCAAGCTGTGTATGAAAAACATTCTCTGTGCTCCTTTGCTTGTTTCTCCCACAGCCTCAGCTTGTGATCCTGATATTGTCTATTAATGGGACTGCCTTTCTCATTTCCACGAATACCTTAAGGGTAGGGGGAATATTCTATTGATCTCTATGTTCTGGTTTGCAAAGCCTAGCATATATAGGAGGTGTCAAGGGATTTTTTTTATGAACCAAATCCTCTGGAAAATGGAGATAATGCATTTGAAGATGAAATAAAATAATGTATGTTAAAGTGCTTGCCAACTGTAAGTTGTCACACAAATCACACAAACTCTCAACTTCAATTAACAAGAACACTTCTTCTTCAAGATGTCGCCAAACTGAACATTGGCCAGACTTTCTGATGAAGCTTGATCAGCCTTGGATAGAGTCAGATTTTTTTTTTTTTTTTTTTTTTTTTTGCCATCATGCCATCAAGCTGAATGCAGGCTTAGAATACTGACTTGGGCACCAGAGAAGATAAAGGAGCAAAACCATGACCTTATCTTCCAGTGGAGATGGAGAAGACGTCTAAGGAGAGAGGCAGAAACCGGGACAGCAGAGACGTCCTCCAACGGCAGCTGAGCCTGGAGGGTCCATTGCCTGGACAGCCAACATGAGTTATCCCCTGAAGCCCAGGGTACCGCCCAGAAAAGAGCCGGGAACCCACAAGAAATTGTAGCAATAACACTCTGAAAATATTTAGCAGCACAATCAAAGGTAAAAAGGCCCCTGAGAAACATAAAAAAGAAGATCAATACTTGTGTTAGCCTCTCTGAGAGGTGGACACGTAGCAGGCGGGGATGAAAAATGTTCACCATCTGGAAATAAAAAAACGAGGAATGTGTGTTTGTATGTATGAGGCTTCTTCAGACCGTCCATGGTCAAGGGGGTCGCTTGTGTTTTTAGGTGCAAGCGCTGGTACGGAGAGGACAATTCATATTATTAGGATGGCACAGAAGTAATTGTGGTGTTTGCAAATTAAAATTCCCAAATCTGTAATTATTTCTCCATCAACTTAGTTAGAGATGGACAATTCTTTAAGCGAACGGGAAGAAATGACCAAAGACATAGAATCTTGCTCCAACTACAGGGTCTTCAGTGGTAGTGGTGGCGGCAGAGGGCCAGGTAGGAGAAATTCTCCTTTTCTCTGCTCCACCCCGGAGATCAAGATGTGAATCTAATTCCTGGGAAGTGCAAACATGTTCCCTAATCACCGGCCGAATCCTACTCATTGAAATTCTTGGGGTGCAACCACCCATTCTTCTGGATGTCAAAGGATGTTGGGTCTCAATGACCCTCTTGTGTCTCTCAAGTTCTCCACTGCTGCTCAAAACATTGGGGGTGGAGGAAGCTTTGGAGCTGGGGATGAGGAAGCGTGGATGGGAGCTCAGCTCTGTCCCTGATGATCAACGCTTCATCCTTGCTTGTCCAGGGTTTCTTCTGCTGGGACACGACAGGGCTGGACCAGTTTGTCTGTTGGTGCAAGTCTCTTGCTTGGGGCTGGGATCAGTGGGACTTCATGGTGTCCCAGTTGTCTGATATCTGGGAATGTTGGTAGTTAAGGCTAGAGTGGTGGCCAGAGAAAGATGGGGACACGTGCTTGGATTTGAGGCATATTGTAAAAGTGGAGTTGAGACGATGGATTGGATATGGGGGCAAGGAGAGAGGGAGCAGCCAGATAAACCAGGAGAGTTGTCTCATTTCCTAGAACTGGCAGGTAGCAGGTGGTGCAATTGAGTAGTGGTGGTGGCAGGTAGGGAAAGAAATTCTGTTTGGCCACGTTAAATCTGAGATGTCTCCTGGATGGCGGGAAGGGAGGAGTTGGCAGGGAGTTAGATAGATGGATTTGGAGTTTAAAGTCAAGGTTGTAAGTACGAACCGGTCCATGGATATCAGTATTGTTTAAAACCATGGGATCAGACCACGGCATGGAGGAAATCAGTCTAGCTGGAAGAAAGGATACAGTCCAGGACAGACCCTGGGACCCTCTAGTGTTTAAAGGTTGAACAGTGGCGGGTGGTGGAGCGAATCATGAATGAGAGAGAGTTACAGGGTGGGGAATGAGAAGGGAAGAGGAGAGGTTATGGGAGTGTGTGAGCTTAGCTTGAATTTGATAGCAGGTGGTTTTTTTGTTTTATTTGTCTTAGGATGAGCAGGAGAAACATGGTTCGGCAGCCACATTGAGGATCAGAAAAGACATCTCTTGCATCTATAGCTCCTGGAGTGCATGAAGTGGGAGAGGAAGAGTGTTCTTGTTCAATGCGGCTACGGGAAGGCCTTAGAGGAGAGCTGAGCTTCAGTTCAGGCAGAAGGCGAAGGCAATGTTTGAAAAGTTTCACAAATTGGGAAGTGTGTCGATGTAAGATCTCAGCTGACCACACATGAAAGATGACAACAGGATCTCAGCGGATTACAAATGAAGCATGAGGACTTTTGTAAGTTATGAGGCATTGCTTGCTAAATCCTGATATCAACCTTGTGGAATAGCATCGCTATTCCCATTTTACAGATGACAAAAGGAAGGCTCAGAGAGGTTCTGTAACTTTCCCAAAGCCACACAGACATTCGCTGACAGTGCTAGGGCTCAAACCCCGGTCCTTCTGTCGAGAGATCCCAGGCTCTTAAACACGACTGTGCCAATACAATGAAAAATCAGTGTAGCATGCGCACGAATGTTCATAGCAGCACTGTTTACAATAGCAAAGACCTGAAACCAACCCAAATGCCCATGGATGATAGACTGGACAGGGAAAATGTGGTACATATACACCATGGAATATTATGCAGCCATCAAAAATGATGAGTTCATGTCCTTTGTAGGGACATGGATGAACCTGGAAACCATTATTCTCAGCAAACTGACACAAGAACAGAAAATCAAACACCGCATGTTCTCACTCATAGGTGGGTGTTGAACAATGAGAACACATGGACACAGGGAGGGGAGCACTACACACTGGGGTCCGTTGGGGGAAAATGGGGGAGGGATGGGAGGGTGGGGAGGTGGGGAGAGATAGCATGGGGAGAAATGTCAGATATAGGTGAAGGATTTGCTTCCTCGGCAGCAAATCACACCGCCATGTGTGTACCTATGCAACAATCTTGCATGTTCACATGTACCCCAAAACATAAATGCAATATATATATATATATATATATATATATATATATATATATATATGAAAAATCAGTGTAGAACGAAACCTTCAAACCTCCTAGAGGAAACCACCTTAGCATGCATCTAAACACAAAGAAAAAATAAATGGACCAGATGAGACACCTACCTATGTAGTTCATGATAAATCCCTGGCCCTTTCCAAAGATGAGGCCAGCAGGGTCCGAGTGGAACTGGATGGTCAGGTCTGGCGTGGAGGAGTACAGCTTCTGGGGGCCACTGTTCCCAAGGTACTGTCCCAAGATGTGGGGCATGACTTCGTCACCATCGTAGATGGTTAAGATGTCACTGTTGCTCAGATTCAGGCTTGGAGGGCAGAGAGAAGAGGGAGAGTCATGTGAAACAGACTACGGGTATTCAATAAACCCTTGATTAACTTTTTCAGGCAATCCACAGTTTCTTAAGGCAGACTATGTGTCAGGCCCCAGACTATGTGTCTTACCCCCAGGCTGGAGGTAAGATTGGTGCATAGACTGCAAACGTGACACAGAGGTTTGTAAGTGAACTGGGTTTTTGAAGACACATTGATGCAATGGTCCTGCTTGCACGGGACTCATTGCAAAGTCAAACGCTGCGTTGTAAGAAGAATCACCTTCAGAACTCCCATTATCAGCAACCATTTCTTAGGTGACAACACTGTGTAGCACCAGGCTGCAGGCCGGGGCTGTGACCGATGTCTTTCATTCTTCAATGCTGAACATGCTGACAGCTTGCTAATTACAACTTACATTTTCATATAAGGTGAAGTGATCTTTCCATTTATCATGGGGCAAATTTCTCAAAGTCAACCGAGTTATCCATGGTGTTTAAGGGGTAGGACAGAGGGTGGGATGGAGGCACCTTATTTATGAGATATGCTCAAACCTATCACCATTCAGATCATTAAAGGATGACACATTTTCAAAGACTGCAGTGCAAGAAAGTACCTTGACACTAAATAATTAAACCACAATGGACAGTCAATAATACAGAAATCACTTTAATATACCACAGAAACGTGTGCCCTCTTAGACATGCCAGATAAAATTGATTTCTGATTGAAAGAATGCCAGATAATTCACCTTTGGCTTCATCGATCATGGACAGATATAAATGCACATTCTTTTCTTTTCTTTCTTTTTCTTTCCCTCTCTGTCTTCTCTCTCTCTCTCTCTCTCTCTCTCTCTCTCTCTCTCTCTCTCTCTCTCTCTTTCGTCTTTCTCATTTTCTTGTCTCCTTCCCAACTTTTTTTTTAAGCATCTACTGTGAGCCAGGCACTGTGCTGCACTCAGAAGCGTCCCAGGGTAGTGATCTATCTAGATTTGTAAGCCAGGGATTGTGGCAGGAGTTACGATCAAAGCAAGGACAGAAAGAGTAAGACAAATTCAGATTGGGGACATCATGGAAGCCTTCCTGGAGTAGGTCATGCTTCTTGGTCTGAAACCTCAAGAAAAAGTAGGGGACCTCGAGGCAGATAAACAGAGAGTATGGGCTCAGTTGCAGTGGCTTAAACCTGTAATCCCAGCACTTTTGGAGGCTGAGGTGGGAGGCCAGCTTGAGGTCAGGAGTTCAACAGCATTCTGGGCAACAAAGAGAGACAAAAGAATGAAAAACGATGATTCCAGCATGGCGGTGTACCTCTATAGTCCTAGCTTCTTGGGAGGCTGAGGCAGGAGGATCGCTTGAGCCCAGGAGTCTGAGGCTATAGTAAGCTATGATTGTGCCACTGTACTCCAGCCTGGACAACAGAGCGAGAACCCGTTTCACAAAACAAAACAATAAATGGTGGGGAGAAGGCAGAGGGAGGAAAGGGGGAGGGCCGTGGTTCCTGAAGGAATTTGCCCAGTGGTCAGTGTGCCTGGGGCATGGGGATAGTCATAGGAGCCGCAGAGCTCTGCAGGGATTAGACCAGGAAGGGCTTAAAGAGCCAAACTTAGACATTTGGACATCATCCTGCAGGCGATCGGGAGACACTGACGGCTTTTATACAGGAACTGCATGACTGAGCAATTCAATGCTGGAGGAGCAGTATTCCAGGAAACGGCCCTGAGCAGAGTTCCTGAAACTGACGCAGACTGACAGCGGCCCTCCCTGCTGATAGCTTCATCCAATGGCCAACAGTGGTCAGTGTTCGCTGCTAGTCTGGGAGTAGGGAGGCGAGTTGGCTATGAACCTACGTTGGTGTTTCAGGTGGTCAGGACAAAACCACAGAAACACAAAGAAAAGTGTTGAAAGTTTGCTTCTGGGAGGCAGGGATTGTATTTTTATTCACCCCAATATCTTCCATCATGCCTCTCACAGTTCCTCGTGTAAAGTTGCTCCAAGGGGTGGCTTAGGGAGATTTTGATTGCCCCCACGATTTTCATTAGTTTCCTCTTTGCCACTCTCAACACATCTTCTTCAAAGAAAAGCTATCTGCTTGTTTTGCCCACATAGCTTCAAGATGAAACTCCCAGACTCCTCCTACTCCCAGTTTTTAACTAGATTGAAGCCTCTAGACCCCTGCTATATTGAAATTCTGGAGTTGCCACCTTTTCTTGCACACAGTAGGTGCTCAATAAATGCTAAGGTATGAAAGAGCCCACCAGAGAGTCTACTTGACAGCAAAAATAGTGGGACTGATGTCAGCTTTGGATCTATGGTAGGGAAGGGCCTCTTTAGCTCTAAGGACCATGAAAACATCAATTGTTCAAGAAAGTGCTGGATTAGACCAGTGTGAAATGTGGTAGATGGCAGATAGATTCCTTAAGCCGACTTCACAGCCGATCTGCGGGTAACAGTAGTTTACAGACAAGGTGCATCTTGGCGTTAGTCTATCTTTCACTTCAATGACCAAAATGCAGAAGCAGCATCTTCAAAGGTACAAATAACTTTCATTTTAAAACCACACCACAACGCTTTGTCTTCCGTAAGATGGAATGAAGCGGTGTGTCGGGAAGAGCACACTGGCTTGGAAATCAGAAGGCCTGGGTTTGATTCTCAGCTTTGCCACTTCCATGGAGGGCATGTGGTTTTTCTGAAATTTCTTGTCTGCGAATCAGGCTTAATACTCCTCGTCTACGTCATGAGCTCTGAGGATGAGGTGAGGCAGGCAGAAAGATTCCAGGATTCAAATTCCAGGTTCACCGTGAGCACCTGAGCAAGGGTGGTGATGTCGCTTGAATGTTATGTTGTTACATTCCACTTTCATTGTTGGTACACCATCGTCACTGTTGCCATCATCACTGTGGTCATCATCACCAGCGCCGCCATCATCCTTTGGATTTCTATCTATGCCCAAATGACGTCAGATGATTTATGTCAGTGGTTGTCAACTAGGGGCAGTTTCCCCCCCAGGTGGCATTTGGCAGTGTCTGGAAACATATTTTTCCTAATGAGCTGGGAACCACAAGTGAGTGGAGACCAGGGACGCTGTTAAGCATACTACAGTGCACAAGAGATCCCCTCACCCCAAAGAAGTATCTAGTCCAAAACGTCAGTAGGACGAAGCTTGAGAAACCACGACTGATATGAATGCCCACTGTAAATGGCGTGCCACAAACTATAAACGCAATTTTCCCTGTTGTCCTGAAATTTTAGCCATGCCCCCCTAAGCTGAGAACGAGACAATGGTTCGATACGTTCCCACTTTCTAGAGAGAGATGCTCGGCTGTTGATTGCATTTGGATTCTCCAGGTGCAGAGATCAAGCAAAGATACGAGTGACTTTTGAAGTCTAGTTTGTCTGGGAGGCCATCCCAGGCAGCACTGGTGGGGAAATGAGACATCAGCAAAGGAAGGACTCAATGAAGCGTGCATTGGTGAGATGGTTTCACTGTGCGTTTTGGGTTCAGTCCTGCAGGAACTTTAGGGATGGTGCAGAACGCACCTATAGGGAGAAGGAGCTGGGGCATTTATCCTCCAGTTTCCATCCTTTATGACTGAGGGCTGCTACCGGATGTGTTGAGTCCCCAGCACTTCCGACCCGCCCAGGTGGCATCAGAACGAGGCTGAACAGGTGGACGGGGTTTGCAGTAGGAAGCCATTATGGGTACACGGTGAAAAGTATTCCATGGCTTGGAGTGCAGACTTTTAACCCTAGTTTCAAGGCTCTGACTCTTCCCTGCGCCAGCCTCGGGAAGGGGACTCTATCAGCCAGCACCTGGCTGCTTTCAGCACTTGCTCCCTAGGGGTTAAGTTGAAAACAACTTTGGCATCACACGGAGGCTGCGCTAAGGGATTTCTGCCCTGCCTGCCTCTAGGGCTCCTTGTTGGCCATGCCTTTTATCCTTCTGGGATGTTTCGGTCACCAGAATCAAGTCCAATGCCACCTGACACCCCTGCATGCCTGAGAGGCCACTCCAAAGCCAAACCCGCTGGCTTGTCCCGCTTGTCTAGCTTCCTCTCCGCCCCCACCTCGACCCTGCTCTGGGCACATTCTGCAGCCCCTTCATGGGCCTGAGCAGCCATTTGTGGAGACGCCATTCAGCGTTCCCGCTTCTGGCTACTTCCTTTAACTCCTCCCTTTCTCGGGGCAGTGAAAACACCGGTCCCATTGGATGGCTGCGAAAGGATTTCCCAGGAGCCACATTTAGCTTTTGAATAACAACAGTGCTGTCTGCCAAATATCAAGCATTCAAACGACCTCACAAAGTAAGACACTCCATTTTACAGATAAGAAAACAGGCTCAACCCAGAAGATCAAGACTCAAACCAAAGGTTGAGATCTGAACCACTATTTTGTACAACATCTCATGAAAGCCACATATACACATTTTCAAGAAGTGTGTCCCAAATGAGTCTTGTATCGGAAAACATGATTAAGAAATCACAAATAAAATCTTCAGAATAGCTGGGCGTGGTGGTTCATGCTTGTAATCCCAGCGCTTTGGGGGGCCAAGGCAGGAGGATCACTTGAGTTCAAGAGTTCAAGACCAGTCTGGGCAACATAGTGAGACCCCCATCTCTATAAAAAATAAAAACGTTAGCAGGGCATGGTGGCACATATCTGTGGTCCCAGCTACTCGGGAGGCTGAGGTGGGAAGATCACTTGAGCCCTGGAGGTCAAGGCTGCAGTGAGCTTTGATTGCACCACTGTACTCCAGCATGGGTAACAGAGTGAGATGTTGTCTCAAAAATATATACATATAGGCACTGGGTGTGGTGGCTCACGCCTGTAACCCCAGCACTTTGGGAGGCTGAGGTAGGTGGATCACCTGAGGTCAGGAGTTCAAGACCAGCTTGGCCAACATGGTGAAACTCCATCTCTACAAAAAATACAAAAATAAGCTGGGTGTGGTGGCGTGCGCCTGTAGTCCCAGGTACTTGGGAGGCTGAGGCAGGAGAATTGCTTGAACCTGGGAAACAGAGGTTGCAGAGAGCCGAGATCATGCACTCCAGCCTGGGCTGTCTCAAAAAATAAAGAAAAAAAGATATGTGGAATGAGAACATCCCTTTCTGTCTCTCCAATCCTGGCGTGCTTGTTGGGTTCTTATGACATGATTGCTAATGTTTGTTTTATTAAACCTGTGATTTCCAACTTTTTTCCCCAAGCAAGGTAATCTTTCTTCTTTCTATGAGCTTCCTATTTTTTCCTTTATTAAAAAATGCTTCCAATTTATTTATTATTAGTTTTTAATTAACACAAACTTGTATACATTTATGGAGTACAAAGTACTATCTTCTTACATGTGCAAAATGTGTACTAATCCATTTAGGGTAGTTAGCAAATCGATCACCTCAGACAATCATTTCTTTGTGTTGGGAACCTTGAAATTCCTCTCTTCCAGCTCTCTGAAAATATACAACAAATTATTGTTAACTATTGTAACCCTACGGTATTATAGAACACTAGAACTTATTCCTCCTATCTAGCTGTGATTTTGTATTACAGACTTTTTTTTTTTTTTTTTTTTGAGACGGAGTCTTGCTCTGTTGCCCAAGCTGGAGTGCAATGGTGCGATCTCAGCTCACTGCTACCTCTGTCCCTTGGGTTCAAGTGATTCTCCTGCCTCAGCCTCCCAAATAGCTGGGATTGAAGGCATGCGCCACCATGCCTGGCTAATTTTTGTGTTTTTAGTGGAGACAGGGTTTCACTATATTGATCGAACTTCTGACCTCAGGTGATCTGCCCACCTTGGTCTCCCAAAGAGCTGGGATACAGGCTTGAGCCCAGACTTCTTGTTTTAAAAAGATTTTGTCTCCCCAACATTTTACATTTATCGGTAACCAGTGTTCTTTGTGTTTTGTTCATGGTTATTATTCATCAGGTATAACAAGAGTTTGCAATAAAATCAGCGTTAATCTGATTCCTTAGTCTGGGTGGCTTAATTTTGATAGATAAGAGGTTTCTGTGATAGTTTTTGAAATATTTAGAAAGATCTGCAGAAAGATACATAAGATACATAAGAAAGTAATTGCCCTTAGGGAGGAGAGCCAGAGACGGGGCTGTTTGCTGTGGGAGGACGGGAAACTCAATTTTCACAGCAGTCCTTTTTGGTACCTTTGAATTTTGAATCATGTGAATGTAGTATCTGTTCAAAAAGGATAAAAACAGCCTAAGGGACCATCCTTGGTTTCACTGGGGTCTAGAGAGTGGAAGAGGTGAGGACTGAATGCAAATGGGAATCTGACACAGATCAGCGAACCCCTCTCTGGTTATGTAATCCTGCTCCTCACCAGCAGAGGACAGTGTATGCCTAAGCATGGACTGGGCTGACTTCCCCGGCAGGTGCCCGTCTTACCCCAACCAGTCAGGAGCCTGGATGTGGGGAGATGGTGGAAGGTGAGGTTGGTAACCATTGAGCTACAGTCAATATTCCAGAGAGGGCGTAGAAAGACATGGTGAGCAAGCCACCTTTCTTTTCCTTATTCCTTTCTAAACAAACGTTTGACCCTTGGCTTAGAAATCTTGCCTTTAAAAGGCTTTTTCGAGCCTCATTCACAGGACGATTTTAGGTAGGCAAACCTACTTTACAATGTCTACTGTTTATGCATTTCTTTAAATGCAGATTGGAAAAATTATACAAATTAGAAAAATATATACATACATGGTTTGCGCATCAAGCTTCTAATTTCGCGAACATTATTTTGGTTGGCAAATAAAAGCAAGTGAAAAAGGCAAGCCAATTTACATGGCAGTTTCACGAAAACGAAACGGCAACAGAAAGAAGTGGCTGGTCACAGAACTGGATTGTGGAAACTGCAAAAATTAGCCCACAGACTAAAGCCCAGCTTCTCAGCGTCACCTCCCAGAAATCCACAGGTGGGTCTCAGCCCATCTCTTGCTGTCTCTAACATCCAGTACACTAAGCCTCTTGCAGTCGCTAGACCCTTCAAAGCCTCCATTTTTGATGCCTTAGCTCATGCCAGTCTCTCTACCTGGAAAGCCCTCTTCTCTCTTCTCTGCTGGACTACACCTTACTATTCCTCGTGATCCTTCTGTGCCTTCTGTATTTACAGGTATGTAATCATTAGCTAAGGTTTTCAAGTGCTTTCCTTTTTTTTTTTTTTAAGACAGAGTTTCGCTCTTGTTACCCAGGCTGGAGTGCAATGGCGCGATCTCGGCTCACCGCAACCTCCGCCTCCTGGGTTCAGGCAATTCTCCTGCCTCAGCCTCCTGAGGAGCTGGGATTACAGGCACGAGCCACCATGCCCAGCTAATTTTTTTTTTTTTTTGTATTTTTAATAGAGACGGGGTTTCACCATGTTGACCAGGATGGTCTCGATCTCTCGACCTCGTGATCCACCCGCCTCGGCCTCCCAAAGTGCTGGGATTACAGGCACGCGCCACCATGCCCAGCTAATTTTTGTATTTTTAGTAGAGACATCTAAAACTGTATTTTTAGTTTCACCTTGTTGACCAGGACGGTCTTGACTCTCGACCTCGTGATCCACCTGCCTTGGCCTCCCAAAGTGCTGGGATTACAGTCGTGAGCCACCACGCCCGGCCTTCAAATGCTTTTCAAAGCATTTTACATGCAGCATTTCATTTTATCCTCAGACTAACCCTGTAAGTACGACTATTCACACCCATTTCACAGATAACCCAACAGAAGCACCCGCAGGTGAGGAAGCACGCTCAAGCTCAGGCAGCTGGTTATACAGCAGGGCCAGAATCTCAACAGAAGCCCGAGCAACAAATCCCCAACCTTCATCTGCCTGTGTCGGCTCCCTGAAGGCACATGGAGCCCACACGGGGCTTGGCACAGGTGAAATAAAGGTCGTTTAAATGATGGAATGATGGTGAATTTATGTCCATTTTCCAGGTGAGGAAACTGAGGCTCCAGGGCATTAAATGACTTTTCTAAGAAAACACTATCTTGCCCTTCAGTCAAGAGCTTTATGGAACAGTGGAGATAGTGATGAAATAAATCACAGGATCCACATAAAGGAAAAACGAGAATCAAAAGCCGTAAATGCAGTTGTATGCAATAAAACTTTGATAAAATATTTATAGTTTATTCTGAAGGCCTTAGAAGGGACATGCTTAAAGTTCTTGTATATCTATTTTCTCCTCTGATCCCCTCACCCACACAGTCAAGTGGTCAGAGAAAAAAACATTATGAATCCCATTTTACAGAGGAGTAAACTGAGCCCCAAAGGCCCAGATCCTAAGGCCTCTCTGCTCCTTTCAGATGCAACACAACCTTGCCAGAAACTTCTTAGCACCAAGTAATCTCCGAGGGGCCCTTGGCCCAGTGAAACCCAATGAAATTTGGTTTCAATTTAATTTGATAAAATAGCAGACAGGACAAGAAACCATGTCAGCTCCAGGGATGACATAGAAAACTAGTATCTTTGGCTCCCTAGTAGGACACCTTAAAACACAAACAACTGATATGTTTTCTTTCTTTCTTTCTTTTTTTTTTTTTTTGAGACGGTGTTTCGCTCTGTCATCCAGGCTGGAGTGCAAAGGTGCGATCTTGGCTCACTGCAACCTCCACCTCCCCAGTTCAGGCCATTGCCCTGCCTTAGCCTCCCAAGTAGCTGGGTCTACAGGCATTTGACACCACACTTGGCTAATTTCAGTAGTTTTAGTAGAGACAGGGTTTCACCATGTTGACCAGGCTGGTCTTGAACTCCTGACCTCAGGTGATCCACCCACCTTGGCCTCCCAAAGTGCTGGGATTACAGACATGAGCCACCCTGTCTGGCCGGAGTTTTCTTATTCTCTTCTTTTTTCTTTCTTTCCTTCCACCCTCTCTTCCCACCTTTCTCTCTCCGAAAATATCCACCAAATTGCTTGTCCACTCCAGCTTTGAACCCACTACCCTGCGGTTCTCATTCCTGCCTGCACATCAGAATCCCTGGGGAGGTTTAAAAACTCCTGATTCCAGTCTACACCCCAGACCGATCAGGCCATCTAGGGGTGGAGACTGGGCACCAGTGTCCATTAAAACCCCCATTCCCAGGGGCTCCCCGGGGCAGCCGGGACTGAGAGCTGCAGATGGGGAGTTTTCAGCCTGAATGAGACTCAGCCCTAACTTCAGCGGTGATCCCAGTTTCCACCACCTTTCTTCTTTCCTTCCTTTTCTCCATCTCCTCCTCCTCTCTCTCTTTTCTCAATTTCCTTCTTATCCCCGAAGAGATACAGAGTAGGAAAGAGATTCCCTCTTGGCTGGCTCCACCGGTAGCTCACGCGGTTTCTCATTTCCACGTCCCTGGACTGAGCCATCTCAGAGGGCAGCAGGAGAGGCTCTGGCAAGGTCACTGATGGCATTTTACACCCAGCGCCATGACCTGGAAAACCCAACAGCTCCCGGCTGCTTTGCCTACCAAGACGGCGTTTCACCTGGTGTTTCACCTGCAGCTCAGGAGGCAGCATTAAGAGAATAGGTTCAAATTCTAGCTGGGGGGCCTCGAGGAAGCAGCTTAACCTCTCTGAGCCTCAGTGTTCCCACCTGTGAAATGGGAATAATCTTGTTGAGAGATGTAAAGGACAGTGAGTGCCAGGAGTTCCGCTACAAGAGGATTTTTTCTCTATTACAAAAACGATTTAGAAGGTACTGTGCACCCTACTGAGGGGCAAGGGCAGCATGGGAACAAATCCTGGGGTGACGAGACCTCAGGAAGGGGCACTCATGCTGCCACCTTTCTGACCTGTGACTGGACAAGTCACTTCCCAGCCTGGGCCTCAGTTTCCCGAGATGAAAATCTCAGAATCCACAAATGGTAAAAAAGTCCGTTAACAACGGCCATGAGCAAGCCACTGCCGGCCTTTCCCCTGCTGAGAAGGCTGGATCCACACACTTGCCCCATTGCCCCATTCAACAGCAAGTAAGGGCTTGATGCTGGGATACAAGGCTTTAGAAATAGGTTGCTGAGGCCTGAGTTTTCCAGACCTAGGGGTGACCCCAGATGGCATCTGTGGCTCTTCCATGAATTTCCTCTGTGGCTCTGTCCACATTGCTTCTTCGGCTTCTCCAAATTTATAAAACATGGAGTGGAGCCCAGGGCCCTCTACATTTTGGGATGTCTACATCAGGGTGTGAGAGCCGACCCTGAGGGAAGCGTGATCAGCTGGTGAGGTCGGATCTGTGTGTGTGGCAGTGTGGTGTGTGGTGCTTGGGTGTGTTCTGTACAGTGGCATGTGTGGTGTGCGTGTGGCAGTGTGTGCTGTGTGGTATGTATCTGTGTGTGTGGTGTGTGTGATGTAGTGTGTGGCGGGTGTACAGTTGTGTGATGTGTGTGGCATGTGTGGTGTGTGGGTTGTGGTGTGTGTGTGGGGATGTGTGGTGTGTGTAATGTGTGGTGTGTGGTGTGTTTAGTGTCATGTGGTGTGTGTGTGTAGCGTGTGTGTGGTGTGTGAGTGGGGGGTGTGTGTTGTGTGTGTGGAGGGTGTGTGCTGTGTGAGTGGGGGTATGTGGTGTGTGTAGGTCATGTGGTGTGTGTAGTGTGGTGTGTGTGTGGTGTATGAATGGGGGTGTGTGGTGTGTGTAGCGTCATGTGGTGTGTGTGTGGTGTGTGTGTGGAGGGTGTGTGCTGTGTGAGTGGGGGTGTGTGGTGTGGTTAGGTCATGTGGTGTGTGTGTGGTGTGTGAGTGGGGGTGTGCGGTGTGTGTAGGTCATGGGGTGCGTGTGGTGTGTGAGTGGGGGTGTGTGCTGTGTGCAGTGTCATGTGGTCTGTGTAGTGTGTGCTGTGTGTGTTAGGGTGTGTGCTGTGTGCTGCCACACACACACACCCGCACATGGGCACAGGTCGGTTGGGCCAGGGCTCTGCATTGCTGGAGGAAGAGGTGACAGAGCTTCTCCCAGCAGAAGCTGGCAGTGGCTGGGGTCGCCGCCTCCTGCCATTCCACACCCACATCTGGCACATATTCCTGAAGGCCTCTGCTGGAGAAAGCCTTGGTGTGGCCAATCCCGGCGGCCAGAATGCCCCTGGGAAACTCCACTCAGGAGCCACCCCCCTCTGGTGTGGGAACTCCTCCAGGAGAAACGAACCCTTTGAAACTTGGAGGGCTTGTCCCAGCCTCTCCCTGGAAGGCCCCAGAGGGGCGTGCACAGGCTTCCCCAGGTCTTGGACCATGCTAGGTCAATGCTGCCACCCCTCTGCCTCCGGCCTGGCTTCCTGCCACCTCCACCTGCCTCTGCCTTCCAGGGAGTGCTGTCTGCATGGCAGGTCTGACTACACTGCTTGCCTGCTCAAAGGGAGGCTGGCTGCCCAGGATGAAATCGGTTCTATTCTGTGAAGCAGGGTTGAGGGGTGACGAGAGGTGTGAGGCGGGCACTCCTGGGTCTAAGTGGTGAGCCATTTTACCCCTCAGAGGAGGGTCCCCGTCCTCATCTATAACATGGAGAACAAAACGTGTGACTCTCCTAGGTTGCTTTGAGAGTGAACTGAGAGGTAATGTGCTCAGAACACAGCCTGGCACCAGGGTAAGGGCACGTGAGTATTTGGCACTACAGTAATCATGTGAGTGATGACTGTCATCTCCAGACCTCTGATAATTGGATGCAACTCTGGCCACATGATGTGCCTACAAAGAACACGTGTTGAATACTAAGTGCGGGAGGACAGTGCATGTCAGGGACTTGTAAAACAAGCAGGCATGTCTCCCTAAGATGTCAGGTCTAATTGCATTCGAATGCCTTGAGCTTATACATGTGCACTGGTAAGGCAATGTCCCAGCCCAGGTAGAGAGCAGGACCCCTCCCAAGTAGGCTCCTGCAATCAGGAAGGTGAAAAGAGCGTGGTGTGGCCGAGGGGCAGAAAACAGGCAGGTATCGGCGGGAGACCTACCCCTGGTGCTTGTGTTTCCAAGTTACCACCACAATCCCCTGCAAATTGCGGGGAAGAGGAAGGTAATCAGTCAGGCAGGATACCTGGGTAGGACCGGTGAATGAATTCTCTTCATTCCTACTGTAACACTCAAACTGCAAGCTCAGAGGAATCAGTGTGTGTGTGTGTGTGTGTGTGTGTGTGTGAGAGACAGTGTGTGTGCGTGTGTATGAGTGTGTGTGCGTGTGTGAGTGAGTGTGTGAGAGAATGTGTGAGTGTGTGAGTGTGTGCACACGCACACATGTGTATGAGTGTGTAAGAGAGTGTGCGTGTATGTGAGAAGTATGTGTAAGAGGGTGTGTGAGAGTGTGTGTGTGTGTGAGAGAGAGAGAGTGTGTGTGTGTGTGTGTGAGAGAGAGAGATTATGCAAAGGAGCTCAGTTTGTACACAGGACCATGGGCCATGGAAGGGCTTAATCATCATCACAGCTGCCAATTAAATTGTCGAGTATGTGTAATGTACCAAGTCCTTGCCAAGTGCTTCTGCACATGGTATCATTTCATCACCTCAGGAGCTTGAAGAGTTGGGTACCATTGTTATCTTCATTTGAAAGATGAAAGAAGACCAGAGAAGTGGGATGACTTTATCCAAGGTCACACAGCTTCTAAATGAAAGAATGGGACTAGAACGCAAAACCTCTTACTGTAGGCAAAGGCTTTTTCCTATCCCTGAAGGAATTTAAGATCTTTCCAGAGTGTCTCCCACATGCTGAAAGCATCGTGTAGGGAAAGAAACGTTTTCTGAGCCTACTATATGCCAGGCACCAAGCCCTAGGTGCAAATCTTGTCTCTTATTCTTCCTAACTGTGGGCTTTTACACAAGTTCCTTCGACTCTCTGAGCCTTGGTTTCCTCATCTGTAAAATGGGGATAATGATGCTCAGATCTCATAGGATCATTGTACACAGTGATATCATTTGGAGCTTTGGGCTGGAACCAGGAGACCTGAGTTCTAATCTCCACTCTTCTGTGGTAGTGGTAGCTTGAGGGCAAACGTGGTCCCAAAGCTCGGCCCCTCTCTGTATCCGTACCATACCTCTGGGGTGGCCCTTGCTTTGTGGCTGGCCATAGGATATGGCAGATGTGCTGCTGTGCCACCTCCTAGTCTGGGCTCAGGAGACCTTGAATATTTCTCCTGCCTTTTCTGAAACCCTGGCCAGTCACCATGGGAAAAAGCCCAAGCTAGCAATTGGAGGATGAGAGGCACGTGGAGCAGAGAGCTGTGTCTACGTCTATCCCAGTCTACGCCCACCTAGACCATAACAGCCAACCCACCCCCAAATACGTGAAGAAGGCCTGTGGCTGCCCATAGACCCATCTGCAAGCCCAGCAGAGACCGGAAGCACCATGCTGACCTGCTGACTCATGAACAGCAATGTACGCTTGCTGTCTCATGCCAGTGAGTTTGGGCTGGTTTGTTATACAGCAATAGCTGACTGAGAAGAGTGGTCTTGGGGCAATCTCTTCCCATCTCTGGGCTCAATTTCCTCCTCTGCAACATGATGGAATTTGAGCTGTATGATCTTTTCTGTTCCTTCTCTAATTCCTTCAGACTTTTGGCTCCAGGGAAATCCTGTCTCCTCTTGCTAATGGGCCAGAAGATCTGAGCTCAGCCAGTTTTATTTTTGTCGTGGTCACTTCTCCCATGATTTTTGCTGATATCTGGAAATCTACTCTCCCAGGGCTAACGTTGTCCTCAACTCTTGCATCTCCCTCCTCCTTGCCTCGCTCTCAGGAAGGATTCTTAACAGTCCAAAGCAGCTATAGCTCTGTTTGAAGAACTGAAGTGTCTCTGGACAAGGTACTTAATTTTTAGGGCTTGGATTGAACTTAGCACAGAACAGGTTGGCAGCAGCCGAAGAGAACTCTTCTGCAGCTATCAATCATATGGTTATCTGGGTTTGTTATTAGGTCCTTTTATTTTCTGGTTAGAGAACCGCGCTGGGGCTCATAAACAGGGAGCAATGGTGGGAACTCTGCAGAGGAGCAAAGCAAGGCACGCTGCAGCCTGGTTGAGACTTCTTTCCTCCAGAGATAGATGTATGTTTGCAGTAGAAGCCCAGGAAACAGGGAGCCAGGAGCTCTTTGAGCCTCAATTTCTTCTTCTGTAAGATGGAGCTGGGAATTTCTCCCATGTGGAGCACTCGCTACTATTTATTGTGTGGTTAAAAACTGGCTTTGGTCTTGAGTTAATATCAGTGAAGAAAGCACTTAAAGATTGGCATAGTATAAGCATTCAATGCATGTCAGATGTTGGTCTTCATCATCAACATCATCACCAATGAGATAATGTGTGCCAGTATTTAGCATAATGTCTGGCACACAGGAGGGGTAAAAAGAGCATTAGTTATGGCTATCTGCCTGCCCTGTGTCAGAGACCTTATGTTATTTTAATTTTTACATTATTTAATTAATTTACCACCCACCTTCTCTCTCTCTTTCTCTCTCTATGTCTCTCTCTCTCTCTCTCTCTCTCTCTCTCTCTTTTTCTCTCTCTCTCTGTACGTGTGTCTCTCTCTCTTTTTAGAAACAGGGTCTTACTATGTTGCCCCGGCTGGTTTCAACACCTGAGCTCAGGTGATCCTCCCACCTCAGCCTCTCAAGTAGCTGGCAGCACAGCTGCATGCCACATGCCTGGCTGATTTTTCTTTCTTTCTTTCTTTTTTTTTTTTTTTTTTTTTTTGAGACGGAGTCTCACTCTGTCTCCCAGGCTGGAGTACAGTGGCGCCGTCTCAGCTCACTGCAACCTCCGCCTCCCAGGTTCGAGTGATTCTCCTGCCTCAGCCTCCCGAGTAGCTGGGACTACAGGCACATGCCACCATGCTCGGCTAAGTATTTTTTGTTGTTGTTGTTTTTTGTGTGTGTTTTTGTTTTGTTTAGTTTTTTTTAGTAGAGACAGGGTTTCACCATGTTACACCTGGCTATTTTTAAAATTATTTGTAGAGACGGGGTCTTGCTTTGTTGCCCAGGCTGATCTTGAACTCCTGAGCTCAAGCGATCCTCCCACCTTAGCTTCCAAGAGTGCTGGGATTACACGCATGAGCCACTGTGCCCAGCCTTACTGTCTCATTCACTCAAAGATATTTATCAAGCACTTTGTGCCAGCCACTGGGAATGGAGTGTACAAACTATCCCACTGTGGGGCAGGCACCACCACCTTTAACGACCTGCCTGAGGCCACAGAGCTGCTGAACATCAGGATCAGGACTTCCATGCCTCTTTTTTTTTGACTCCAGATGCTTTTATGTCTCCTTGGCCACAGGGTGTCTTCAGGGTGGTGGCCCTTGAGCTGAGCTCCTGAGGCCACATGCAGGTTGTCTTTCTGGTCCTCTCTTGCTGTGTGACACTTGCTAAGTTACTCTCCACCTGGGGCCCCTCCTATTCTACAATGCCTTCGCCAGTGTGAGTTCCCTCATTCTCCTTCCCATAATTTATTTTGAGAGTTGGGGAGGGTGTGGGGGGCAGAGAACGAGTGAGAGACAGAAGAGAAATCCCTTAGGATTTAAACGTTTCTGTTCACTTGTGTTTTTAGGGTAAGAGGCAGATTTCTGATGGAGCTGGGAGGGCTACATGGTGGGTGAGGGAGGCATTTGGGGTGTGAAGGAGGTTTAGCCTGAGGGCTCCTGACTCTCAGGTTGATGCAAGCTTCTTTCCTCTGACACCAGCCGTGCAGGGCAGATGGTACTAATTGTTGCTGAGGTTCAGCGTGTTCGTTCCATGCCTAGGGGTCACTGTTGTCACTGCTTGAATCCTTTGCTCACAACACTTTTCTCATTAACTCTGGGCAACTGACACCCCTCAAGAGTCTGCCTGGATGCCACCTTTTCAGGGACATTTCCATAGCTCACGGAGATAAACCTAGTTCCCCTCTACCTCCCCAGCCCACCCTCCAAGACACAGCACTTGGCTTACATTTTGCCAGGTTGTCTGTTTATGGGTCTATGTGCCTTCCTGAACTTTTTTTTTTTTTCCCCTGAGATGGAGTCTCACTCTGTCACCCAGGCTGGACTGCAGTGGTGCGATCTTGGCTCACTGCAACCTCTGCCCCCCGAGTTGAAGCAATTCTCTTGCCTCAGCCTCCCAAGTAGCTGGTATTACAGATGCCTGCCACCATGTCCGGCTAATTTTTGTATTTTTAGTAGAGATGGGGTTTCACCATGTTGGCCAGGCTGGTCTCGAACTCCTGACCTCCTGCCCTGCTTGCCTCGGCCTCCCAAAGTGCTGGATTTACAGGCCTGAGCCACTGTGCCCTGGCCCTTCCTGAACTTTGAGTCCCTACAGGCCTGGGAGCTTTCCTGCATTATTGCTGCATTGCTGAGACACATAGCTGGTGCCCCCAAAGCTGTTCAAGTCAGTGGAAGTGGAGGCTGTGGGGTGTGCTCCATCTTTATAGCTGTGTGACCCAAGGAAGCCACATAACCTCTCTGTGCTGTCATTACCCAATCCATAAAGTGGTAATGATAATATCTGCCATATCTGAGGATTCCTGATAATAGTAGTCTCCATTTATGAAGCACCAACTACGTGCCAGATACCATGCAATGTGCTTGGCATACATTAGCTCTAATTTGGGTAATTACACTTCTGTAATTATCTCTACCCACATTAGCTCTAATTTGTGTAATTATTATCTCTGCATAATAATGTTCACATTTATTATTGCTCACAGACCTAAACGATGCAGCTTAGGGCCTACCTAGCACATAGTAGGTTTTTAAGTAAATGGTAACTAACTAGAACCATCATGCCCACGGTATCAACGGACTGCCCAGTAGACAAAGAGGGAGAGAGATCCCCTCTCGCCTGGCACATGTGGCTTATGTCCTCATTCATGACTCAGCAGACAGCTAAGTCTGCGCCTACTATGGGCCACCTACCCAGCTCGGTCTGCAGCGCAAACTCCCTCCCCCTCGTCGATGTGATAAATAACAATTGCAAACACTTAGGAGTGCTGAGGGGCCCGGAGGATGGAATTATTTTTACTATCAAACCCAAATTGGTTTACTAAAACTGTCAGTGGAAAACCAAGCAAGATAAATTAAACCCAGCAGCTCTTGGGCCTCACGTAACCCTGGCTGTTGAGATGCTATTTTCACTTCCTCTGTGGGAGGGAGGAGGTGCCAAGTCCAGATGCCACTCTGCCAAGCGTGTGCCAAGCTTGTCGGCGTGAGCCTCAGGCTGGTGACCAGAGGACTCAGCTCCCTTCTGCAAAGCTTTAATCTCTTTAAGTGCTTAAAACTCTCTTCCTGCTGCCCAATTTGGGGAAGCCCGGACTCCCTAATGCGGCCTTCAAGGCGCTGCTGAGTTGCACACTCACTGCCAGGCTGTCCTGCCTCATGGATGCATCCTTGAACTCTAGACATGCAGGGTTCTGGAGACATGGCAAGTGGGGTTAAAGTCTAGGCTCTGCCAGCTTCTAGCTGTGCAACCATAGGCACTCTCCCACCGCCCTGAGCCTCAGTTTACTCATCTGGAAAATGGAGATAATAACAGAAACCAAGGCATGTGCTTGTTGTGAAGATGTCCAGGATGTAAATGCTTGGGATGTCCTAAGTGTTCAGCAAATATTAAATATCATGGACAATTAAGAAGGAAGCTGTGCTTTCCTGCCTCTATTAGCACATGCTGTTCCTTTTGACTGGAACACTGTTCCCTTCCATCTCTGCCCACCTTCTCTCTGTCTTTCAGGTCTTAGCGTAGATCAGGGTTTCTCTGCTTCAACACCCTTGATATTTTGGGTCAGCTCATTCTTTGTGGTGGGGACTGTCCTGTGCATTGTAGGATGTGTAGCAGCAGCCCTGGCCTGTCCCCACTAAATGCTGGGGGTGCCCTCCACCCCACCCTCCAACGGTCTCAACCAGAAATGCCTCCAGACGTTGGCAAGTGTCCCCTGGGGCAAGATGGCCTCAGGTTGAGAACAACTGACTTAGACTCTTATGTTCTCATGAAGCTCCTCCCTCGTGTTCTCAGCCAGGCTCACCTTCCCTCGATCTGGGACCCCAGGGTGCTGGGTTTCCTCTTGCTGGTGCTGTGTCGACCTACCACATGTCTCCCCAAGGCCAGGACTGCATCTGTCTTGCTCACTGCCAGGGCCCAGGCTCAATGCCCGCTACATAGTGGATGCTCAATAAATATGTGTGGGAGCGAATGAAACTTGCTCAGTGACAAAAAAGACAGTCCTCACATGTTCATGATGATTAAAACTGGGACTGAATCGATTTTGATGTCACTGCAAATCCTAAGGCTCCGGGATGACGCTGGCTGCTTGTCCTTGTGCAATGCATGACAGCTGCCCTGGGGAAGGTGGTGCCCCCCCTTATTGGCCCCATTCTAGCCTGCCTGTAGTTCCACCATCACTTACTGCTTGGCTTGGTGTCCAGTGCTCAGAACCATCCAGGAGAATGATATAGGCTCCCCAAGCCCCACTACACTTTGTCCCTGAAGTCTACCAGCATATCTCAGCATCACTGGATTGGGGGACCCTGAAGCCCCCCTACCACTAGATATTCTGATTCTAAGGTCCATGATGACACATCCTTTGATACTATAATCCTATAAAATGTTCTCCTGGGGAGTCCTCCTACTTCTATTATTTAATACTTTATCTGGTAATTTTTAACCCATGTTATTTCTTATCAACCAGGTTCCTTGTCATGTAATAAACCTGTATTTATTTAAAAACGGAGGCCAGGCATGGTGGCTTACACCTGTAATCCCAGCCCCTTGGGAGGCTGAGGCGGGTAGATCATGAGGTCAGGAGTTCGAGGTCAGTCTGGCCAACATAGTGAAACCCTGTCTCTAGTAAAAATACAAAAATTAGCCAGATATGGTGACACATGCCTGTAATTCCAGCTACTCAGGAGGCTGAGGAAGGAGAATCACTTGAACCAGGGAAGCGGAGGTTGCAGTGAGCCGGGATCGTGCCACTGCACTCCAGCCTGGGCAACAAAGTGAGAGACTTCATCTCAAAAAAAAAAAAAAAAAATAG